>NW_026294562.1:71058241-71593241 GCF_007827085.1 Peromyscus californicus insignis
TTCCAACAGGATTGCCTAGGGAGGTATTTTCCCAGGTTTATTCATCCAGGCCCTTGGGGCCACTGCAGCCAAAGGTCCAAGGGAGTCAGGCTTCATTTTGAGCTTTTGGCAGAATTTAGCTGTGTTCAAATTGTGCTGGCTTGGCAAATGTGCAGAATTCAAGAGCCCTGGGGTCATGGAGGCTTGCACCAGTGTTCCAGGAAACAGCTGTGAAGGACAGGCAACGTTCTGAGTGTGGAGCTCCTGGATGAAATTTGTGTGAAACTGTGAAGATGAAGAAGCGTAAGTTGCAACAGACCCAGGGATGTTTACATACCGGAAAAAGGGAAGCGCGACCAGCACTGAGTGAGACCTAAGTGACACCAAAGAGGCTACATGTGTCACAGGTGACAGGGCTTTTAAGGGTGAGGTTACCCAAGCCTGTTAAGAGTCCAGATGACTCCATCATAAGTCTTGGGTGATAGATGTGAAGCTACAGGGTTTGTTGCTTGTCCTGCTGGGTTTTGGTCTCGCCTTGAACCGATCTTCCCTTGCAGTGCCCCTGTTCTTTCCTGTTGGAATGGAAATGTTTATTTCACGCCATTGTAGGTTTAAGACATGTTACCTGGTTTTTGCTCTTACAGGGACTCATGGTTATTAGAGTGCATGAGTTGTAGAACATACTTTGGACTTGAATAGTATTGAAAGTATAAGACTACAGGGACTTTTGAAGTTTGAGTAGATGCGTTTTACATTATGGGATGGCCAGGGGCTTACGTAGAGGAAGGTAGGCTGCTATGTTTTGGGAGTGAAATGTTCCCTACAGGCTCATTTGTTTGACTACTTGGTCCCCAGCTGACGGCACTGTTTTGGGAGGTTGTAGAACTTTTGGAGATGGGGTCTGAGTGGCAGCTGTGGGACCATAGGGACAGAGCTAGATAATCATAGCCTGGCTGTCTTTCTGCCGCTAGTCCTCTGCTTGCTGGTTGGCTCCTGAGATGTGACTAGGGTGTGCTGTCAGTTCCTGATGCTGGATAGAGTTGCCTGTCTATACAGCCTTCCCTACCACAATGGACCTAGAACTCAGATAATCCCTCCCTTGAGTTGCTTCTGTCAGGCATTCCACCACAGCGATGAGGAAAACTGATGAATCCCATGACATTTCCTCAGTCCTTGAAAACAAGTGTCAACCTCTTAGGAGGATGAGGTGGGTGGATTTCTTGAACCCAGGAGCTCAAGATCAGACTAGTCAATATGGTGAGGCACCATTGCAAACAGTAGCAACACACAACCACAAACATGTAACAGTCTTGTGGCCTGGAGGATAATATGGGGAAGACTTGGGAAACGGAGGCCGTCTTAGGCTGCCAGGACACCCAGAGCTGGCCGTCTTTGTAGCAGCCTCCTTCCCATTGCAGGGTGAAGGGCAAATGAAGGGGAGCTGGGAGGACCCTAGAGAGGTACTTTCAGGGCTCTTCCCACCCATCCCTGGCCCTGTCTCTGATTCCCATCTCTGGCTCCTTTTGGAGCTGGAACAGAAGGCCTCCATTGTCCTTGCTTCCCAGCCGGCCCATGCACCTTATGTTGGGTGACTCTGCCTTCTCCTCCATTCCCTGAACACTGGCTTAGGGTCAGGACTCTCTGAGGCATCTCGTTCCATCTTTCCTAATTCATCTCGGTCTCTCAAAGGGCATGAAGTTCTGGCGCTAGGAATGTCTGCTGTCCTACCTGGGAGCAGTTCCTTCATAACAATCCTGGGGTGCTGAACCCCAAATGGAAGAGGAAGTGAATGGAGAAGTGGCCCAAGGGCAGAAGAATAGAGTTCTATGTTACCCACTACCAAGCATGGAACTTCCCATTTCCCTTTGACTCGCCTTAGGTGACCTACCTCACCCTAAGGACATGTTACCCAGGCTTAGGAGTGACGACCCTAGGGACATCTTGCGTGTTCTAGGTACTGAATTAAGGAAACACTATTCTTGTGTGTGTGTTTGTATTTGGCTTGATTCACAATGGTGTGACACTCATTGTCTCTCACAACTTTTAATACAGATAATATATTCCAGGTAGTTCCACCTCTGTCCAGTAATGGAAATACGTTATGTTGAAAGTGAGGTGGTAGCGGCTTCTAGGATGTGCTGAACTTGCCTAAGAAAGTTATCAGGGAGACAGGAGGAGGGAAGAAAGGGTGCCCATTAATGAGATCTGTATCAGCCTGGCATTTGCATCGTGCTTACTCTGAGAAGCTATTTTATTCCCACTTGATAACCGTTTTAGTGAGGTGCTGGGGTCGAGGGTGGGGTGCCACGGGAATACTTGAAGCCAGAGAAAGAAGCTAGTGCTTTGGATCCCCTCTTCAGAATTATCTGTCAGGCCAAAGCAGGGAAAAACATTTGCTCCCTAGCCAACAGTGGGGAGTCCACCAATCTTTTGCCCTGTGTATGATCTGGCTCAGAATAAAAACGAGGTATTAAAAAGCAGGTGGAAGCCTCCTTGCTGTTTGAGAGGTGGAAGATAAATTTGCTTTCAGTTGTTGCAAACAAATCAATGGAAAAACCACAGGGCTGCTCACTCTCCAGTCAGCAGGTTTGGAGTTTACAAGAGGAAGCCCTGTCTATTCACAGGACTTCCCCTTCAGATGGCCTAGGAACTGGCTGGCTCCCATATTCATATATGCAGAACATAGCTCTCATCGGGATGATTTTGAAAGTCATACAACAGGCCTTAAAAAGAAACCTCATTCAACATTTTCTTTTAAAAGCAGCTTTTTTCCCCCATATTACACGCCTTGTTAGTTACTTTTCTTATTGTTGTGACAAAAATATCAGAGAAAAGTAACGTAAGAAGGAAGGGTTTATTTTGGCCACAGTTGGAGGGTGCAACTCACTGTGGTGGGAAAGGCATGGTAACGGGAACACCAGGCAGCTGGGCACATCGGATCCGCATCCAGGAACAGACAGAGTCGAATGCTGGCACTCAGCTTGCTTCTCCTTTTTATTCAGTCAGGGACCTGAGCCTGTGTGGATGGTTCCACCCACATTCAGGGTGGGTCTTCCTGCTCTAGTTAAATCTTCCAGAAAACACTCATAGCCACAGCACAGGTGTGCTTCCATGGTGATTCTAAGTGTAGTCAAGTTGACAAGTCCCACATGCTAATACCCGTTGGAGGTATATAACTGAATGTTTTCTGTATATCTGTAGGTATGTGCATGACATCAGCAAAGCCAGTGTTACGGCGTTTTGTCGACTGAGCAAGAAAGCCCGTACCCTTTTGCTTACCCGCCCTCCCAGTCCTGAACAGCCACAACTCAATTTTTGGTCTCTGTCAATCTGTTCTCAGTTCTGGGCTTCTGTATGCACAGAGTCATGAAGAATGTGGTATTCTGTGGATGGCTTCTGTCACTCTGTGTTATTCACGTTGTAACATATGAAGTCCATTCTTCTCAGGGCCAGATAATATCCTGTGGGGTGGACTGACCACAGTTCTATTTACCCAACTGTCCCTTGGTAGCTATTCCCATTGTCTCCACATTTTGGCTCTCGGGAGCATCGTTACTGTAAACTTTTCTGTCCAGGCTTTTTCACGTGAATGTATTTCCATTTCTAGGGTTATATTTTGTTTTGTTTTAAGATATTTTTACTTTCTCCTAACAACAGGATTTATTTATTTTTCTTTCCCTGGCCCTAGAGAAGTCTTGGTTTATAGATGAGGTCTTGGCCTTGCTCATTGTAATGCTGGATGAGGTACTGAAGAGTCTGAATTGTTGAGTTGAAAGGACCTGTGCTGAATATAGTTCAGGTCTTCTTTATAGATGGAAACTGAGGCCCAAGAGGGGTCACGCACGGAGCCAGGACTGAATCTAGGTTTGTGAGTTACAATTCAGTTGATCTATATTCCAAAGTCTTTGTCAAACCCTAGGCTGCTTTCTTGACTAGCCTGGGGAGTAGGTGAGGGTGGGTGGACGGATGGTGACTGCCTTGCCTCGGCCCACCCTAGCCTAGTGAAGGCCCAGGAGAGTCTCATCTTCACCCGAAACCGACAAGAGCTGCAGATGGTGGCGCCGGTGGCGTTCTCATTCTCTTTCCCTGCAGCAGTGAGAGGCTGCTGCTGATCCGGGGGAGTAATTAAATTAGGAACCAATTCAGAGAATGAAATTTTATCTGATCTGGCCAAGTCTATAAACAAGGGGCTGTGATTGTGTCTCCAGGAGACATTAAGAAGTTGTGTTTTAAAGAATTGTGCTGGGCTAGAGCATGTGAAAAAACTCCACTGGGGCCAAGTTGGAGGCCTCCCTGGCTGGGGTTGGCAATGGACGAGAGTGTGCAGTCCTGGGGGTCTGGCTGTGTCCCCAGGCCAGCCTTTCAGATGCTCTGTTTCCAAGTCTCTCTTGAGCTCCACTGTGGTGGATGTATGTGTTTTGTGGCTGGGATGGTCTCGCTGTTTAGGAGAGTTCTTCTGCCTAGTCCCCATGAAGTGGCTCAGGAGGATGCTGGGGAGCTCCGAACTGGCCCTTTGCCACCCAGACCAGCAAACAAGACAGCCATGTGGCCAAAGCTGACTTCAGGAAACCAGAAAGTCAGATGCCTGCTCTGCCCACGTATGCATGGAGATGCACAGAGAGCAGAGAGTCAACCCCAGAGGTGCTCCTCAGTTTTGCCGAACTTTCCAGTGTTCTGAGAGGTGGGAAACAGTGTATAGAAGGAGAAGCCTCTATTTAATGATTTAAATGATGTGGCTATGCTGACAGAATCCACTATGGTGGGGAAATGGAGGATTATGGGTCAGGGAGCCAAGAAGGACCCCACTGCCCAATAGAGAGCCATCTGGCTTCTTCCTGTTCTGAACTTAGTTCAAACCCTCAAACCTTGACATCTCTGGAGTTGTATTAGAGAGATGCTGGAGGAGAGGCCGACTGGGATGCAGCAGGACACAAGGGTAGATGAGAAGCTGCCATCAGTCCCTAAGGTGAGGGAGCAGAAGGGTGCTGCTTTCTCTCTAAAGGAAAGCTTGGTGGAACTGGGAGGATGAGGAAGGTACTGTTCACACCATGGTGGACTAGGAGGTAGAGAGAATAGACCAGACTGGGGGCCCCGCCTCAGGGGTCCAGCCAAGGTCACTCAGGAAAAGGTACACGAGGAAGATGGAGGTGAAAGAAAGATGAGTTGGAACACTGTTCATTCCCCTCTCCCAAATTCACTGGCCTAGCTCTAGCATCCTGTTGTCCCTAGCAGCCCAACTAAAGGGCCTTCACAACTGTATGGAGAGGTGAAATTTGGAGGAAAGTTAGGGACTCTAAATCAGGGGTGCTGCACTAGAAAACCCCATAGGGTTTTGAAAGACACGGACTTCCTGTGGCTTCCTATTAGCTTGATTGCATTAGATTGTTGGAGGCGTCTGTGTGTACATGGGTGCACACGTGCATGCACATATGTGTGTAGAGCCATGTGTGTCCAGCTCTTTAGCTAGGAAGCACTCTTTGGAACTTGGCAGTGATTACAATCATCCTCTGAGGAGTATTTCTAGTTCTTTCCCATTGAAGATGAGGGATAGGTAATCAGAATGGCGATTGTGGCAATGACTCACTTGTCACTTAGTGTCTGTGACTGTCTTTATGTCTCATGTCCAGATTTCCTAGATGCAGCTCACCTTCTCTTGTTCAGCAACGTGTGTGTGTGTGTGTGTGTGTGTGTGTGTGTGTGTGTGTGTGTGTGTGTAAGTTTAGATTCATTTTCCTTCTCTTTGTGGATGGTCCCCCACTCTGTCCCCATAGCAGCCAGGCTAGAGGCTTGAGTGTCATTTGTGACAGTGGCTGACAGGCACACACTTGCCTGTGTTTTGTCTCTGCCACTCAGGCCCTTTGAAACAGGAAGTGAGTCTTCTTCCTATTGGAAGGAGAGGGTTGGAGAGCCGGGTGAATGGATAGACAGGCTGATGGGTGGAAAGAAGGCAGGCAAGAGTGGGTGGGAGTGTCTTGGGGAATTGAGAGCCTTGACCCACAGTGCTAGGCTGGCTGCAGTCCTTTCCACCTGTTCGGTCCTCACCCTGCTCGCTGCCTGTATAGCTGGGAGACCTGCTGAGACGAGTGGCCTGGCTGGTCCCTTTATCCCCCTTCCTAAGAACACTTAGTTTAACTCCAAATTGTCACTTGCAAGTTTCCTCCATTGGGGGATGAACACCTTGCTGGCCAGCAGCTGCTTCGAGGTTCAGAAATCAGAGAGAGAAAGAGAGATGAAAAAATACACCAGCAGCCCCGTCTCTCTTGCAGTGGTTGGCTTGTGAACAGGAACTAGAGAGGGAAGCCAGGGTGGACATCTGGAACCAGACTCCTGAAAACAATACCAAAATAAGCACGGAGTCCAAAGGTGAGCATGGCTGCTAACTTGAGTCCAGTGGTAACTGGGACAGGAAGTAGGCACCGGAAACGTGCACACCGGCCCAATTATCTCAATGACCAACACTTTCTTGCCCTGCCCTCTTCCGCAGAACTTGACTAGTCCTTGCTCTTTGCCATTGCTGCTTCCAGATGTTTCTCTTGAGGTTCCTGCCATGGGTTTTCCTTTTGCTACTGCTGTTTTTTTCTGCCTCCAAGGTAGTAGACCCCTAGGCTGTTCCCCGTTTCATGCCCTGATGCCACCCATGGGGAATTGTGTCACCATGGGACAATACTGTATTTTCCTGGGTCCTCTGTCAGGACACGCTGGACCTTGTCCATAGCTGGGCTGCTACCAACACCATGTTGTTGATCTGCACTGATGACATACTAACCCAGCCTTTCTGCCCTGCAGGCAAACCGGCAGGTCCTCAGTACATTATTCTTGTCTTTCTGTGTGTTACCTCCCCCCCCCCCCCCCGTCCTCCTTGGAAGTCCTTATGACTATCACATTATAGTTTTGCCAATAAATATTTATCATGTGGCAATATACAGATTTGTTTCCTATTGCTTATAATTAATTTTTTAAGTTGTGTATAAACAGCTTATAAATTAAAATATAAACTTCCTTGTATTTTAGTAAATGGTGAGAAAGGAAAAACCATTTTCTTTTCTTTTTTTTTTTTTTTCAGAGCACCTTGATTTAGAATTATTCCAGATGTTCACCCACCATCTCTCCTTTCCAAGGCTGAACCCAACTGTCTGGAAGCTGTCTTGACAGGCTGAAAACCTGCCAAGGGCCCCCTTAATCTTTCCCCACTTCTAACGCTGCCTCATAATTTTAACTTTTTATTTTGAAGTACTTTTAGACATGCAGGAAGTTGCAGTGTTCCTATGGTACCCTTCGCCCAGCTTCCTACCATGATAGCATCATCTGTGACCCTGGGACCCCATAAAAGCCAGGAAATTGAGGCTGGCCCAATCTCATTAACTAAGCTGCAGGCTGCATTCTGTGCCTTCTGATGTTATTAAACTCAGGGATCCACAGCACGTTGGAAGCATTTTAGGATTTAGTGAATTTCAGCCCTGTCATTTATCTTTTAGATGATTTTTGGATCTTTTCCAGTTGGCAGTCAATGACATTAGTTTCCGTCAGGTCAATAAATCCTAGAAGAGCCACTTTAATGTATCTCCCGAATTCTGGAGCCCACATGGTACTCTATGAGTTCCTATTCCTGAAGAGTGTACTGAGAGAACCTTCTTATCTGGGTTTGAGAAATTCTTGGAGACACGGGATGGTTCAGCTCAGGTAGGTATTATGGAACATAGGACAGAGATCTGGAGATATTGAGATATGATCACAGTAACCAGCATGCATAGGGGACTAATATGAGCTGCTTTCATTTAATATTCTTGACAGCCTTTGAGAAGATAGGCTTAATAGCCCAGTGCCCCCATTTCACAGTTCAAATTCCTGCAACTCAGTGGTAGAGTTGGGACTTGAACCCAGGTCGTCTGAATCAGAGACTGCTTTGCAGCCTGTTAGGGCTTAGTCCTTGAATCAGACCTACATACTTGACCTGACTGCTCTGAGCATCTTTGGCCTCCCAGCTCTGAGATGGGCTAGTCTGAGATCTGTCATGTCTCTTAATTTAAGTGCAGTTGGTTTTCCTGGTGAAATGGCTATAGTGGTAGAGCTGGGGACCCTCAAAGGAGCAAGAAAATCCCTATCCTGCTCCTTGAAGGCACTTTAATGTAGAGAGATTTCTGTAGTCCTATCCAGTGTATAGAAGCCTTAGTTCCCGTTGAATTATGTATTGATGTGTTTTAATTAGGTTACCTACAAACTGATTTCAAGATGCAAAATCCTAAGTCAGCCCAGCACTCCCAAGTATGCTCAGGACTCAAGACCCAAATGATGCATGTATATCCCTTTCTCTCCCTGTCATGGGTACCATTAATGGTGACATGCCACTAGAATGGAATGTGGGAACTTCATCTGCATATACCTAATTGGATTTTGCATTCTCTCCCAAGGAAGGTTAAAATGAAGCCTGTTTATAAATGGTGTTTAAGCTGCCTAGGCTTGGGGACAAGCTGTAAAAACCAACAGTGCAGAGCACTAGGTGAAGAACTTAATTTTCTCTTCTGGTTGGGGACTAAACACATCACTCCCCGAAAGTAAAGATTTTCCCATTTATAGAGGCTGTGAGGGATAAGCCTTGGCTCATAAATTTCCTCCATGGCCTCTCTTCAGTGCCTGTGAGATGGCCCTGACTCTGGGGACCAGCGTCTAACCACATTAGTGCGATAAATTAAAGGGCCTAGTGTTGGCTAAATTGTCAGGCAGAGCTGCATGGGAGCTGGTCCTGAGATTGGAGTCGTGATAAACAGGCTTCTGCTAGCTCCTCCCAGGAGATGGACCATTCTGGTCTGAATTCCCAAGCACTTCTAGAAAGGTCCCAGTGAAGATCCCAAATCTGAGAGGCAGAATGTAATTTTCTGAATGATTGTAATCATCATCTCTAATGCATACGAAGGGATTCCTAGGCATGTTTTCCTCTCTCCATTTGATCCTCATTGTGTTTTAATTTTTTTTTTTTTGAGACAGTGTCTCATATATTCTGGGCTATCCTTAAACTAAATATGTAGCCAAGGATGACCTTGAATTTCTGATCATCCCGTCTTTACTCATGAGTGCTGGGGTTGTAGATATGTGCCACCACACTTGATTTACGTGATGCTGAGGACTGAGTCCAAGGCTTTGTGTACACTAGGCAAGCATTCTTACCACCTGTCTTGGTAACTTTTCTATCGTGATGAAACACATGGCCAAAGCAACTTGTAAAGCAAAGCATTTAATTTGGGGCTTACAGTTTCAGAGGGTTAGAGTCCCTGATGGTGGAGCAAGGGCATAATGGCAGGAGTAGCTGAGAGCTCATATCTTGATTTGTAAGGAAGAAGCAGAGGAAGCAACACACTGGGAATATCACTAGTCTTTTGAAACCTCAAAGCCTGGCGCCAGTGACACACCTCCTCCACAAGGCCACATCTTCCATCCCTTCTCAAATAGTTCCATCAACTGGGGACCAAGTATTTAAACATATGAGTGTATGGGGGCCGTTCTCATTCCAAACTGAGTTACATCCCCAGCTTTCATTATTAAACTCTATGAATCTCTAGACTGGCAGTGTAATTTACAGGCTCCAATTCAACATATTCATATGTACCCCATATTAAAAAATTAAGAACTTCAAAATGGGGCCAGCAGAGCATTAAATCAAGTATGCAGAGGGTTTGAGCATGGATTAACTTTATAAATGTGACCATGTGACCGCTGAGTCCTTGTCCATGCAGCTGGCCCTGGAAACCTGCATGATATCGAACCTGGTGCCTGATGTAGGACTTACTCGGGGAGCAAATGCCTGTAAATGTCCAGATGGCAGAGATGTGCTGCCTTTCCAGTACTCTGAGGAGTCTGGCTGGGTGCCTTGCTGGGGACACAGGGTGCCTGTCTTGGCATGCTTGAGGAACTGAAGTGACATATCTTGATTTTTCTAATCAGAGCTGAGTTTCATGTGGCTGTCAGATTCCATGCATCAAGACTGAGCAGGGACAGGGACCTAGAGATCTAATGGAGCTCACTATCTTCACAGCTCTGCCTTGAGAAGACAAAATATGAATATGTATTTCTTCTAGAGTGTGCATGTGCGTGTGTGTGTGTGTGTGTGTGTGTGTGTGTGTGTGTGTGTGAATCCTTGTGTTCTGCATGATGAAAACAGGCTAACAAGCTGTGTGTGTTTATCCAGTGCTGTGAATGGTTAGCATGAACTTCTCTTCCTGGCTTTTTGCCTCTATGTCTCAGTCCTAAGAGGGGGAGTCCATCTCCTCTTTCTTCTTGGCTCTTCTCTGATATTTTCTGCTTGGGCTCTGTCCTTTGTAGCTGAGTGGAATGTCCTTGGAGAGAGCCTAGGATTTCAAAGGCCACCATAGGTCACCCTAATCACTGTGAAGAATGCCAACCTGCAAAGTCAGGGGGCTCCCAAGGAGGACAGCGCATTTTGGAGAGGAAAGGAGCTGTGGAGGGTCTCTCTCCTCTGGAGCAAGTGACTGCAGAGCTTGGAAGGAACCTATCCACTTTTTGTCAAGGCTTTGTTCTCTTTCAGCACGAGGATCCTAGACTGGTCCAGGTGTGGTAGGTACCCTATTTTTGGAAACTAAGAGAGTGAGAACAGTGACAAGGGCTGTCTGCCAGAGAGGAACACTCCCATCCCAGGACAAGGGCTGTCTGCCAGAGAGGAACACTCCTGTCCCAGGACAGCTCAGTCTTTAAAGGGTTTTCAGTTGGAAACAGGAATCTTGAACAGGATTAAAATCACCTAAACATTGGTTGGGGGAGCTGAGGGTCTCAGATTTACACAGGGAGAGCTACTCACACTATGCTCCCTCAGAGGTGGGTCATGGGATAGTGATGCATATGACCTCGGAGAGCTACCCATACCAAGCACCCTCAGAGCTGGGTCATGGGATAGTGATGCATATGGCCTCCGTGGTCACCACCTTTTGTCCTCAGTGTGTACCAAGGCCACTGGACTTGTGAGTCCCCAGCCAGCCAGGACTATGCTCTCACTCTGCATGGTCACAAGTTGGTGAGTCTGAATGGGGTTATGACACTTGAAAGAAACTGGCTGTCTTTTATGCCTCCTGGCTATGGGGAGAGAGTGTGGCGGGCAGCCAGGTGTGCTGGGGTGCAGCGAGGGGAAGTTGGCTATACCTGCTTGTCTGGAATTAGATTCTCATGGACCACGGAGCACTGAAGCTCCATGTTGAACATAGTCACTGAATGACAAACACTGAGCTTATGTGTTCAAGCGAAAGCTGGTTTTGTTTATCCTGTTAAGACAGCCACAACCACTGTTTTTACTTTAAAAAGGAGAATAACAGGATTAAAAATCTATGATACTCTCTTATTACCCAACATGAGATCCTGCTATCCTTGAATAAGTCTGGTTTAAAGATATTGGAGAGAAACTTAATTGGCAAATTAAAAATAAATGAATAAAAAAAAAAAGGAGAAAGAGCGAATGAGGGAAACAGGAAAGATGAATGTGCTCAAGCCAATTCTGTCCTCTGTATAGCATCAGCAGCTTTTGAATGGGGCAGCAACCCTTCTGTTGTGTTTGCCCACTGTGCCCAGAGCCTGGTGCAATGGCACTCGGGAGAATCAGTCAATGAATGAAAGAGCCAGGTAGTAGATCCCTGTTAGTGCCTTGGACTCAGCATGCTGGACAATGTCCTCAGATGGAAGCGAGCTGTGGAGATAAAAGAAAAACCAAGCTGTGGTGTTTGGACATTGTGGCCCGTGTTTTTCATAGCTCAACATAAGTCAGTTTCTCCAGCCCTCAGAGGCAGGTGGCAGGATACCTTATTATAGAGGTGTGCACCTGGGTCCTACCCTCATAAGAACTTTGAGCGTGGGAGTGAACCAAGTGACCCTCTGGTTTCAATAGCAGCGAGGGTCATGGTGGGAAACTGCTAAGTGGTGTGTTAAGTGAGTCCAGCGAGCCCAGTCTGGGAAGGCTGGTGGGTAGCGTCCGGACCTCCAGACTTCAGTGGAGGAACCTGGAGGGGAGCCTAGGGCTCTGAAGTCCTGAGCCCAGAGACAAGTGCAGGGTAGGACCCGGAAGACCCCTCGAAGGCAGGTCTGCAGGTATTCTGTGAGCATGGTGCTGGTATCAGGGACTCACCAGGGAAGAAATAACAAAATGTCAGCATGGCTGATGGATCTGTGGCTCTTGTAAACTTTAGAATATGCTAGAAACCTGTTCCCTGGGACTGGATTGATGTCCCCCCCAAAAAATGGGCCATTTTACTTATAGTTTTAAAAATGATCATTTCCTGTGTGTGGATGTTTTGCTGACATGTATGTCTGTATGAAGGTGTAGGATCCCCTGGAACTGGAGTTACAGACAGTTGTGAGCTGCCTGTAACTTGAACTGCTTCTGGAAGAGCGGCCAGTTCTCTAAACAGCTGGGCCATCTCTCCAGCCCCCTGTTTCCTTGTCTCACGCTCTTCCCTGATTGCCTTAGCATCCTGCCTCTCTCAGCACAGTGGCTCACTCACCTGCTCACGGTCTCTGATGGAGCTGGGCTTCCTTGGCCAGCACTCAGGGTCCCAGAGATTTACTTTGACTGTCATTTTCAAACATCTTTGAGACATTTCCTGGAAGCATCTTGTAAAATAGAAACTTTATGGCAGCCCAGAGACTAGAAGACTTTCCTTGCATGGGGATACTGGCTTTGTGCAGTGACCCGAGGATTCTGGGATAAAACAGCAAGTCCTTTTCTCGGGGTGCAGCAGGACCAGTTTTGGCTTCTGTCCTAGAAAGCTTTGTAAGGAAAGATGCTGAAGAAGGTATGTGGGTGGCATTCCTTTCAATACCCACCTACGATTTCTCTCCTGACTTGTGTGCCCCCGTCTGCCAGCGGCCACTGAGTAGAGCAAGGCTTGTAACTTCCTGGCTATCTTCACCAGAGAGGATCCATTTAAGACCTTGGCACCTGGAGGTCATTAGCCATCTGACTGCATGTGGGATCATAAAATAAGCCCCAAGTGCTTATGAATGCTGCTAACCACTTAAAAATGTATGGAGAGCGGAGGTTCGGTTTGGCACCTCTGAAAGGAAAAGGCATTGGTCTGATGGAAGAACACTCACCTTCATGATGAAGGTGTGCAAGGGCTAGGCTGTTAGGGAATGGCCCATTGTATCCTCTCCACCCCATTCATAGAAACTTAACTCTACCCATTAAACTAATGTTATGAACTAGTTTTACCTCTCTCTCTCTCTCTCTCTCTCTCTCTCTCTCTCTCTCTCTCTCTCTCTCTCTCTCTCTCTCTTATTTATTTTATTTTATTTTTTTTGAGATAGGGCCTCGTGTAACCCAGGCTGGCCTTGAACTCCTGATCCTGCAGTTCCCTCCTGAGTTCTGAGATTATAGCCATGAGTTTATGGACTGTTTTTAAGTTGGAGTACAACATACATCAAAAATATCTGCCATAAATGTAAAGCCTGAAGGATGTTAACAAATAGCTTCCACAGGGACAACCAGGAGGAGTATGAATAGCAACATAGAAGTCCCTGACCCTGCCATATAGGTCACTAACCACCTCCCCACCCTGCCCATGGGAAACGTCTTTCCTCACTTCCATAGCCTTGATCTTTTTTGCTTGGATCTTGGACTTCATGGCAGTGGGATCATGCGGTTTATTTTCCTTTATGTTTGGTCTCTTTTGTTCGACACTACATTTATGAGATTTTCCCTGATGGTGTTCGACACTACCTTCATGAGATTTTCCCTGATGGTGCTTGTTCATTTTTGTAGTTGGGTTACATTCGTCCACTCCACTGTGGGTTGACACTGTGAGATTTACAGTTTGGAGCATTACAAACAGAACTCGGGCTGGTCCAGCTTGTGTCTTTTGGTAAACCTGGAAGGTGTCTCTGATGGGCATGTGTAATGGGGTAGATGGCTCAGCTGGGGTGAGCTTGAGGGAGATTCTGCCAGCCCTTCAAGGGATCAAGACAGGCCCACCTGCAGTGTGTTATTCTCCTAAGAAATGAGATAAGAGGCTGCATAAGGGTACTCCCTTTGTGTCCTGCCTGAACTTCCCAAAAGATAAATTTCCGAGGGATGATAACTGGATTGATGGACAAGGGAGAGAATTCTTATGGTGGGTGACCTGAAAGATTCCCCCATCCCAATGGAGCTCTGCATCCCACACTCACACTTCATGGGCCAGTAGTCTGTGTTTAGGTTTGGGCTATGGGGATCGGTCACTCTGAGAAAGGCTCAGAACCAGCATTTTGGTCTTGATGTTCTGGGGTATGTGCCTACATTGGAGTAAAGTCTCAGGGCTAATCTTCGAGATGGAAGTGTTTGATTTAGAGGCTAACCTGTAGTTTTCCCTCCTGAGAGACGAGCCTGGGGCTGCTATATATACTCAGTGGTTCAATCATACAAGGTCTTCAGGAGATGGGAGAGGAGAGGGGTTGGAGCTGTCATACCTAGGCTGTTACCTACCTGCATGACCCCAGCCACAGAGGTTCATCTACCAGGACATGCATTGCACAGAGTCTTATGGCAGCTCTGGGAAGTGACTTCTCAATGCCTTCTGGTTGGCAGGCTTGCAAGGAGGGAGTGAGATATGAGACTCTGACCTCGCCTTCCAGGGATCACAGCTCCAGCAGCCCTAACATTTCTGTGATGCTGGACATGCTGTCTGTCCACCTGCACCAGCTACCTGCATGATCCACCCTGGTGACACCATGTGGCCAGCAGGCACTTGTGATGTGACCAGTAAAGCCCAAGAAATGAGATTTGAACTTCTCCTAATTTCACTTAATTTAAATTTAAAAGTAGATTTTCAATGCCAGTGCTGAAAGATTTTTTAAAAGAGTATTTGGAGCAGCTTGGGCACATAACTCCTATAAAATTATATTATAAAATCAGTACAGATCAGTTTTTTACTCTCAGGTCAGATGGGAATTTAGCACCCAAAAATGGGACATGCTAAAAATGAGAATTTTTTCATTAACAACTTCTATAGGAAGATGTATGGAAATGGTGACATCTTGAAGATGTTGGGTTGAATAGCACATGAGAATGAACTGTTCCTGGGGCTTACACTCAGGTTCTGTTGGACAGAACTGCTGTGAGGAGCATCCTGTATTACTGGAATTCCAGCAGGGAGTTTGAAGCAGGGAGGGAACCCTCTGCTGCCCATTGTCTCTATCACCTGGGAGGAGTGCTTGGAGATGACTACCCCTGAGGACCCCTGGTTGCTCAGGTGGGTCTCTTGGGCTCTGGCTGGTTGTGGCAGTCTTGCCCATTGTGTTCATTGTCCAAAAAGGGGGCACTCTGGCCAAGTTGAAGCCTTGCCCTCCCTGCCACTTCTCTCCAGGCATGTGCCCACCTCCGTTGAGGACACCCACCCCCAAGCTGGGTGTTTACTCTTTAGTTGTTAATGTAAACAATGTTACTGTATGTGGTCCTGTGGGACTTAGGTACTGTGTGTTGAGCATGTTCCCCTAGTCCCCCACTCCCTTGTCTCACCTCTCCCCAGTTAGTCCCTTTTGTTGGCCTAGACAGGTTTGAGTCTACTTCCATGCCATATAATATATGGCGTATTTTACTTAATCTATATACAAAACTAGGTATCACATGAGAGAAAAATACAATATTTGTCATTCTGAGATTAGCCTTGTTCAGTTCATTGGCTTTTTTTTTTCTTTACAAAGTTTCTTCCAACCATTCTAGTTATTTTGTCCTGGAGCACAGGGGCCATGTCACCATTTCATGCACCTTGGGGAGGCAGGCAAGGCCACTTGTCTGTCCAAAGTCTTAAAGTGAGCAATAGTTGGACTTCAAATTGAGGGGAATACTCATTTTGGGTGACTTCTCACCCTGGTGTATTCCACATTTAATGCACACTCACTTCTAAATCCTGATGGCTCAGTCCCTTGGGCAAGAAATGCTGACATCGGATGTCAGGTTGTGTGATAGAAATTTGTGTTCCTCCTCGAGAAGATTGGAGTCTGCTCTGGCGAGGACAAGCTGGCCATCTGGGCATGCGCTGGTTTCAGGCTGGCCTCTGTGTGCATGTGTGAAGGGAGTTTGTGAAGGAGTGCTGTTCTGTTTGTGCGTCTGTGCCTACCTCTCTGTTTATAGCCAGTGATGTCTATTTCTGCTGCCTGAAACTGTCAGCTTGGGTCCCTAGTCCACTTCAGTCTTCTCCAGGCCATCTGCTCTTCTTGGTCACATTTCTCCTACTGTGTCACCCTTTTATGCTCAGTGGCCTTGCTGTCCTGATGGATTCTTCTGTGTGACCCTGCCATGGTGTCTCTGCTTGTAGTCCACTGTACCTGCTGCCAGTGGGGAGGGAGCCCTGAAAGCTTTTGGGATGAACTTGAACTTTGCAAGACCAGTGCTTCCTGGTTATGAGGGCCAAACCTGCAGGATTCAGCTGAGCCTGAACTGTCTGTAAGGGACTCAATGGGATGCTGGAGCATGGGTATTGCAACTTGGTTAGTGAGTGCAAAGCACACACTAAGGATCCCCTGGAGATGGCCCGAAGGTGGGCTTGGAGATTTATACGGAGCCCAGGAGTGTCTGTGCTTCTTCATGGCAAAGAGGCTGGGGCTGGATCTGCCTAGTCCTTTCCCACTGTGCCTGTGGCAGCGTGTCCAGGAGTACATGCCCAAGCAGGCGTGCTCTGACACTTTCTGGCATGGATTATCCTGCTACACTTTCTTTGTGTACTCAGGGCCCAAAAGACAGAACGTTTTAAAATTAAAAAGAAAAAAAAGACCTTGTTTTTATTATTTGAAATTGTTTTTTTGTTTGTTTGTTTTTTAGTTAAAATCAAACATTTTAGAGTTATTCACAAGAAAAGGTCTCCTTTTAAAAGTAACATTTTTACTCTGATTTTTTTTTTCCTGTTTGAGAACAGGGATATTAAGGTGGGTCTGAAAAGTGTTTTTTTTGTTGTTGTTGTTTTTTGTGTGTTTTTTTTAAAATAAGAGTGTAAAGATACTTTTCACAGCTGACGTAGAGAAGACATTAAAATGACTTCATCTTTTCCTGGTTTGGAGCTGATGGGATAGTAGCTCATGTCTGATGTGCTTCACGGAGCCTGATTTCCAGATGAGACAAGAAAGAAGCTTGTCTCTAGAACCTACATGTTATGGACCAGACCAGAGAAGACAATAGACAAGGCCCACATGTCACTAAACACAAACCACAGAAATGGTGATAGCCAATGATAGTCTGGCAGTTGGAGGGCACTGGGCTTCTCACTCAGCGCTTCCCATGGACTGTTACAGATTTGTATCAGGCTTGAAAACCAGGCCGAGGCTTGTTTTCAAGCCTGATAAACAGACCAGTTAGAGAATATTTTGTCAGGCAATTAACTTATCACTCAAAGCTTAAGGCATCAAGTATTTTGGGAAAGCAAGTTGGAAACTGAAGTTTGTATCTCCAGGCCCCCTCCCCCCCCAAATAGAGTTGGGTTTTCAAAGGCCTGAAAGGCTGAGACTAAGCACAGGAAGTGAAAAGAGGCAATAAGGCAATTACTCAGATACTTAATGTCAAAACTCTCAGCACCTTTGCCTCAATTAGTGAGGTAACTGAAGCAAAAAATGAACATATGGGCGATTCCACAGGCAGTTCCGGAATATCTGGCTCAAGTTCTCACCTTCTGAGGAAAATATAGGGGATGGCGCAGAGCACTGACTCCATGTGGAGTGGTTTCTGTGTTGAGCCGTGGGGAGCAGAGGGGTGGTTACAAGGACACGGGTCCTCATCACTAGGCCCATTTCAGTCCCTCATCTTAAAATGGAGGTGAAGGGGCTGGAGAGATGGCTTCGTGAATGAGATCCCTCGCTGTAAAAGCACATAAAAGCCAATCACATCTGCCCTGTAACCCCAGCATTGAAGGGTGGGCCCAGGGGCTAACTGGCCAGCCAGACTCATCCACAGTGAGGTGTTTGTTTAGTGAGAAACCTTGTCTCAAACAATAAAGCGGTGTTCAATAGAGGAAGACACTCAATGGCCACCCTCCTTGGGCCTCTGCATGCACATACTCACAGTATACACACACACACACACACACACACACACACACACACACACACACACACACACAATCCAAGTATATAGTCTAGCCTTGGTCTTACACACAGGTTGTCACCCTGCTCCTCAGCTGGGAGTTGTGAGTGTTACTCAAGACTCTAGTCCTCTGCCCAGTGGCCGTGATACCCACTTGGATTGCACATCTTCGGACCTGGGGCAGAGGACTGCCCTTCTTTGCCTCCTTCCTTAGTGCTGATAACTGAGCAAATTGGGCCAAAGCAATCTGAAGTCTGCCTGTGATTTCAGTAAATGACATGAAGGAAAACGACAGGCCGGAACCATCCGTAGAGAGGCAAGCGCCTCACGCTACGTCTGAAACCGATTCCTCGTCTTTCGTGATCTCCGGAAATGGTTCTAAAGAGGCTTGGAATATGGCACTCCTGACACCTCAGTGGTGTTCTTTGACATGTGCTTTTGTGGGTGGCAGCATCTGGGAGGGCCTTGTTGCCTGGGACTGGGGGCTGTGCTCACTGATGCTCTGAGAGGCCCAGCCAATTACTTTGGGACCTGCAGGTAGCCCTCTCCTACGTCAGGTGCAAAGCCCCTCCAGGTGGGTCAGAGCTTAAAGGGATTGTGCTAGAGGGATGGTAGTGAATGGGACAGAAAGGAGGCTGAGCCTGTGGCAGACACCACACAGTCCTGCCAACACCAAAAGCCTGTTGTCTCAGAAAGCTGTGGTAGGGTTGGGCTTTGGTTGATGAGGGAACAGTGTTGGGCCCCTGGCCTGGACCTACTCCTCCAGTATGGGGATGCTTGGCCTAGGCTGGGGTTCCCCTTCATGAAAGGAAATAGTTCCAACTCTTTTATAAATTGTGAATGAATGCTGTTGGGCCAGTGAGGGGGGCAATATTTGAGTTCCATTCATGATTCCCCCTACCAAGTGTTGTGGATGTGAAAATCTCAGAAAAACAGTCAATCAAACTCTGTCTGGTGAGGTCATTAGTTGATTGTGTTGGTGTGGGAGAGGGAAAATACTCCTGGTTTGAGGACATTGAGAAGGTCACTAAGATTGCTCTGTGACAGTTTCATAAGAGGGGAAATTGGGGGTGGTGAGGAGGCAGGAGAAATCATTCCTGGTGGCAAGACAGAGGCGGCCATGGATTCGAGTCTCCAAAGGCTAAAAGATAACAGGCCCTGTTTCTCTCATCTGTACCTCCAACTCTTGCCACGCTGGAGGAGAGTCCTGGCTGCAGCACCATCTGGTATACGCGTGTCTACCGAACTCCAGGGCTAGCCCTGATAAACCCAGCTGATCCATTGTGTAATGCGTCTTTTCTGAAGTGTAGAATGGAGAAAAGCAGTGGAGGTAGCCATAGCAAGGGGGAGAGACAGAAGCAGGTAATTAGGGGTTTGAGCTCTCTCTGAATACTGGATGTTTTTGAAACACTTCCAAATTTCCTTTATGGGAAAGGAATGAAATGTCCACAGGGAGGGGGACCCCCTCCCCCTCCCACGCACACTTCTTTTGTCCTGAGCTCAGTACCTAAGATTTTATGGTGTGTGGTGAGAAATGGTGTGGTCTGAATACATTCGGAAAACTTGCCTGACAGTGGTGTTAGAGCTGAAAATGGGACAAAACGAAAGAAAATGGAGAAAACAGAACTTCTGCATACAGATCAGAATCATATAATTTACCAAGACGTATCATTTTGTTGTTTTCTGAAGTGTGAAAGCTAATTTAGAAAGGGCAGAGAGGCACACTGGGGTTGGCAGGAATGACAGGTCCCGGGCCTTTACAGGCCCCTTGTTTCTGCTCCTGCAGAACAGGGTGTAGGCATCAGAAACCCTCAGGCCGGTGGAGCCAGGGCCAGCCTCCCACACATCCCCATGTTAGTGACAACATCCGCCAGCATGATACCAAGAAACACATTTACAATGACAGACACTAATCCCAGAGGGCAGAATTTGAAATTCTATTTTAGATATAAAAATTGAAACATCAGGAATTTTTACTTATGGCTGTATGGGGGTTTGAGGCGTGCTGATGTTTCCCATGTCTTTTTCTGGTTTCCTTCCTTTGGGACACTTTTGTAAAAGGGAACAGAGCCTCTCCTTCCTGTGCTGAGCTCACCAGTGATTGAGGCAGGTGCTATCAGACACCCACAGAGATGCCCAGTGGCAGGGGCTTGATGGCCAAGAGCAGGGTCTGATAGGCCAGAAATTCAGGGAGAAGCTTGGACTCAGACCTAGAGCATGGACAGCAGTGATGGACCAGTGGAACTAGTGGTGTTTGGAAAGTGGTACTGGCCAGAGGCTGAGGAAGGTAGAGACTGATACATAGAGGCAGACAGGACGAAAAAATGGCCAAGGTGGACAGGTGGACTTTTGTTTCTCCTTTAATTCTTCCCATGACACTGTAAGCAGTAAGTGGCTCTGGGCACCAGCCTGGTGATGGAGGAAGGGTTGGAGACAGCTGTTTCTCCAGGGCCACACAACTGATGCGGTTGCTGCCTCACTTTGAGTGTCCATGGATCTGTAAATGCCACAAAGCCCAAACGCTCCTGCTCTGCCCATCCCGAATCACCCAGGACTCCAAGTCCAGCAGCGCTCAGGTCAGCTGCACAGCCTCTGCCGTGCTTTGGCAAGTGTGGGGGTCGATCACGTAGGCACTTGACGGGCATCGCTACCGCTGCTGAACTGATGGAGGGGCTGGGAACTGTTGAGTCAGATGTTTGTTTTTCAGACCGACACCAGAGCAGCGCTTGATGGGAAGTTAGTTGCAAGGTTCCTTTCCTTTTGACTCTTGCGTAATTGTCAGCCCAGGAGGAAGTCTGACCTCTGAGAATAAGCCCCGACTTCCCAGGGCGCGGTGGAGGGTACACCCAGGTCTCTGTGTGACTTTGCGCTCCTCTGCGGTTAATTCTGAGGTTACAGATTTCTCATATCACACATCATTTGCTTTGTGGGAGTCTGTGCTTGAGCCAAGATGCACTGATTATTTTTCGAACAAGTACTTTTTTTATTATCTTGTTTACATACAGCTGAGGGCACAGCAGCAGCTCCTGGGCCCAGCTGGCTGGTTTCGTCTGCTCTGTTACAGCCTCCCCGCGTTCTCACCTGGCCTCAGTTAGCTGTGAGTGGCAGCTTCCCTCTCAGCTAGTGGTGTCATCCTTGACACACTGGTCACAGACGGCCATGATTCTAGTGTGTCAGAGCAGCAGCTGGCAGACACCAGGATTCTTGGAGAACATACCCTTGTCAAAACATTCATCCATGCTCACCTCCTCAGCTTCAACTATAGACACTTGGGGGATGATTTAAGCAAAACCAAAATCTGAACCAAAATCCAAATCCAAACCCAAACCCAAACCCAAACCCAAACCAAAATCAAAACCAAAACCAAAACCAAAACTGGTGGTCTACCAGGTGCTTTAAAATTGTCTGACTAATAGAGAACCATGGGGTGGGGTTCCCCTTCTGATATATACAGCATATCTGTGTTTAGTGTCTTGGGTGATACGTCTATAAATAAATGCTTGCTTGACCTACTTTACAGAGGTTGGGATCTAGATTCCAGGTTTAAGTCAAGGTTCCAGAAACTGGGTCTGTTGGACCCAGGGTTCTGGGGTTCCAATATGAACTTTGGTTTGTTCTTTTTTTTTTTTTTTTTGAGATAGGGTTTCTCTGTGTAGCTTTGCACCTTTCCTGGAACTCGCTTTGTAGCCCAGGCTGGCCTCAAACTTACAGAGATCCACCTGCCTCTGCCTCCCGAGTGCTGGGATTAAAGGCGTGCGCCACCATCGCCCGGCTCCTATATGGACTTTGATGCACTTCAGGGTGAGCAGGCCCTCTGTATTAGCTTGCTCGAACCCTGCTAGTCTGGTGCCTTAAGAACCCTGGCATCTTTCCAGGATGGCTGGGGCTTCAGACACCAGATCAGAGTTCCTCTTGCTGACTGAGATATTTGCAGACCCAGGGGAAGGAGAGAGCGATGACAGGATGGGGGAGGTGGTTACGGCAGGGTTTTCCAGCTCTGGTGGCATCGAGGAAGCATTTTGCATGGGTGATCCCATTAATCCTCCAGCATTTCCTGCTGCAATTTTCTCTATGCAGAAGGGAAGCAAACAAGCCCAGAATTGTAAAGCAGTTGGCCTGGGGACACACAGCCAGGAAGAGGTGGACTTGGCCCAGATGTGGGGCTATGTTAGTACTTCTCATTTGGATTCTCATTTTTTTTTTTTTTTTTTACTTTCCTCCATATTTCTCTTTTCACCAGAGCATACCTATCTGTCCATCTCATGGCCCGTGCGGTCACATGCAGCCACATCCCAGGGCATTTCTGTTCTCGGCTCTTTAGATACAAAACAGTGTCTTCCGGAGCCATACCGTCCCATTTGCTCTTGGACTTCTGCTTTGGGCTTGTGTGTATTTATAAAGATCTACACCCACCCTGGGGAACTTCGTGGTCTGTTCTTGGGTTTTCCATTATTGTGACAGAGAAGGCAAGAGACAGTGCCCTTCCTGGGATGGCCACAGATTCATCATTCTCAATCAAGTGGGAATTCAGCTGCTGCTGCTGCTGCTGCTGCTGCTGCTGCTGCTGCTGCTAACAAGAAGGACAACAGTTGAACATCATGCTGTGGCTAGTGGGGAATGTTAATAATTCAAAGATACTTGAGAAATGAGGGGTCCAAGTAGAGCCAGAGTGGTAACTCCTCTTCCCTGTCCTCTGCACACACCCTTTAGTTGGTCAACCTTAGCCTCAGGCATCCCCCTCTGCCTCATCTCCATCCCTTTCACCTGGTCTGATGAGGACAGTCAGGAGTTTGCATTTGAGAACAAGGAGGGAAACTGAAAGCAAGGGTGTGGGCCAGCCTGCTTCTCTTTGCCCCTCCTCTGCTGCTTAGTGTTCATTATTTCCTTACTGCTATTGTAGTTGGCAAGAGGAATGCTTGATCCCTCAAAGTGAACTTGGAAGCCAGATGGAGCTGTGCAAGGGTGAGGCAAAGTGCCCCGAGCTCCGCCCACCGTCTCTCCTGGAGACTGATGGATGTAGGCTGTACATGTCTGCATGCTCAATGGAAAGAGGGCCAGCTGGGGCTTCTGCTGTGTCTAGATCTGCCTCCTGCTGTGCTGTGATTTTTTTTTTTTTGAGTAGGCTGTGCCCAAGACCCCTGTTTCCCTTCCTTCTGTACTACAGAGGGGCTGCCCTTCATCTGTAATATTGAAAATGGTCAGCAGCAGATGAGGATTTCGGTGGGTTCTTGGCATAGGGCCTGGCAGTGCCTACCAGGCTTCCCTCCATGTTACTCTAACGGTGAAAGATAGCATAACCTCTCATTTTGCCGTGTACTTGGTTACAACTTAATTTTAAAATAATGCTAAAATTTAAATCTTCTAAAAGTGGAATCTTGCATTTGTCATGCAGTACCTGTTGGAGCCCACTAGCTTTCCTAGTGGCTGTACCCAGCAGGACTGCATAAGAGGTTGATTGGACTGTGGGCCTGGGTACCAGGTGACTGTAACTAGCAAGGGGGAGGTCTTTTGCTCTGCCCCTTGGCATTGTTATAAATAGAACTTTGGAATAAAGTTCTGGGCCCGTTTGGATAGGGATCCAGGCTCACTTGAGTCTAGCTTGTGTTTTCTCTCAGCTTCTTAACTCTCTAAGTCTCTTATCCCTCATTCCTCAAGAGTTTCTGGAGTAAATAAGTGTGAGGGCTGGTCCCCCACAGGTACTCCTTGGTACAGCTCCTCACATTTTAGAGGTCTCCCATGGCCACACTTGCTTGCCTCTTGCCACACCTGGTCAGAGCTAGTCTGCTGGGGACAGGTCGTGCATGCCACGTCCAGCTTCACCTGGTAAAACCGTCTGGAGGACACTCTCAGGCTGCATGCTCTTTCCTCCAGAAAGAAAGAAATCCCACCGAAGTATTTCAGGAGGTTCTCCCCATTCAAGGGTTAACCAGGCTCTTATTTTGCTTATCTTTGAAAATAAAACAATATTTAAAAGTATTCAGATCAGGGAGGCCATCTGGTGCAGAGCTCACAGCTGCTCCTTTTCAATTGTGCCGTCTCTAATTTATTCATTCCAGGGCTCTGCTGTACATTTGCGAGATCATTATTCGCATTCTGTTCTCAATGTGTGAGTTCTGTTCGATGAGAGACCTGTGAAGGACATCTGGGCTGGCCACTTCCCGCTACTCAGGCCCTTCCCTCCTCTCCTCCCGAGTCTGTCCTCATGGACAGGAAGGGACTAGGGACCCACAGGTGGACAGAGTCACCCTGTTCCTTTGGGGGTCTCTTTCTCTCTCCCTCTCTCCCTCCCTGGGCACATCTTTGGTTCATTTCCCCCATTGTGTTAAGGGAAATTTGTTGGACGGTGACTGCAGTACCACTGCTTAACGACTTTGTACTCCAGCCACATGAGAGCCCAAACCATCCTTGTCTGAAAGTGAGTCACTTTCCCTGGTAGTTAAGGTTTGGTGCTGCACATGCTGGAAACCATACAGAAAGGCAAGAGGAAGAACTGATCTCAAACACCTGAATTCTTGAGACTATTGGGCCCATTCGGCAACATGAAAGCCTTGAAGTAGAGGATGAGGGTCTGAGTGATGGCGGAGTTTGTCTGCAGTCACATGATTATTTAAAAGTTGTGGCTGGTGTCTGGTGCAGATTCTTGGGTCTTTAGACTCCCTGTCCCCAGGCCCCTGTTCTCTCCTGTCTCTGTTAGTCACCAAGCAGGAAGTATATGACATTACAATCACAGTCGAGCTACCTGGATGGTGGGAATGTGGTTCTGTCTCTAATATTGTCAGAACATTGAAACCCAGGCATCCACATTAACCCTAGGCTGGTGTAGTCAGTGTTCACTGGTGTTGCTCTTGTTACCAAGCTAAAAAAGCCCTGTTCTGGAGCATTCCTAGGAGCTCAATGGAGCATACTGGAGTTTTCTTCTGTCATGAAGGCAGGAGTATTTACTGGGTACCCACCCAGTGTGAGGCCCATGCTCTTCAGGGCTGAGCATTGCTGGCCCGATGCTTGTGTGCAGCCCATGCTCTTCAGAGGTAAGCATCACTGGTCCTGTGCTTCTGTGCAGCTCACAGTCTAGCCTGGTTGCCTTGCCTGAGTGATCTCAAGTCCAGGCTGGCCAATCAGATGTTGGCTGACATGCCACTCTGCCAGCCTCTGTTGGTGGCAGCTTCATTGAATGGTAAAGGTCAAAGGTTTACAGCCAAACAGACCCGTGGTTTTCTAATTACTGTCTGTCATTCTACTCAGGAGCAACCTGTAGAAACCAAGCTTCATGCTTTGTGTCAGAGCCTGCCCTCCAAATAGCTCTAGGGAAGATAGCTCCTGGCTAGCTGTGTGACTCTGGGTGTGTTAACCCTTCTGTGCCTCAGGGTTCCACATGTACTTAGAGGATCCGCATGCCGACCTTGGAGAGTTAAGAATGGCTGTATGTGACCTTCCACCCACGGCTGACACTGTACCAGTATCCATTTCTTTCTTTCACTGTTTCTGGGGTCATTGGAAACCCGGAGTCTACATGCTCCCCTGGGAGATATGTCCAAAGGCCACAGTCACTATGTCCCCCAGAGCGATTTTGGTGGCCAGGCTTCAAAGCAAAGCATGAAGCGTGGATTCTGTAGTTTGCGTTTGAGTGGGATGACACAGACAGTTCACCAGACAGGCTTGAGTGGAAGATCTAGTGCCCCGATGGTTTGAATGACCACTGGAAAGCATAAAATGAGTGCTCTAAAATAGTCCCCCTCCAGACACCCTGGGCTCAGAAAAAGAAAATTGTCTGTGATGTCACACAGACCTTTAGAGCCCTTTGTGCATGTGGAGATCTTTGGGTGACACCTGCAGTGTGAGCATGTCTGAAGTCTGGTGCCCATAGGCCTTTGTGGAGCAAACCTGAGTATGTCACGACTGCTTGTGAGATGGGGCATCTGGCTGGGTTTGGCCTGGTCAGAGCCAGAGCAGATGGACAGACCCGCCCACCCACCTGTCCCTTCTGTCAAGGACTACGACTCTAGGCATCAGCACTGCTGTTAGGGTGTCTCCAACCCCTAAGCCAAGGTGTGTCTTTTGCAGATTGCCTGGCACCAGGTGGGGTTGGGGGCTGTTCCTGTAATGGGGCCGAACAATTCTAGTTTCTAGAGTCTTGACTCTGGCGTTAGCTGGATGCCCCTGAGCTCTGGGCTGTGTGGTCCTCATATTCATAGCCCCAGCAAATGCAAGCTTTGAGCACGGTGCAAATGGCTGATACCTTGTGATGGACAGATGGGGGTGGGGTAGGAAGGGTGGACTGCTGTTGGGAGGAAACGCATGGTGAACCTTTAAGAATGATGGACTGGCTTCTCTGGAAGCTGATAAAGCAAGGCCTGTGCTGGCTTTTAACACTTGCTGAAAACTTGTGGCTGAGCAGCCGCAAAAGGCAGAAGTGGCGATGATAAGTTTTTGTTCAAGAGGACGAATTTCAGATCCTCTGCATCCACGTGTTAAAGCGGAGAAGCTAGGGGCCAGAGAGCGGCCACAGCGTATAAGGATGACTCACCAGTGTTTGAGCCTTGTTTGAGAGATGGAGGGAGTTCTGCTCAGGACCCTCCCTACCCAGCAGCTCCCTGCCATGCTGGGAGGATATGGTACTTATTTTAGACTTTAAAGTTTCAAAACACAGCCCTTCAAGGAAGCTCCTACTTGGTGCTCAGCCTCAAGAGCATTCCTACATCACGGCCAGTCTCATGGAACCTGGCCTGTCACCTGCAGGAGTGGGAAGGAACTTGTACAGGTGGGCTCTTGGACCTGCCTGCTTTGAAAGGCCATTTCTGTGTCTCTGTGGCCTCAGAGGTGCCGGTGCGCACAGCCCTGCCTTTTCCTCCTCCTTCAGCCAGTACCTGGCACAGGCTTCTTGGCTTCCTGTGGCTCCTGTGCAGGACACATGGCACCAGACCAGCCTGTGTCCCCTGATCCCTTCTCTCTCTCTCTGGGTGTGAACCTGTAGCCCATCTGCTTCAAATGCAAGTGGTAACTGAGACGGTGTAGGACTCGGTGCCCCGGGCCAACAGGGCATCCAGAGAAGGCTTGAGAGTGCCCCACTTCATCTCCTTCTCTGTGGGTTGTGTCTTCCGCCCCTCCCTCTGCAGAGCCCCCATGAGAGAGAGAAGCTGATCTTTAGGCAGACTCTTGAAGGGGCCAGGAAAGAGAGAAGTGATGGGTCTGGATGAGCTGCTGGACCACTTGGGCTAAGCCAGATGATGGGCTGAAGTCAGGGTGGCCCTCTGTGGAGGTACAGACTGTGAAGGTGGGGTGCCAGACCCTTGATTTTCTTACTGTATCTGTCTCTTATGAGCTACATGTTCTTGGGAAGCAAAGAACCATGCCGCACCTGTTTCCTGTAGAGAAGGCAGGACGGGATGAGCAGGTGCCTAGAGGCTTGTATTGCCTGGTTGATAACTCTGGAGTGCATGGGTTTGCCTGGGCTCTGACTATGCCCACTCTCATTTTCAAGATATGCTAGAGGTTTCCCACAGCAAATGGCTCTTTAGGGGGTCCCCTGTGGGTTTCTGTTGGTTGCAACAATCTTCCCAGTTTCCTCCAAACGCTTACAGACAAGCACAATTCTAGAAATTGGGCTGCCACCCGCCTCTTCCTGGAATCTGTGACCTCACATTGGATGCAGACGGTGAAGTTGGACATCTAGGCATAGGATTATAAGGGGGTTGAAAGCAGGCGGTACTAGAGTGAGGGCTTGAGGCCCTGGCCAGGGATGCACGGACTGTGTTTTACTTATGGAAGTTTGCTGTGTACCAGTTGTAGGTTAGGCAAAAACTCCTGCGGTATATATGATACACACTTGGGGCCAGTCAGGAAGGGCCTGCTGATCATGGTCAGGCAATACTTGCAGCCGAAGCACTGATAAGAGGCTCCAGGCACCAGGAAAGATGAAATTTGGCAAGGAACCTCTCAGGGTCAGATTACGGCAAGGGCTTGCGAGGGGAGGAGGACACAGGGATAAATGATAATAACCCCCAAGAGGCTAGATGGAAAGGCTGTACATCCTGTGGGGGAGGGGGTCAGTTGTCCAGATAACGGAAACGAAATAGCCGTGTCTATCATAACCACAAATTTGCCAGAAGCTAGTGTGGTGTGTGGGGGCAGTTGTGGCCTAACACGGGGAGCCCTTCTGGTTTCCAGCATTGTTACAGTCTTACCTGCTTCTGGTGCTGGGAAAAGGGGCTTTCAGAACAAGGGGTCGACTCTATGATTAGCTGCATCCCCAGTGAGCTTCTTCGTGTTGCCCCCTCAGAAGCTTTAGTCAGACACACGCTCTGTGCAGCTCATAACACACAGTTGTGGCAGCTGATCTCTGTAGCCCCGGTGGCTCACTACCTGTAGCAGAGCGCGTTGGTTAGCTTTTACTGCATCATGAGAGACTTAGAGCAGGGTTTCTGGAGGGGTGGCTGGGTCAGTTGGGTTCCAGCTCTTCCGTGTTGGCCTGGGCTCTGCTTCCTGCATCTGCCATCCTTCTAATGACTCAGCCATGTTCTTCTCATGATGACAGCAAAGACGCCAGTGGGGTGAATGGGCACACCCCGTGCCTTTTTACCTGACCTTAAGACTGGCAGGTGGTCTCTTCTACTTCATTCTATTGGCCAAAGCAGGTCACCTGATGCAAGGTGAAGAGTCAGGAAATAGTCTACTCCTTTAGGGTAAAGTGCAAAGTCATTCACATGACAGGTGAATTAATGCGTGACATAATTAGAATTAATGCTATTGTGGGCCGGCATTACGTGTGTGTGGTATTCACGAACGTTGTTTATGACGGGTCACCCCCTCTCATGAGTATGTTATATGTATTAGCTCACATGATGCTCATGGCAGTGGTAGGATGTAGGTCCTTTGATTATTCTCACTTATCCAAGAAAACAGAGAGGAGAGAGGTTTGATGCCCCATCAAGGTCAAACCCAAGCAAGTCGGCCACAATGTTCTGGCTCTTAACTCCAAAGCTGTGGGTGATCTGTGCCTGCCTGTATGCCATTTGGGAGCAGAGAGGCCCAGATAAGTCACTTGTCTGAGGTCCCTTGGTAGACAAGAGTTTGGAATCCTTACTCACTACGTGCTTTCTATAATGCTAGAGGGTGCTGGATGTCAAGGTGAGGAGGGACTCTGTTCTGTTAATTGACTGTAAAGCTTAGGTGTAAGATTGACGCTGGAACCCGAGAGGTGGTTTAGTTGGTCAAGCACTTACGGTACAAGCATAAGGCCCTGTGCTTACACCCGTAGCATCCGCAGGCCTTGTAGGCCAGGCAGTCTAGCTAAACTGGTGGGCTCCAGGGTCAGGGAGAGACACCATCTCAAGAAATAACGAGGAGAGCAATTGGTGATGACATCTGTTGCCAACTTCTTGCTTCTACACACAAGTGCATTCGCACACACAGACACACATACACACACACACACACGAGAGAGAGAGAGAGAGAGAGAGAGAGAGAGAGAGAGAGAGAGAGAGAGAGAGAGAGAGACTATTTGTTGCTTGTACAGAACTCTGTTGTCCGTTAGCTTTCTTTTTGGTCTCGGCAGTCTCTTTATATCTTTGAGCTGACTCAAAAAATTCCTTCCTCCACTTACTGACAAATATTCCTCGACAAAAAGAGTATTTTCATATACATAGCCCAAAGAGAGATGTCAACATGTAGACATACTAACCGGAAGAAGGCTTTGTGTTTTAGTAAAGGTTAATTAAGACCCACCGAAAAATTTCCCCTTAAAACATAAAAGTAAAATTGTGTAATTAGCTGTTTTCCCCTCTCTCCCCCCAGAGGGCAGACATGAATGTTTCAGCTAAATGAAGCTATTTATTGAAGTCCATCCAGATTTCCTTTGAAGTTTCATACATCTTTCTTCTGCTCTCTCAGCTTCTAGCTACAATAATTTAATAAGTTTTTCCTAGGGTGAAATTGGATGCCCTTTATCGATCTTTCACTGAGGGGCATTCAATTACTTAATCTAAAGTGGTATTTCTGGGTCTCTCAATTACAATTTTGTTATAAATGGTTTGCTAATGATGCCTGGGGTACATAGGTTAATAGGGGGCACCCAAGCAAAGGCTGGGTAATTGAATGCTTTCTATTTGGGGGCCAGTTATCTGATCTCTTACGGTGGCACTGGGTTCCCACAGTTTTGGTTTGCATCCACAGGGCACAGCGTGGAGCTCTGGCTGGGAGGCGACAGAACTGTAATGTATCCCTGAGTACCTTGGTTTACTACATGAATGAGAGCACCAAGGGTCCTGTCTAACCTGAGCCGGCTGGCACCGAGCGCCGGCATTCCAGCCAGGCAAAGTGCAGGTGGAATGCATTACCTGTTTCTAAAGGAAGAACACCTGAGTGTTAAGTTTCTGCGTGGCTGTCCCTGGGATCACCTGTGGGTGTATGGGAAAAGCCAGTTAAGGGGAATGATAGCAATCCGTTCTTCTAGTACAGTCACATGGACTGGATTTTTCCCCCCCATTGAGCTGTGTTATTTAATAGCTACACAGCTCATGGAGAGCCTTGGGAAAGAATATGTAGTGTGCCTCTCTTTATGCACTTGGGCCAATATGACCCCTGATTTTAGTCTACTAATCTCTACCTTCCCCCTACTATGTGGTTGATACCTTCTCCAAGTTAGCACAAGCCCCCAAGGACCTACCCACAGGTAGTTCTCAGGGGCTTTGATCTCCCCCAGAGCTTCCCCCTCCCTTGCTTCTTCCATTTCCATGGACCTGCGCTTCCTCTTGTCCTTCCAGCTTTGCTGAGTCTGTTACTGTCTGCTCAATGTGCATGGAATTCCTCCCTTTAAGACAGGCTTAACCGGGGCGGGGTGGGGGGGAGATTGTGCCCCCAAGAGGACCTTTGCCATGTCTAGACCTGGTTCTGCTTGCCCTATCGCAGTACCTAGTAGTGGAGGCTAGGGATGCAGCTGAACACCTTGCGCACTCTGCAGTGGAGGGACAGCCTGGGCTGTGAGGAATTATCCAGCCCAGGCCCAGCAGGGTGGCACTGAACAGTGGCTTCTAATTGTTTCACTGTTTTGGGACATTTGTGGCTCTTCTTGGCACCTGAGGTTGTCTTGTGCACTGTGACCTCTTTATGGCTTGGTGCCCCTGCAGCACCCCTGGCCAGGTGGAGTAAAAGCCAGCTCAAGTGGAGAGAGACCTCTGTCGTGGTCCCTTCTGCACCTTGTCCATCCAGGGAATGGCTAGTCCAGAGGCAATGAAGTCCACGCCCTGCACTTCGGGCACCAGTGATCTCATGACCTGGTCATAGGATGGGTCTCAATCAACTTTTTCAAGATGTAGTTCACATATGATAGAGTGTCTGTGTGGTTTTGGTAAAACAATGAAACCAACAACAACAAAAATGTGAAAAAAATCCTTGTGAAAATAAGACCGTTTCATATCTTTTTCTTGAAGAAGACTCTCACTGCCCCCTTCCTCCAGAAGTGTTACCAATACCAACCACTTCTTCAGTCTTGTGACACCATCCCGGAGTCTTGCCATTCAAGGTCCACACCAAACGCCTGGAGGCCGAGGGCTCATTCCCAAGAGACTGCTCACTTTACATCCCAGTCATCAGTGTGGGGTTTCTGACACTCACACTTGCATCTGAATTAACCACAGAGGCGAAGGTTCCCAGGTTTCCTGAGTGGTTTCAGTAAGTCCCCGGAGGAACGCATCCCTCTCCAGAAAGGGCCCCAAGCAGGAGTTGGTCAGGAGAATGTGGTTCGGCACTGCCCAGCAGGAGCAGAGCCAGTCAGGCACAGAGAAGAATACCCAGGATTCTCCTGTCTTCCTCTACCTCTATGTGCTCATCAATCCTGAAGCACTCAGATCCCCGTGGTTTTGAGTTTGGGCAGAGGTCTCAGGACATTAGGGAGATTTAATCACATCATTATCACCAACAATTTGGTCTCCAGCTCTTTTTCCATCCTACCTGAGAGTTTAAGCTTCTAACCAAAGCTTGGGCCTTTTGAAGACCAGTCCCTATCTGAAGCTCCTAGTGGCTCTTAGTGCCACTAAGGGTCACTTCATTAAGGTGTGATTGAAAGGGGCTGTCCTAGCATTCCAGAAAGATTCCAAGCTGTGTGCTGGGGGGCTGAAGCTGAATACCAACTATACATGTCTGTGCACGTGTACCTACTGCTACATCTTATATTGACTTCTGTTCTCCACCCTAGGATGTGCCTAGCACACAGTTAGCCTTTAGAAAGTATGTACTGAACTAGTGAATGAATGAATGAATGAAAGAATGAAATGAGAACACACTGTATTTGGAATGTTTTGGGAGTAGTCTCCTTTTTTTTTTTTTAATGGTTTTCCGAGATAAGGTTTCTCTGTGTAGCTTTGGAGCCTATCCTGAAACTCACTCTGTAGAACAGGCTGGCCTGGTACTCACAGAGATCCGCCTGCCTCTGCCTCCCAAGTGCTGGGATTAAAGGCGAGCACCACCATGCCTGGCCCAGTCTCCTTGATTCTTTAATGAGTTAAAAAACCAGTCTTGGAGTGCTTTGCCTGGCTAGAGGTACAGCTGCTAGCTAGAGGAACACTGGGCGTGTTGGAGCCTGTCCTCTGTCCCATCAACCCCCATTAAGATTATCCACTTCCCCCATTCCCAAGGTTTATTTACTTTGAAACAAGATAGCTTAGCTCTTCGTTAGAATGTTCTGCCCATTCTGTTGGATTTTGATGATGTCTGTTCTTGTTCTGTGGCTTCAAAGTCCATGTTCGGTTTTTTTCTTTCTTTAAAAAAAAATGAACAGTAAGACAGAAGGGTGTGAACACCCTCCCACTGAGTCGCCTGTTTGGAGCCTAATTTTTAACCCTGCCTTGGCCTTGTCTTTGACAAGTGAAAAAAATGCTTTCTTGGCTTCAGGGCTGGAGTTTCTAAGGAGGGATCTTGCCCTTTTGTTTCTTTATTTAGAAGAGTTGTTTGTACCCAGCAATGGGTCAGGGGTGACAGAGCATGCTGGAAGAACAGGCTCCTGCCCTGCTTTTCCAGCTGCCCCAAGGGAGGAGAGGGACCCAGCTCAGGCCCAGGGCATCCCCTCCCACGCCTCTCAAGTTTGTCCCTCCAGTTGTCCCACGCCCCGGAGACCAGAGCTCCTCAATGCGGCCTCCTGGATAGAGTGATCATTCTTTGGCATATCTCTCTCTCTCTATATATATATATATAGATATATATATCTATATATATATCTATATATATAGATATATATATAGAGAGAGAGGACGTGTGTGGTTTGTGTGTGTGTGGAGTGTGCTCATGCATTCGTGTGTGCATGTGTGTGTGTGTGTGTGTGTGTGTGTGTGTGTGTGTGTGTGTGTGTGTACAGTGTGTGTGTGTCTGTGTGTGAGTGAATTTGGGGCACATGCCATGGCACGTATGTGGTCAGATGACCTCACACGTCAGTCCTTGTTTTCCACCAGCCTTGAGGCAGACTTTCTCTGTTCACTGCTGCATACACCAGGCTAACTGGCCTCCTAACTTGGCATTTCTCTTGCCTCTGCCTCCCCTCTCCCACAAAACAAAGTGCAGGATGAGATGTCTGGCTTTTATGTGGGTTCTGGGGAACTGAACTCAGGTTGTCATGCTTGCATAGCAAGTGACTTATCCATTTAGCCATCCCCCCAGTCCTGTACAATGCAACTTTTGTCTGTTATATTCCTGGCTGTGGATTCACAAAGGCCTGTTTTAATATGAAAGATCCACAAAGTGCTGCTGTGGTGAACTGTATAGAATTTGTCCAGCTCTCCTCTCCTCTAAATATTTAAGCATAAATGTTGGCAGCATGCAGGACACTCTGTGGGTGGAAGAAACACCACTTTGTGCCAACATATTTCAAGAAAACACGGGCTTTGGATCCAAGTGACATGAAGGTTTCTACTGGAGGGTTGTGACTGTTCAGATCTCTAGCCAACGTGCAGAGTCTATAATGAAGGCTTGGTTAATGCCACTTCTCTGGGGACTGAGGATTGTTTGAGGTGTATGCAAGTACGATGGGACGTGAGTTCACCACCCTTGGGTAATTAAGGAAAAAGAATGTGGCTTAGGTCTCCCATCTGGGAGTGCATAGCACATGCTTTTAGAACTCACTGGCAATTAAAGATGGTACTGTGGCCAATGATGCTGCTGTTATCCATGTTGTGTACATTTCCTGGGTCACTAAACACATGCCAGGCCTATACAAACTCTTTACACACATTAATTAATTTTGCGTCTTAAAATAAGTTACAAGGAAATACTGTTGTTCTAATTTTACTGGCAAGGAAGTGAGAACCCAGAGAGGTTAAACAGCTTAAGGTCACACAGCTAGTGTGCGGGAGCGTTTATGGCAGCTAGAAATCCAGTCAGCTTGCTTTCGTTAGTTCATCTGTTGCTCTTTTAATGACATCTCCAAAGAAGTGTCATTTGGGAAAGAAATACACTTCAGAACCACGGCGTTATGTTAATGGATTTTTAAGAATCGCGTCTTCCCAGGAGATGAAAGTGAAAAATGACTCCAGGGTCTAAAGTGTTACGTGGCTCAGGGGAATTCTGTACGTTGGATTTAATTGCTTAATAACTTAAAGTCAGATGGGTTTTTTTTTTTTAATATGATACACATGACTGAAGAAGAGGATCATTTCATTGTTGCTAAATTTTCATTAACTTTTGCTTCCTAAGCTGTAGTGGAGAGGCTGGAGAAGCTGTGAGAAGCTTCTCTCTGTTTCCCCTTACCATTCCCACTCCCCTCCTTACTGTGCCCCATGTTTATCACTGAGGTAAAAATGGTATTTTGATGATTCATACCTCAAATTGGAAATCACTGATGGTCTTGGCTCTCTCTCTTTCTCTTTCTCTTTCAAAAGCTACCCGTATGTGGCAAGAGAAACCTCAGTTGAGAAAACTCCTCCATCAGATTGGCCTGTAGGCACGTCCTTACAACGTTTCTTGCTTAATGAAGGACCTCCATGGCTCAGCTCACTGTGGTGAGAAGAGCACTGTGGCACAGCTGTTGGTCCTGGGTGGTGTAAGAAAGCAGGCTGAGTAAGCCATGGGGAGCAAGCCAGTAAGCAGCACCCTCCATGGCCTCTGCTTCAGTTCTTGCCTCAAGATTGGTGCCTTGAGTTCCTGCCCTGCCTTCTTTCAATGATGGATGGTGATGTGGAAGAATAGGATGAAATAATCCTCTCTACCCCAAGTTGCTTTTGGTCATGGTGTTTCATCATAGCAGCAGAAACCTAACTAAGAAACTAACTGTGCATAATTAGTGGTTACACAATCTTGAGATACTGGAATGTCATCGCTCAGATATGTGAAGGCAGAGGTCCTGGAGGGTACATCAGTCATGTAAAGTGTAGTGTTTTGGGTCACATTTGGTGACAAAATGAACCCCAAATCTAAGCACAAAGACCCCAAACATCTCCATTGGTCTTGTTTGATCTGTGACTTGCTTATGAACAAGTAAGTGTGGCTGAAATGGAGAGGTGGACGAGGGCGCTACACATCTGCTCTTCTCTGGGAAGCAACTCCTGCATTATCATAGTTACAACATAATGCCACAAAACTTACCTGTCTTTATGTTTAGGTCACCTGCCATTCATGAGAATCTGCTCCCCATGAAGAGAAAACATTCTGCAGGAATGCCAGTCTCCCCATCAGTGAGGATCCCATGATGTCTTCTAATCTCCAGTGTGACTCCATGCTCTCCGCTGACGCCACCCCGACTTTCTTTGGTGCCATGGGAAAAACCTGAAGCAGGAGCAGACTTGCTTCCAAACCTGCGGCTCCTTCAGTGTTGCATGGCTGGTGCAGAACAGACTATTGGAATTGGCTTTGTGTGTGTTATCCTTCGTATTTGAACCAAAGAACGTGCCTCACTCTCTAGCGCGTCGGTGTCTGCTCTCCTTTGCATTTGTTTCTGTTGCTCGTGCCTTCTCACCATCTTCTGTCATCACAGGATACCCTTAACGTTTCCCAGCAGACTCCCTGAGGGCTGGTCCATGGCTCCCTAAGCCGGCTGTCCAAGGGCTCTACCATGAGGCACTGCATTAATTGCTGCATACAGTTGTTTCCTGAGGATACACACAAACAGCAGACTGCCTGCCGGGGAGGCCCCCATCCTAGTCACCAGGTGTGCCCCACTTGCAAAGGAGAGAACAAAATTCTGTTCCGTGTGGACAGTAGGCAGATGAACTTGCTCGCTGTTCTCGAAGTGAGGGCTGAAGGCAATGAGAACTGGGGCGGTTTTTTGCGCTTCAAGAAGGGGAAGCGATGCAGCCTGGTCTTTGGACTGATAATCATGACCTTGGTGATGGCTTCTTATCTTCTTTCTGGGGCTCACCAGGAGCCTCTGATTCCATCTCCTTTTCATTACGGGGGTTTCCCCAGCAACCCCAGCTTGGTGGACAGTGATAACCCAGGTGACATGAAAGAGCATCACTACCAACCTTCTATAAATAACATCTCCTACGTGAAGGACTATCCAAGCATTAAACTAATTATCGACAACATCGCTGCCAGGATCGAGTTTACGACCAGGCAGCTCCCGGACTTACAAGAGCTCAAGAGGCAAGAGCTGCACGTGAGTAGCCGTGTGTCATTCTTGATGACTGGCTTTTAAAGAATGGATGCTTCCTTCCCTACTGTCATCTTTGGGGGTGCAGGTGGAATGTGACAGACATTTCCGAGATGTCTTACAGCAAGGATAATTCGATGATCTGACAGCCTCTGGGATTAGATGGCACTGTGTGACTATCCTATGGAATGCCAAGGAGGGAACTGGCAGTCCTGAGTGGCCCTACTAGAGATATTTAAGGACCGTCTCTTGTCATCCTTGCCTTTGGGGACTTCTTGCCTAGAATGGGGTCATGGTGGCTAAAGTTGCTTTTGTAGCTCATCATCATTTAGTATTTAAAAAAAAAAGGATTAATTTTTTTTTTTGGTCATGTGCTTGTGTGTATGCCTGTGTAGTTATATGTGCATGTGGGGGCAGGTGCCCTTGGGAGCCAGAGTGGGAGCTGAACACCCCGGAGCTGGAGTTAAGGTGCCTGTGAGCTGCCTGATGTGGGGGCTGGGAGCTGAGCTCTGATCGTCTGGCAGAGCCGTCTACACCAACCATTGAGCCACTTCTCCAGCTCCATCATTTAGATTTGTTTCCTTTTGCTTTCGAGGCAGGGTCTCTCTATGTAGCCCCGGCTGTCTAGGAACTTGCTCTGTAGATCAGGCTGGCCTTGAACTCAACAGAGATCCCCCTGCCTCTGCCTCCTGAATGCTGGGGTTACAGGTGTGGGTCACCACTGCCGCTAGGTTAGAATATGTTTTTGCTAATTGTTTTCCTTCATTGTGTCTGTCTCCTTCTTTCTTTGATTGCAGATGTTTTCTGTAATCCCCAATAAGTTCCTTCCGAACAGCAAGAGTCCCTGTTGGTATGAGGAATTCTCTGGGAGGAACACCACTGACCCCTACCTGACCAACTCCTACGTGCTCTATTCCAAGCGGTTCCGCTCCACCTTTGACGCCCTACGAAAAGTCTTCTGGGGCCACCTGTCACACGTGCAAGGCAAGCACTTCCGCTTGCGTTGCCTGCCACACTTCTATATCATTGGGCAACCCAAGTGTGGAACTACTGACCTTTATGACCGCCTTCGGCTGCATCCAGAAGTGAAATTCTCGGCCATCAAGGAGCCCCACTGGTGGACCCGGAAGCGCTTTGGTAAGTGTTGAGTCTCATTTTCTTTTAGTCATTCCATGGATGGATGTTATGGCTGGTGAGGGGTGAGTGTAAGAATCTGTGAGGGAAGGCAGGGTGAGGTTGGAGAGAAGATGTATTGAGATTCAGAGGCACAGTCCTTGTCATTAGACAGTTTCATTAATCTGTTTTGTGGTGTAACAACAAAACACCAGTGTTTGGGTAACTTAAGGGAGAGGAATTTATTTGGTTTGTGGTTCTAGGGGCTAAAGGTTCCAAAAAGCATGTTGTCAATATCCTGTTGAGAGGCCATTGGCTACATTACAAGATGGTAGAGAAAGAAAAAGGTGGCTGGCCATATGCAGCAGAGGCCAAGTTCATGGTGAGGCCTGGCTTTATAATAAACCACTTTGTCGGGAACAAAGTCACTCCAAGAGAACAGCATTAAACTTTCCAGGCAGAGCTCCCATGAGCTAGTCACCTTCCGCCATGCTCTACTTTCTAAGGAGTTCCATGACCCTCAGCATCCCACTCTGGGTACCAGCCTTACCAAGTTTCCAGCACACGAGCCTCTGGGGGACACACTCAAACCATAGCATCGTTTCACAGGCAAACCCCCCGCTAGTGAGCACTGGTTGAGTGCTAGGTGTGTGCAGGGCAAGGGGCAGGTGCAGAATGGGAACTTGTTGCTGTTGGTGGTGGTGGTGTGAGTGTGTGTGTGTGTGTGTGTGTGTGTGTGTGTGTGTGTGTGTGTGTGTGTTACTGAGGGTTACATCCCTAGCTCTTTTAGTTGTCCTGAAGAACTTGAACATGCAGACGTAGCAGGGATCAATTCATGTCAGGAACTAGGGTGTCTGGCACCCAGCTCTGGGCTGCTTTACTGAGGCCACCACACCTGGAGGAGACACAGCTTCTGGCCTCAGCTGTGTGACCTACCCTGTCTACCTCATGTGTTTGAAATGCACTGGGGTTACATCTCACCCCTGGTCAACAAGGTTGACTGTGGACCCCGCCTGCTCTGCCCCGCCTTGTAGGCTGGTTCTGCTCCACCCAGCCCCAGGCACCCTGTGGCCCTTGGTCACTGTTTCCTGTCCATAACCTTTTCCTTCTGCCAGGAGACATTTGGTCACTGAAGCTAATGGGTGATACATGGCCTGTTGTCTGCCAAAGCCTGGGCGGGCCTTGAGGGTAGTTTCCATCTAAAGGACCCAGGTCACTAGGAGAAAATCTTAGATGTTTTCCTTAGACTAACTTTTCCTGACAAATGTTTGATTTCCTCCTTTTGTTGTTCGTTCGGGAGTGGTTTAGCAGTAGCTGCTGAGGAGCCAAAGTCTCTTTTCCTCATGCATTTGATGTGCATGTATGAATGCATACTCTCCTCTCCCACCACAGCCCGTGTTCCCCCGAAGAGAACCAGCTTCCCCCTGGCAGGAAGGAGGAAAGGACAGGGCACGCATCAGCTGCTGGTGTTCAATATCACCTTGAATCTCTTGTTATTTGGGCCAGAACTGTTTTCTTCCTACTTTGCAGTTAACTTTGGTAGCTGTGGTGGTGCTGGGGGTGTATGTTTTTAAATGTTTGCAAGCTATTTGAAGGCAGGGAACAAATTTAAGATGTGTGTGGCAGATGTCAGCATCTGTGTCCATCCAGGGAACAATCAGTTCACCCTGCTGTTTGGACAAGTAGGATCTTGACGGACTGCATCCGTATTAGAACAGCTGTTGGGTTCCATAGAGCCCTGGAGAAAGAGGCACTGTGAAGGTGACAGGATGCTGCTTCCTTGCTGCCCACCCTGTGTCCTTCTGCGTGTTTGGCACACCACACGAGTCCTAGGTGCCGGGGCTGCGTGTCTGCTTTAATCTCTCTTGGTGAAGCTGGTAATCAGTTCTCAGCTCTAGCCCTCCACGTAGCCCTTTTCTACCTCTTGGGTAGGCATGGCCTCTCTTAAGCGGCCACTGCTCAGCAGTGGTGGTGTCTCTCACCTTGTGAGGCATGTGTGTACCGAAGCAGGCAGGCAGTTGACAGAGCTCTCCATCCCACACCCATGTGCCTCCTCCAGAAGCTTACCTGTATCAGGTCTTTAGCTGCTAAAGTTAGGTCCTCTTGGTCTTTTCCTCCCTCTCTGGTCATGCTTCAGGAGGCCACCACCCTATCAGTGGCAATGTTTGTCTTCAGTAACTCAACTCTTTTTTTTTTTTTTTTTAATTTTTTGTTTTGTTTTGAGACAGGGTTTCTCTGTGTAGCCCTAGCTATCCTGGAACTCTCTTTGTAGACCAGGCTGGCCTCAGACTCATAGAGATCTGCTTTTGCCTTCCAAGTCCTGGGATTTAAGGAGTTTGCCACCACCACCCGGCCAGTAACTCTCTTCTTGGCTCCTGTAGGAATTGTCCGCCTGAGGGACGGACTACGAGACCGCTACCCTGTGGAAGATTACCTGGACCTCTTTGACTTGGCTGCACACCAGATCCATCAAGGACTGCAGGCTGCCTCTGCGGAGCAGCAGAGCAAAATGAACAGAATCATTATTGGTAGGTATAGCTTCTGGGGAGCTTCAGGGGAGCTGGCAGAAGGAGTCTCTTTGGGGCCCTGGTCCATGCTCTGGGCCCAGCTCTGCCTCACCTGAAGAGCATTTGCAAGCTGAGTCCCTTCCCCACATGGCTGTCACTCTTACCCTAGGTAAAACATTCACACCATTTGTACCATTACTATACAGCAGGAACAGTTAGTCAGCTGGCTTGTTCTGCGCAGACTCAAGGAGATCTGAAATGGCTTTTAAGAAAGTCGCCGTTTCTCTGTTTTTCCTTAAGTTGATCAGGAGTGCTTTACTTCTTTCCACAATGATGATCGGGGTTAGCCTTCCAATGAGTCGCTGATTGAACTCTAGGACTGTGGGAGGGAGGCGGCATCTCCTCTCGGTCTCGGCAGCACTTTGCACACCCTCTGGGATGAGTTGCTGTGTGACCCAGGAGCCCTTGAGCATTCAAAATGAAGCTGTTTGTGTGGCGTGTGCTCAGGATGTGGAGGCAGGAGACTCTTGAGTGTGAGGCTTGCTTGGGCTCTTTAGTTAGACAAAGCAAAACCAAAGCAACGCCAAACAAATAAAGCAGTGGAAGGTGAAACAAACCAAGATAGCTTGATTAAAAAATTTCGTAAGAATTTTATTGAAAATCAAAAAATTTTGTTTGTATTTAAATGTACACATTTGATACATATGCATAACGAAAAGATGATCTCAGCTAATCAAGTTAGTGTATTGGTCTCCTCACGGCTCCCTCCCTTTATCCCTTGCACTCTTTCACATGGTGAGAGTACCTGAAGCCCCGCCCCCCCCTTGGCAAATGATGGCACACAGTGGAGTGTTGCCATCTCCAGCCCAGACTCGGTGCCTTGGATGCTAGACTCATGTCGTTCGACAGAACTCTTTTCATCAGATTTAGCTTGAGATGGGGCGTTTATCTCCGACGCCTTCTGAAAAGGAGAAATTGAATCATACATTTCACTTAAATTGGTTCCCTGAGGCAATGATCTATTTTGTGCTCCTGGATCCATTACATTTTGATTCTCTAAATCACATGAATTTCTGGGTGAGCAGGATGGATAGTGACTAGCCACTTGCACGAGGACCGTGTCCCTGACTCTGTGAGGAGATTCTGACATCTGCCAAAGCCTGGACTGATGGATGGGTTGATTTTTTTTTTTTCTAAGTCATAAGTAAAATCTGTGTATCCACTGGGAATGAACTCTACCCACCCTTGTGCCTACAGTGTGAATTGGCTGTTAGATTTTTTTTTAAATTTTAAACTCAAGGGTGCAAACACTCCATTTAATAAATCTAATTAATATTTTGCTGAGACTCCCATACCATATGCCTCTGGGGAAATCTCAAGTTCTATGAAAGAGCTAAAAATATTCCTCCCAAAGCCAAGAAACAGACTTAGAAAATGAATGAGAAAGGAAAGCCTTCGTTTGGGTTCCTAATTATAGTTACTGCTATATTTCAAAAAGAACAAGAAATAAAAATACTATACTGATATTTACTCCAAGCCAGGTTTGCTGCTGTGTCTTATGATAGCCTCTTGGTGTGATAGGCAGTGTGGAGAAGCAGATGAGAAGCTGGCATCTGGCTCTGCCTATGGCACCAGGCAGCTCTATGCCAAGTCAGGTCTTTGTTTCCATCCCAGTCTATGGGTCTATCAGATGGGATTGTGGGACTAGATCAGAACCCTGCTTCTCCCAGCCCTGGAAAGTGGCTCATCCCCTTTTCAACTCTTCCTCCCAATGAAGTCCTTGGCAGAGGTCAAAGGGTCACCTCAGCTTGGGTGAGGGGCCATGGGTCAGAGGAGGAGGCCCTTCCTCTCAGCAGCCTCTGGCAGGAGAGACACTCAGGGACTCAGGACTGAGGCAGTCAGGTTCTGTGAGGCTGGGGATGCTGAAAGCCCCGCTCTGCCTGCAGGGTGCCTTGCCCCTGCCCACTCACTTAGTACCTGATGGCTTCTTGAACTTTCAGTCTCCTTTTAGAGGAGACAGTCTATGCCTGTCTTGTTTCCCTCATTGGTCCCCAGTGCCAAGACAATGTGGGGCATGAATTAGATGTCAAATGAATGTGTTCCGGGTGGATGAAGGCTGAGTGGACAGACAGATGGGAAGATGAACCAATGGCTGCATGGGTCTAGAACCAGGTCCCTTTGAGATCTGGCAGAATTTGTGCCAGTGTCAGGTTAGACACTCCATTCTCATTTCATATTCCCTCCTTTGTGGTGAGTAGATTTGCCAAAGATTTGACTTGTCTTTTCTCTCTGTTATGTTTTTAAAATAAACTAAGAAAGGAAAGATGGCTGGGATACCGGTGTTCATACAACACGGTCACAGACCGAGCAGAAGAACAGGGCCTATTGTCTTCACACATGACCATAACGTGCTCATAGGACCTACTGTCTTCACACATGACCATAATGTGCCCACAGGGCCCACTATCTTCACACATGACCATAACGTGCTCACAGGACCTACTGTCTTCACACATGACCATAACGTGCTCACAGGACCCACTGTCTTCACACATGACCATAACGTGCTCACAGGACCTACTGTCTTCACACATGACCATAATGTGCCCACAGGGCCCACTATCTTCACACATGACCATAATGTATTTATGGGGCCTACTGTCTTCACACATGACCATAATGTATTTATGGGGCCTACTGTCTTCACACATGACCATAATGTATTTATGGGGCCTACTGTCTTCACACATGACCATAATGTGTTTATGGGGCCTACTATCTGATTATCATGTGCTTATCACTAACCAGGTTGACCCCTTAACTCAGACTATCCCTGAATGAATGACACTGAGATGTGGCGCATGGTCCATGTCCAGAAATTAAGTGTAGAATTGACTGGCTTGTTTATCTTGAAGACACAGGTGAGGGGTAGTGGTGGCTATGGAAGGGTGGGTACCAGTTGTCCTCACACTAGATCCCTGGAATCCCTTTCCTTCCACATTTCAGTAGACAGTCACAAAATGGAACAAGGCAAATGCAGCTGGGAAGATGGCTTATTTGCAAAGCCCTTGCTGCACAGGCATGAGGATCTGAATTTGGATTTCCAGCATCCCTGGAGAAAGCTGGTCATGGCTGTAGGCTCCTGTAATCCCAGTGCTGGGGAGGTAGAGGCAGAAACATCCCTAGGGCTTGCTGACCAGCCTGTCTAGGCAATTGGCAAGCTCCAGGTTCAGGGAGAAACCCAAATTCAAAAAGATAGAGCAATAGAGGGAGACTTTCCTTGTTGAATTCTGATCTTCATAAGCAGGTACATGCTGGGGATGTCTTTGTGTATGCTGTGAATGTGTTGCTCTGATTGATTGATAAATAAAATGCTGATTGGCCAGTAGCTAGGCAGGAAGTATAGTATAGGCGGGACAAGCAGAGAAGAGAATTCTGGGAACAGGAAGGCTGAGTGAGGAGACACTGCCAGGTGCTGCCACCATGAGAAGCAAAACGTAAAGTACCAGTAAGCCACAAGCCACGTGGCAACTTACAGATTAATAGAAATGGGTTAATTTAAGATATAAGAACTAGATAACAAGAAGCCTACCACGGCCATACAGTTTATAAATAATATAAGTCTCTGTGTGTTTTCACTTGTGTCTGAGAGGCTGCAGGAGCCAGGTGGACTGGAGAAAACTCCAGCTACAGGTACCCATACATGTGTACATACAAGTACAGATGTCAGCCGGGCAGTGGTGGTGCACACCTTTAATCCCAGCACTTGGGAAGCAGAGGCAGGTAGATTTCTATGAGTTTGAGGCTAGCCTGGTCTACAAAGCAAGTTCCAGGATGGCCAGAGCTGATACACAGAGAAACCCTGTCTCAAAAAACCAAAACCAACAACAACAACAACAACAACAAAACCAAGCAAATGTCATACCACACACACACACACACACACACACACACACACACACACACACACACTCATGCACAATAACACAACAATAATTAGTTCAGTTATCCAAGAGTCTCTGTTGTTTAAGTGCCCGTGTCTTGACCTCACCTCTCTCCTCAGAGCCGTGCTGAACGTTTTCATCTTTCTGTTAGGGACTCTGATTAAATAGTGTTGGGCCCTGTTTATCCAGCCACTACAGACTACTGGCTATGCAAAGAGCAGGGGGTGAGGTGTGGGCAGCAGACAGCTGGCCATGTGGGAAAGCGGGGGCTGAGGCTGAGACCCCCTGGCCTTCTGGCAAAGTCTTCCTCTCGTTTGGTCCTAGATTGTGCCCTGTGACTAACTGTTATGGTTCCAGGGAAAGATAGATGTGAACTGCATCCAACTTTCCAGCGAGGGTCAGCTTCCCCAAATGACTCTTTTCTCTTCCTGACACATTTTGAAGGAAACCGTCCCGTAGATTCTCAGCGGGCCCTTAAAAAATGCCACAGAGCTATGAGCTGCCAGCAAAGCCAAATATTGTGAGATTAAAGTCCTAGGTGTTAGTAAAGGTTATATTTTTGTTCATCCCGAAGGATTCTTCCTGGGGGTGGGGGTGGTAGCAGCAGAGGTGGGTGCCCGATGTCCTCTCCCTGGATCCCCGGATCTGCCAACAATGGCGGATAAGCTTGCCCGGTCATGGCTATTTAAAAGGAAGGCACGAGAGCCAGGCTTGGCCTCTGGCTCACAGTGGGAGCCCAGACTCTATGGCCCAGCATCTGCTCCCTGTCTGTTTGCAGGAGAGGCCAGTGCCTCTACAATGTGGGATAACAATGCCTGGACCTTCTTCTACGACAACAGCACAGACGGAGAGCCACCGTTCCTGACCCAAGACTTCATTCATGCCTTTCAGCCCGAAGCCAAGCTCATCGTCATGCTCAGGGACCCTGTGGAGAGGTGAGTGGGGGTGGGGGAGTGCCATGCTTTGCATTTTTGGTGAAAAGAAAGGGTTTTTTTTTTTTTTTTTTGGGAGCACAGTGTTTCCATCTCATCATAGAGAAGATTTGCCTGTTTAAGAAAAATAATAAACAAGCTTAACTTGCGACATTACTGTTGTTTCTTACATAAATGTTATTCTTAGGGCAAGCCTCCCTGCATTTAAACAAATCGTGGTCTATTTTCTCGGCAGTTTTGACTGTGGTCTGTGGGTGCTAGCCTCTGGTGGGTCTGACCGAGAGACAGAGGATACAAGTGCTGATAGGGCTGGGGATGCCCTTGGTGTCAGGTGTGTTGGGGTTCTCTGTGTGCTCTGACTCCCAGAATTCCTTATGGCTTTGGTTGGTGAGTCCTTTCTCCCATGCAGGTCTGAACATGTATCGCTCCCCTTCCCCCCTCAGCATCCCTGGAAACAGAAGAAGGGGGAAATGACTGACAGATTGCTTTGCCTCTGATGAGGTCAGGGCTTGCCCAGGTCTGGACGGAGCAGAGCTGGTGCAGTTGATCAGATAGTACCTGGATGGCGATATTGTGTATGCTGTAGACTGTCAGGACCTTTACATCACTTAGTCTGCTGTGCCCTCCAAACACCATCTTATCCGGAACGAGGGGTTGCCACTCAAAATGGCCAGGCTATGTCAGAACAGCTCAGCTTCCTGTCTGGAGATCAACGGTCTTTTGTCCATACCTTGTTCTCGTTTATTCTCCTGTAAGCCATACAGTCCAATCTAATCATTTCAAACTATGATAGCTCCCTGGTATTTAAAGACAGGGTCTGCAGCCCTTTGTTTCTTATTTCTTGTGTTTTCCTGTGGGCTAAATTATGACCCCCTGCCCCAAATAACATATTCTGAAATCCTAAGTCCTGTAGCTTTGTCTGGAAATTGGACCTTTGCAGATGGATTAGGGAATTTACCATGTGAAGAGATTGAAGGATGTGGCCACAAGCCAAGGGATGTACTCCCTAAAAGCTGTGAGAGAGGAACCTCAGAAGAAGCTAGCCTTGTTAACACCTACATTTGACAAATCTAACTTCCTGAATGACAGATGTCGTGTGTGGCACTTTGTTACCGCAGCCCTAGGAAATGCCTATCTGATTTCTTCCTTGGATGGCATGGCTTCCAGGCCCCGACCATAACAATAGCAGTGTTTATTGTAGAGGTGTTAAGGGAATGCATCAGAAACTATAAAGGAAATGGACCATGCACGATCTCCCATGTAGGTAACTGTTAGTTAGGTTTTTCTGTGTATTCTTCTACACTTCATTCCTGTCAGATGCATACATGTGCCATGTGCATATATCTGTGAGTACAGTTTGGTGAATATGCAATCTAGCCCCTCGCATGGCTGCCTGAGAGCACATGCTTGCCCCTCCCACTTGCTGAGCTGGGTTTCCAAATTCTCATGAGGCTCCAGAAGTCCCCAGCTCTTCTTTAGATTACTGGACAGAGGACCATCTATCTGTCTGGGGCACAGCAGTCTCTTGGGTCCACACCACAGGGCAGCCACTTCATGTGGTCCCCAAGGCAGACGTGTCTACCTTCTCTTCTAGGCAGGAAGTGGACCCTTTGCGTGCCGCCACCCCCCCCCCCGCCCCCTCCCTGTGGAGTGGGCTGGGTTTTCCTGGCACAGAACAGCAGGATTACACACCCGCAAAAGAGAGGCTTAAGGAAACAGCCTCACCACCGCTGAGGTATTTTGACAGCTGCTTCTCTTCTGTCCCCCACGCCACCTCAGCCCAAGTTCCCTGGTAGAACGTTCTTTCCGATCACCACACACAGAACACATATCTACTGTCCTTCCTACAGCTTAATTCTGAGGAAGGTCATCAGATAGTGCCCAGTTTCAGGGCCCAAGAACTGAGGCTTTGGCAAGCATTCTGGGCAGATGAGGACCGAGCCGTCTGAGTTGCTTCTGTGTGTACCAGCCCCAGGGAGACTCAAACTACCAGGCTAGCTGGAGAGACAGGCACGTTGCCAATGTTTGTCTTGGTCCTACCGATGACAGCCGGAAGGGAAAGGAGCAAGCTTCCCAGTGCAGAGGAATCCCCTCCATTGGAGGAGCTGCTCCTGGGCCGGGTTTCAAACGATGAGTAGGAGTCTGCCACACAGACAAGGTAATCCAAGGAGAAAACCACCCTGAGTAGAGATGTCTTAGTCAAGGTTCTATTGCTGGGAAGACACCATGACCACAGCAACTCTTATAAAGGAAAACATTTAGTTGGGGTGGCTCGCTTACAGTTTCAGAGGTTCAGTCCATTAACATCATGACTGGGAGCATGGGAGCGTGTAGGCAGACATAAGTGCTGGAGTAGTAGCTGAGAGTCCTACATCTTGCAGGCAAACAGGAAGTTGACTGAGACACTGGGCGGTATCCCGAGCATAGGAAACCTCAAAGCCTGCCCCCACAGTGACACACTTCCTCTAACCAGGCCACACCCACTCCAACAAGGCCGCACCTCCTAATAGTGTCACTCCCTATGAGATTATGGGGGCTAATTATATTCAAACTACCGCAAGAGAGGACATAGCATATAGAGACCTCATGTCTTCTTGATGGAGGGTGGAGGCATCTTCCCCCAGAGGGTCCTTTCCTAGAATTGTGCATCCACTTCTGAGGACAGGAGCGCCAGGAAACTGAGCCCTGGAGTAACAGGACAGCCATGTTGGCCAGGCTCAGACTCATGGCCAGAAGTAGGACTTGCTCTACCTGCCTTCCTGGCCCAGCTGTGGGCCACCACCTTGCAGGAGATTGAAGTGGCCCACTCTGTTTCCTTCTTGCTTGTTTTTAAGGGACAAATAATCGCAGCCAGAAACCAAAGGTGAGAATTTTCAGCCTCTCTTGCCCTCAGCTTAACACAAACATTTCATCCATAGAAGCACTTATGGAGCCTTTATTGCATGCTAGGTGCTATGCTGAGTGCCTAGCTGTTGAATGGCAAGCCATGATAGTGGTCCAGGGCTGCAGATACGACTGTGTCATGACCAGTGTGTTAGTACTATGGGGGCTGCCTAGCAGTAGCATGTGTTAGGCAGGTGGCCTGCTGCAGCATTAGGTACTAGCAGTGTGACAAATTGCTCCAAGATGTCATAGCTTCTATTGCCCACTCACTGTTTCAGAGTTTCTGGGGATCAGGGGCCCTCAATGCCTTGTCACTGGGCTTTCTGCTTCGGGGTTAAGGTATCTGTTAGTGTTGGGGTCTCACCTGATGGCTTGGGAGGGAGTCTGGGCAACTCCCACACTCGCATGGTTGTGGCAGAACTGGGTTTCTGCAGGGCTGTTGGAGCACAGGCCTCTGTTCTTTTCTGACTTGGCTGGAGATGGCTCTCAATCCCTGGCCACTAGGCTTTTCCTACAAGGCCGATGGCGTCATCAAAGGAGCAAGGGAGAGGTTGGCTAGCAGGTCTGTGATCCGGCTGCTGGTGTGCCGTGCCAACACTGTTGCCACATCTTGTGGGTCACAGACAGATCCCCTGGTCCAGCCACTCTTCTAGGTATTTGTTTCCCACCCAGTGCTTGGGAACCTGGTGCCTGCCCTGTAGCCCAGAGAAGAATACCCTCAACTTGATGCTAGCTCCAGGGCATGCAGGAGGGCTGTCACGTGCTGTGAGTTAGGGAGAGCAGCAGCGGTTTGCTGCTTCTGAAACATCACCAAAAATATGCAACAGGGGGAATTTCGCCTTTTTGGAACCCGTAGCTCCTGGCCTATCTGGAGTGGCCAGCTCAGCTCCTTCCCTGACTCAAGCAGAAAGAATGATAAATATTGTGTGTTTAGGTTACTCTTGAAGAAACAAACACTAGAGTGCAAGTCCTCATTAGTCGAACTGGCTCCTGGGCCTTTGGCCCCCTTTAGCTATTCCCTGGCCTTGACTTCTGCACATGGGAGATGCTCCAGGCTGCTCCGAGCCAGTTGGATTGGTCCAAATTGTTTGTTGAATTCTACAAATCAGCTGGGGTGGAGGAGGGTCGTTTGTAGTTTCTGATTCACGGTTAGCCTTTATTTCTGTTAATAGGTTAAAGGCAGAGGGGTTGACCACGCTGAGATTGGAGGAGACTCACCCTAATGACTTTTAAGTTCCCAGGGAAAGACAGAAGCAATAAGTTCAGCCCCCACCCTGGGGGAAGCCAGAGGAATAGTGAGGAGACGTCTGTGGAGTGGTTTGAATGGTGAAGAGGCCAGCCACGAATCCATGTTCTAAATCTCTCTCTGTAAGAAACGACAACAATTTTTACAACTAATGGATTCTTGGGCTAAACTGTCCACTTAATTAAAAAGAAGTCACCAACAGACAAGCAGAATTTTTCTTCATTTAGTCCCTCTCTGAATGGCCCAGTCTCTTTTTATTCCCTGCATCTTTTGTTTGTGAGATGACCAATAGAGCTGTTTCCTAACTCAGGGCCACTCGAGCTTCCCATTCTACATGAGGAATGGCTCACGAGGAAGCCACTGGCTCCCTTGGCCCTGTCACATTCCTCTTCTGTTCATGGGACATTAGGAGAGGGACCCTGCACTGTTTGTTAAGGTTTTTCTAGTGTCTCCAGTGTTACTTTTAATTCCGTCTAGTCAAAACACGATGCCCAGAAATGACCATCCAGGAACAGTTGCTTCCACATGTCATGGTGGTGGGTCTAAAGGAAAGAAGAGCTCCACTCAGTTAAGTAGACTTCCATCTTGACTCTAATCCCTCGGGCCTTGAAGCCTGGGGAGCTGTGTTCTTCATCTGCTTATATAAACTGACTTTTTAGAACCATCTGGACTGGTTCAGTGATTAATCTACAGATAAACTAGGAAGGAAGGAGGTGTTACATGAAGTGTGCCCATTCGGATGTAGTTGCCCGCAGCACAATAAGAGTGAGGCTAAGCATTTGGATGGAGATGTAGGCTTGATTGAGTCCCCATAGTCTGCAGAATGTGTGGAGGTGTGGAGATGGGGAGCAGCTTCTACCACCGAGTGTGTGTGCAGATGTGCAAGTGCATGACGTGCTATAGGGACCGTTCCTGGATACCCAAACAGCTTGCCTCAGAGTCCTAGCTCTGCCACCTAAAGGCTTTGCCACCTGTGGCAAGAAAACCTATGCTATCTGTGTCTTATTTCCTCATCAGTGAAACGGGGGACATGGGCTGTTATTTAATTAAATGTGCATGCTTAACATTCGTTCATCAAATATTATTGAGCACTCTCTATGCATATATGCACCCTCTGTGTATATATGATGCTAAGCCATCCATCTGCTTCATGGAGCCCGTGGCTAGTGGAGGGGTGAGCACAGGCTTTGGTGAAATCAGTGCGCCTGCTCACCTGAGTTCTATGTCGTGCCCCGCTCAGATACTGCCTCACTGAGCTTTGTCAGCAAGTAAGAGGGTAATTGTGACACACGCACACAGGTGCACTGAATGGATTTCTCACCTTATATTCCTTACCTCTCCATGATGAGTAAGTAGCCAGGCTGAGGTTCCATCACACCTGAGTCTCACAGAGGCAGCCGTTCCTCTGCAGTGGTGGCTCACTCCTAGCATGGACACTGAAGGCTGCTATCTATCTATTTTTTAATTACATTTTTTCACTTATTTTACATCCCAACCTCAGTTTCCCCTCCCTCCTCTTCTCCCTTTCCCTCTCCTCCATCCCCTGCATCCACTCCTCCTCTGTCTCCATTCAGAAAGGGGCAGGTCTCACATACGGGAGTAAACAAAACATGGCACATCAAGTTGGCAGGACCAAGCTCCTCCCGCTGCATCAAGGCTGAATGAGGCAACCCAGTGTGGGGAATAGGTTTCCAAAAGGCAGTTCAAGTGCCAGGGACAGGTCCCGTTCCCACTACTAGGATTGCCACAAGCTGACCAAGCTACACAACTGTCACACACATGACTGCAGAACACACAGAGACAGCTAGACCGGAGCTCATGGGAACTCACTGACTCTGGACTGAAGGTTGCTATTGTTTGCAGCAGGATTCTGCAAAACACTCTGTGAGGGATGTGAAGACAAGACCTGCAGAGGAAGGGTGGGTCTCTGAGGCATCCCACAGAGGCATTAGCTGACTTCATGGTTCTCTGTGACTGTGACTATCCTTCAGCACTGTTCCTGGTTGGGGTATTTCCCATCCATTAGCCACTGGATGTAAATTCTTTGGTGGGTCTTTCAATTGAAGCAGAGATAGTTCTGATGAGAAAGGAGAAGAGATTTCTGGTTTTGCAAAGTTGTGTGAGCAGTAAAGATGAGAAGGGGCACTGAGTCCTGACTGCCCTTGCTCACTTACCTCAGCATCCAAGGGAGCAAACTAGGGAAGGAGCTGGCTCCGGTGGGAGGGAGCTGCCCCAGGAAAGCCTCAGAGTGGCCGCAGATCTGTGGCCTGAGGTGGGGATCACTTGCTGCTAAAACCCTGCCCCCAGCTGGGCCTCTCTAGGCCTGGGAGCATTGGCTTCAGACCATTGAGCAGGGTGGAGTCTCCTGCAGCAGCCACACCACAGGACAGTGGGTGTCTTTGTCAGGGTGCTGTGTGAAGACTACCTGGGGTGGCCAATGAGGGACTATGACTTGTGATTGGAATAAGGACCTTCAGACTTCAGCTTGCAAACTGTTTCTCTTGAGGGTACATTCACTAGGCCATTGGCTGTCCTGTGCATTCCCACAGGGCAATGCAGTGGGGACAGTGGAGGAGGAACCCCGGGGCAAGAAAATGTTGTTTCTCTACTTGCCTAGTTGGGAAGGGTGTCGTAATTGGTTAGGATCTGGGAGTGGACTCTGGGTAGTTTGAGGGATTGCCCAGACTTGTCACACATAAGGATTCTGGAGCAATGTTGTAGGAACGGTCAGTGCATGTCACCCATTAGCTAGCCCTGGTGTGTGGCAGCCTTTGACAATGAGGGTCCCATGCCCCAAACCTAGGCTAGCTTGGAGCTTCCTGATTTTCTCACTTGTTCAGGATCTTTGTCTGCCATCAGGATTGCAAGTAAGTGGTGGGAGGTGATGTGTAAGTCTTGTATAATATTAAAAGGACCAGCCTTAATATTATACTTCCCAGGGGCTCAGGAGAGCAACTGTGAATGGCAAGAATTATTTTCAGAAAATGAATCTAAGTACACCAAGCTCTTTGTCTGAATCCTTTATTCCTCTGAGATAAAATCCTGTCTAAACAGCTTCAGTTCTGTTCTCATGCCTAGTTCCTTTCTTGCCTGATTTCTCTCTACCTTTATCTACTGCTCCCTCTAAGTTCTATCTTAATTCTCTCATCTTAATTCTGCCTCATCTAGGTCCTTTTCATCTTGTTCTTACCCAGCTAGGACTTCCCCATCTGACTCTTCCTCACTTTCCATCTCATCCACATGTTCTCTCTGGTCAAAATCCTCCTTATCCCTCTCAGTTGTCCGTCCTCAAGTTCTCCACTCCTCCCTTCCTCTCTGTCTCCTTATACCTCTAAGTCCTCTCAAGTCTCTGAGGTGTTCAGTTATAAACCTAAGCCATAGTAGTCCTCCCTTCCAGCCAGGTCATCAGGCTTGAATTCCTACAGGGTCATAAAGGCAGGTGAGAATTTTCCTCAGGCAGTGGCTGTGTCAGGCTTTCTCTTACAACCTGAAAATGGAGTGGTTAAAGGAGGAGGTCAACTGAGAGCTACTGATCGGTTAGTATATCAAGAAGGGGACTTGTGTGCTCAGTCTACATTCCTAGAAGTAGTCAGGTAAGAAATTAGGAGTCTGTTAATAAAGCTGTAAGGAAAGAGGGCCTCACACTAAATTGCACAAGAAATAAAACTATCTTCCTGACCTAGGGGACAGGTGTTTTTTGTTTGGCTTTGGATATTTGATGGGTATTTTAGATAAATACACTGTTAGGAGTTCTTGGAAGCACACATAGCATTACAAGAAAACCACTGTAGGAACCAGCTAATATATATAAGAAAAGCTCAAATATCTTTAAGACTTCTTAAGCCATGGATTGACCTTTGGAGAAGTCCTTGACTTTTCCAACCAGTAACTTTTGTGACAGTAGCTGTATTCCATTATGTCTTCCTACGGCTTGTAGCATGTAAGCTCTATGTCTCAGGGATGCCAAGAGTGCTTGTAATGCCACCAGAGGTTTTGTCCCTATTCAGTGCACACTGGTGTGATGGACACACTGGAAGAGGCAGAGATAGACACAGAACTCACCTGTGCTCAAGGAACCTCTGGTGCCATGGGGAGAGGAGACCCCTGTTCAGTGTCCCAGCCAACAAGGAGTCTTGTGTCACTTAGATGTGTCATCTCTGACCTAGATGTTCTTACTTAGATAGCGTGTGCCTCCTCTGTGTCACCTGTCTGGCCTAAAGTGACCCGAGACATTTCTCCAAATAATCTGGCCTGGCCAGTCCTGCCTCATCATAGTTCATGATGAGGTATTCACAGTTTGTAATTCAGGAAGACAGAGAACTTTCTTAAAGCGACATGAAATGGCCTTTTTTTTTCAATGTAGGAAAAATATCTATAATGATTATTGATGTATCATATCAAAGTCTGGGAAGCTATTGATCCGTGATTTGAATGTGGATGCTGGCAGAGGGAGAATATTGAGGCCAGCTGCTCTGGCGACCACCTCTGTTCCCTTTATTATGACCCTCACGTGGCTGCAGCACCGGGAGGTGGGGGTGCAAACTTATTTGAAAGATACAAGTGTGTCTCCCTTTCAGGGGCCCTTGGGTGAGGAAATGCAGCCACTGACATGAGAAGCTGTCAGGTGGAAGGGGGCGGTCATGGAGGTCAGGGAGAGGACAGTGTTTGGAGGAGAGCCAGCTCAGGAGGCATCAGTACACCTAATGGCTACTATCCTAGTGTTGGCCTTGAACCCTTTCTCAGACTGTATCTCTGAGAAGTCTGGAGCACGGAGCAGTCACTGGAAGGAACATTCCCAGGTGACGCCACCAAGCGTTGCACTTTTGCAGCTGCGCCTGACCTCGAAGGCTATGATTTGGTGTAGGCCTCTGAGCTGGATCGTGTAACTTCTGACATGGCCTTGCCTGTTACCATCAGTTGCTGCCGCTTGCTGGGTAAGGACCGTGTTCTAGTATCGGATCATGGTGATGGTTGTACAACTCTGTACATAGTCCAAACTGACTCGTCCACTGAATTCTATGGTGCATGCTTATATCTGGCTATAAAAGGGCTATAAGAAAAAAAAAAATACTATGAAAGGAGAAACCCTCTGTAGAGAGGGGTTTCACTAAACTAGTGACCTGGAGCCTGAATTTGCAGAGTCCCCGTGTGGAGGGGAGGGTGATGAAGAGACCTGTTGTCCTTCGTAACAAACACTGCTGACAGCTAGTGAGCGATGCAAGCCCCATTAGCTTGTCCGAGTGATAAGTGACCACAGCGTGTGCCGGTGTGCGATGGGCTCCAGAACACCCATTTATTGCTGTTGTCATTTTTGTAGATGAGCCTGGTGACGCACCATAACACACCGGCTTTTTTGTGACGATGGGCAGTGTCATATCTTCTGTCATCCCATGTTTGTTTGCTGCTCTGTCGCCCGTTGTAATTCGTTCTTAACCAGCCTCCTGTGACTTATTAAGCAGCTCCAGAACACAGTTGACTCTTGCTTCCAAATCGCCAGGCGCCCAAAGTGATAGAGACGTCAAATCATATCCTCAGACTGTTGACTCAGATGGCTGGCCTCCACGTTGGTGAACCACTGGCTTGTCTCCTACCCTAAGTCGGGAGGGGCTCTGGGGCCTATGGGATTCGGGGCCGGGCAGACCTTGGTTTGTTTCCAGGCTGTGGGACCTGTGATAGGGGTGTGGATCTCATGGGGTGGTTCTGGGGACAGAATAAGAACATGCATGCTATACCTAGCATGGAGCCTCTGCAAGTCCCTCATCAACAGCCACAGGCTGGAAATGGAGGGGATTTTAGAGGCTAACCTGACTTGGCCTTTGCAAAGCCCAGGGACCGACAGATGCTTTATTCCCCCGCCCCCAGCTGTGGAGGGGTAAAGCAGAGAGTCTCATACATGGAAACCAACCAAGTGCTCGGTCACTGAGCCACACCCCAGCCCCAGATCCCATTTGAACGGCTGTCAGTATGCGGACCTCCGATTTGTGCCGACTCAGAGCAGAGAGCCCCTTAAGTGAGCAGCAGTGGCCTTGAGGTACCCACCCAGGTATTATGTGATGGGGCATTGTCTGTCTCTGTGGGGATATGTGGTGATATTAAGAGGAGCCCTCTTTTACCCACAAACACACCCCTCTATCACCTCTCCTGGGGTTCCAGGACCCTCCTCTTTGACTCCAGTTCTGTGGAGTCACAGAACTGACAAGGTATGTCTGGGCCTTCACGCAGACCCACAGTTACAGATATGCACCAGCAGGCTTCTAAAATAACCACAGCACAGAAGGCCTGGAATGTTCTTGGGCTTATATTTGGAATTGCTGTTGGAAACAGTCTTGGCCAAATGTAACACCCATCTGTTCGGAGTGGTTTGGGACTGAGAAGATGGGGTAGATCACAGGGGGGGGCTGGGCAGCCCTGACACAGGGTGTCGGGGACTTTTGGGGGGCTCCCCACCCCTCATGCTATTTCACCCCCTCCAGGCTAGGCTGCTGGAGCCACTGCCCTCACTGGAGAAAATTTCCCTTTTATGAAGCCGAACTTTCCACCCACTGGCCTATCCTTGAGGGGTTCAGAAGAGCAATCGTCCTACTGAGTCTTTGTTTCCCTGTAGATGCCACGCCTTCCCCATCACCATCTGGCACCCAGAACCAAAGATGGGTGTCCCTTTGGGTCTAGGATTGTCTGCCACCTTCCTGTACCCTCCCCCAGACTTTGGTTGCTATCTCTGTCACTGCAGCCTCAGGTGGCATTGGTGTCCCTATGGTCCTGTGATGACTCATACAGCTCACACCGTGTTGCTCTTTCTCCTACGTCATCACAGTGCTATTGGGGTTAGAGCCTAAACTGTGAGTGCTTAGGTCTGTGTCTTTCCATTTTATGTTGCTACACACTCCTACCTGCTCTGGCTCTTTCAGGTCCTCTAGATAGATATTCTTGATCTGTTGGCTGTCATTTTCAACGTTTTTTGAGGGGCTTTAATCATCCAAGTGGCTTGTCAGTCATCCAAGGTCATTAGCCTTGTGGATGCTTTGTCCTCATTCCTCAGAGGACTCAGCTCCTGCCTTGCCATGGCCCATCTTCTGGTTTCCTTCAGGAGATACGGTCTCATGGCCAGTTCTTTCTGTGCATTTGGGGCCGATGCTCAGGGTCTCTGGTGGAGAATGGCATTAAATAGAATAACCCCTCCATCTTCTTTGGGTTAAGGACTGCACCGTTTTTCTAGGGCTGTTCCAGTAAATCATCCCACACTCAGTGGCTCTAACCAACAGACATTTTTCTGCTCCAGTATGGAGGTGGAAGTCAGAAATCAGGATGTCATGCAGGGTAGGTACCCTCCAGAGGGTCTGAATCTGTCCTCTGCCTAGCCCTGGCTTACAGCTTCTGGTGGCTTTTAGCGACCTTCAGTGTTCTGTAATTGGCTACCGGAGTCTGTCTCTGCCCCAGAAGTCTCTCACCTTGCCAAGAAAGTGACTTCCACTAATTTAAAAGGTTGAAAGGTAGTTGGTATACATAAGTTTGCCTATGGGTACCCCGAACATGCAAATCTAGTCTCATCTGGGTGGGGTGCGGGTTCCTGGATGGCACATCGAAAACATTCCAGTGTTCTCCCAGGAATTACTTTCCTGTCTCTGAAGAACTTCATGGAATCGGCAGGCATTTTTACTTGGTACCAAGAATTGAGTCTGTCTTTAATTACTCGTTTTATTTATGAATCAAATGCCTCTAAGAAGTGTTATTACCGTAGGGGGAAAATGCCAGAAAGGAACCTTGGGTTGATTGTGGCACTGGGCATGGCTTGGGCATATTTGAGACCTCAAAGCCCACCCCCACAGTGACACACTTCCTCCAACAAGGCCACACCCACTCCAACAAAGCCACATCTCCTAATTATGCCACTCCCTATGAGCTTATGGGGGCCAACTACATTCAAACTACCACAATATATGAACCCTGGGGATCATTCTGCTCATGCCTCGTGAAAACATGGGATGTCTTGAGGCAAGGCATTTTGAAAGTAGTATTGTTTTAATTTAGATTGTGGTGTGTGTGTGTGTGTGTGTGTATGTGTGTGTGTGTGTGTGCGCGTGTGCGCGCGCGTGTGTGCGCGCACGCGCACGCAAACACACACATGTCAAGGCATGCATGTGAAGGTCATAGGATAACTCTCAAGAGTTGGTTCTCTCCTTCTACTATGTGGGTCTTCTGGTGGTCCTTGCAATCTCTACAGTCAGCCATGGAACAATCCAGGCGAGGCAAAAATGAGACTTGTTTCATTTTGGCTTTAGTTAGTCATCACTGATTCAGATTTCTGGAGTCTGACACCAGGCAGTGTATTTTAGCCACATTTAAGCACTGCACCATTTTGGAAAAAAGTTTCCTGATGCCAATTAACTCAGTACCTGGTGTACAACAAAACTTAAGGTATATTTATATTGAAACTGTTTACAGAGTACATATGGCTTCTTCCATAAAGATGAGTTCTGTTGACTTAGAAACAATGTTCAAGATAAGGCTCTAGGGAGAATGACTGAGGTAAATATTTTCCCTGTGAGAGTCAGGATTGGCCTGGCCCTAAGAGAATATAGAAGTCACTTAGACTGTTGTAAAATACAAGTTGACACCTTTCACAAGGGTGGATTTTATGAACTGAGAAGCAAAGTTCAAGATTTGGTGGGAAAAGGTCTGGACTAAACAAATATAATATAATATTCTGGGAGTTTTGGGTGAAGCCTGGTCTTATAGATAGCAAAGGATCACCAGGTTGTAAACCACATCCTTTCCCAGCGTTCTGGGTGGACGATGGGTAAACATCTTTCTTTGAGGAGACAAGCCTGCGTGTTTAACTTTCCTGGCCTCTTCAGTGCTTATCTGTATGCACAAGGACCTCTTACATACTTCTTGGGTTCCAGGGATTGAACTCAGATTGACAGGCTAGGCGTCAGGCACCTTTACCTGCTGAGCCATCTTGCTGGCCCAAGGCAAGTTCTTTTGAAATGTTTGGCTGGCCAAGCTGAAATCAACAAAGCAGTCCACTCCGATCTGTGCGCTGATTTTAGCCTAATGCTGAGCAACCCCAAACATCTCAAGACGTCCTCTGTGGACCTCCTCGGCTGAGAAAGAATACTCAGGGAGACTTCAAAGGCATTGTGCCAGGTGGGGGTTGAGGTCAATAAGATCCCTGTGAAGTGGCACATGGGGTGTTATGTGCCACATATACATGAGTGCCCAGCAGCAGCAAGCCTGGAAGGGGGCTGTAGGATGCCTGGAGCTCAGTGGAGGTGGAAGCACAGGGGTGATGTTCAGCGCCAATATCTCACCCCTAGATACGTAAGGATGGGGAGACTCACTGGAAAGAGAGATAACCGGCTGGAGATGCGGGGGACCAGAGAGTACAGAACTGGGAGGAGAGGGCAGCATGCCACAGAGCCCCAGTCACTTGGCACCAGCCCAGCACTGCCCTTGGGAGGGGGTGCAGTTAGGGTTTTCATGTTCATGAAGGGCGTCTTACAGAGCTGTGGGAGCATGGGCAGGTGTTTGCAGGAGGAGCCGAGAGAGAAACATCTGGAATAACAAAGCCGAAAGAGGGGAATTCTTGCTTTCCCTGTAAGCAGAAACGGAGGCGAAACAGAGTTAGGAAACACATCCCAGGAGTTCTCAAAGTGAAGAAATTATCCCAACATCTGCTGAAACATTCAAACAGACTTCATTTCCGGCTGTTGCTGGAGGTGTGGGACTGCTGTGATGGGGCTCTGCTGTGGAGGAGAGAGCAGTTGAGCTCAGCTCGGAATACAGCAAGAAGAGGGATTTTTATATGCAAGAAGCAGGGGCTGGGAGTGGAAAATCACTAAAGGGGAGTGTGGAGGGGAAACCGCTGTACCAGGAGTCCTCCCTCAGCAAGCCGGGGGACTAGACATCCGCTGGGCTAGGAGGATCCCTGCCAGGTCAGAGGGTGGTCATTGGTTTGGGAGTTGGGGTGGGTTGCAGACAAACCCACTAAACCATGTCTACAACCAAAGTGTCAACAGATTTCTTTAGCTGAAGGATCTAATAGCCTCCCATGAATTTTCTGTCCCTCCCCTCCTGTCCCCTTTCTTCCCCCCACTCCCCTCCCCTCCCCTCCCTCTCCCAGGGGTCTAGATTTGTAGTCAAAGCTGGCCTTGAACTCAGTGTATAGTTCAGGTTGTCCTGGAACTCAAGACCTTTGTTCCTCAGCCTCCTGAGTGCTGGGATTACAAGCCTACACCTTAGCACCCAGCTTCATAAATTCATTTTCTCTCTCTTTCTCTCTCTCTCTCTCTCTCTCTCTCTCTCTCTCTCTCTCTCTCTCTCTCTCTCTCATTTGTTTGTTTTTCAAGACAGGGTTTTTCTGTGTAACTCTGGCTATCCTGGGACTTGCTCTGTAGACCAGGCTGGACTCTAACTTAGAGATCTGCCTGCCTCTGACTCCCGAGTGCTGGGATTAAAGGCGTGTGCCATTCTTTTAACAGCAAGATTCTCACCAAAATGGGATGATGCACACTTAAAAATGGTCCACTGACAAGTGAGGTTAAGGGAGGCTGGCAGCTCCTGTGGAAAGTGTGGTTACATGCAAATGCACATGTGTGGTGTCTGCACAAACACACTGATCTGCAGGTGTTTCCATGCATATTTGTAGGTGCTTTTTAGTCTGTTTTGAGACAGGGTTTTTACAAAATAGCCAAAATTGGCCTAATAACTTTTATCTATCCCCTACGGGCCTTGAAATCAGGGGTTCACCTGCCTCAACCTTCTAAGTGTTTCGATTATAGGTATGAACCACCGTTCCCGATTTTTAATATATTTCTAGACATTCAGAATATCTCTGGGGAAAGTCAGGAATTTCGCAGTGGATGTAATCCTGCACGGATGGCATGTACCCATGGTTTAGTTCCCTTCAAGAGACAGCACAGAACATTCTCATGGCTTCTCTTGGCTGTTGAATGGGTTTTGAAAGCTGGTTGTGGAAACAGCCTCTGTCTGAAGTACCTAGGAATTTTGAACAGCAAGGTGGGGTGGTAAGGTGGCTCAGTGGGAAAAGGCACCTTCTGCCGAGGCCGAGAACCCGAGTTCAATCCCTGGACACCCATGGTGGAAGGAGAGAGCCGCTACTGCATGTGGTCCTCTGACCTCTACATGCAATGCTGTGGCATGACGTCACCCCCACTCCCAATAAAGAAATGTGTTTTCTTTCAAAAGCCAACGTAGGTGAGGTGGCCTCGCAACACACCTGGTGGACCTGAGTTTCCTTTCTGGAATCCGTATAAAGGTGGAAGGAGAGAACTGGGTGCACAGGGGTGTCCTTTAATCGCCACACTGATGCTGTGGCGTGTGCATGACCTCCCACACCCCAATAATAAACAAAATAAATTTGACAAAACCAACCAACCAAACGAAACAACTACAGACTAATAACAAAAGCCACGCTGGGTGGTGTTTGGAGTCAGTGTAGACATGTCTGAGTGTGAAGGGGAGGTGGTGTGTTATGGGTGAGAGCAAGGTGGGAAGGGAGGGAGGGAGGGGGCTTATCTGAAGCAAAGGGAAGAGAAATTGTTGTATTTTAATAAATCAAACTCGCTAATGTAACGGCAAAATGATTTTCATTGTCGCCCACATGGTGTGGTTTCATGTTCTCGGATGGTAAGATTATCCATTTATTTTATTCACAGGTTGTACTCAGACTATCTCTACTTTGCAAGTTCAAATAAATCTGCAGATGACTTTCACGAGAAGGTGACGGAGGCTCTGCAGCTGTTTGAAAATTGCATGCTGGATTATTCACTGCGCGCCTGTGTCTACAACAACACCCTGAACAACGCCATGCCCGTGCGTATTCACCAAGCCAGCCCATACAGAGCGGGGCCACTCCGATGCTATTATGTGCAGGGGCCATTGTGAACGGAGGGTTTTAGGGCAGAGATGAGGACAGAGCAGTTGAATGTGCAAATGACACTGAGCTGCCTTTGAGCAGTGGCTAATGTGGAAGCAAATACTCCTGGCTGGGAGAGCCATGAAAGCATCTGGACCTTTCCAGCCTGCTACTGTCTGTGTCCTTCTTTGCCTGCCACCCAGACACTTGGCATCATGCATCTCCTCCCTCTACTAGAGAACCAGGGTGCACTTAGGAGGACTGCCATTTAGTAAGGCTCCGAAGGCGCGCTCTGTAATTAGAGATGTCAGGCAGAAGATACCAGTCCTCAGGGTGTCTCGGAGCACTACTGAAGCACGGGCTGTTCTGTCGGTTTCAAAATTACCCACTCGTGAGTCTGAATGCTCCAACAAGGTCTTCACTGAAGAATGTTCTCTTGACCCCTCTGTTATTCTCTGTCTCTTCTTAAGTAATACACCTAAAGTTCTAGCCTTATGCAAACAAAACAAGACAAAGCAAAGCAAAACAAAACACTTGCTGGCTGTAAATCCAGTACCTTAACTGCACATCTCCACTCTAGGTTCCCAGGTCTAAATGCTTCCACAGCGAGGCTGTCGTGTTAGATAGATAGCTGTCCCATGTATGGCCATGTCACACATCAGTTATACACAGACCGCTGTAGATGAGACCCCCTACCCCAGGGCAGTAAGGCTCAGGAGAAAGATTCCCGTCTCTCTGTCTGGCTTCTCAGACCATCTTTTCTTACTCTGGACTGTCTTCCTGCAGGCGTTGCTGTTTGGCAAGGAAGACTCAGCATAGGTAACCACATTTTCAGATAGGCAAGCTTTGGAGGCAGACCGGGGCGTGGGTTCGCTCTGGCTTTTCCTGGCTGTGTGGCTCGCACAACCGTCTTAGCCTCTCTGAAATTCAGGTGCTTCATTATAAAACTGCCAGACTGTTATGGGAATTCAGGATTGAGAGCTGTTTCACATGTGTTCTGCGTTCACAAATGTATGGTACTGCACTCTGGTACAACGGGGGCCCACTGAGGAGTGGAAGTTCTCTAACCTAGTTGGAAAGTCTTAGACTCCACCAATGTTGGCCGCCCACCACCAGCCTGGGGCTGTTCCTCTACGCAGGCCGTGCTATTGCTGGGGCTTGCTTTAACAGAACAGGGACACCAAAGCTCTATCTTGTTACCTTCTTTAGCCGGCTACCCAGGTTTCTTTAGGGCTCCAATGTGTATCATGCAGTGGGCTCCAGAGGGTGGGAGAAGGCAGGTGTGTAGCTAGAGTTTTCCTGCCTGGCCCACAGTCAGGACAAATCTCTGTCACCGGCCAGTCCCACAGCCACTCAGACCCAACCAAGTAAACACAGAGACTTATGTTGCTTACAAACTGTATGGCCGTGGCAGGCTTCTTGCTAACTGTTCTTATATATTAAATTAATCCATTTCTATAAATGTATACCTTGCCACGTGGCTCGTGGCTTACCGGCATCTTCACATGCTGCTTGTCATGGAGGTGGCTGGCAGTGTCTCCCTCCGCCTTCCTGTTTTCTCTGTTCTCATCTCTGTTAGTCCTGCCTATACTTCCTGCCTGGCCACTGGCCAATCAGTGTTTTATTTATTGACCAATCAGAGCAATTTGACATACAGACCATCCCACAGCACAGGTGGTCTGTTGGGGAGAATTCAGATATTCCTGGATGCAGCCTGCCTCAGGGGTTGCTTCCATCCTGGGCCTTCTGGAGTTTCCTGTTTGTGGTGATGATGTGAAACTCCATCTCAACACAAGCCTGCAAAATAGGTGGGAAGACAGGGGCAGAGGGAGGCAGGAACAGGCCAGGTGAACAGTGAAGGGTGAGGTGTTTGGCTAGTGTGGCTCCCCAAAGAGGCAGGGACATTCTTACTCGCAGTCACCATCTCTCTCTGGGAACTCTCCTAAGAAAGGCTTCAGAGAGGGAGGGGACAGATGTGGGTACCTTGGTGCCATGGGTAGAGAGAGGCAGGGATTTGGGAGTCCTAGCACAGACATAGTTGGGTTTAATAGCCGGGAAGTGAGATTCTCTCGCCCTGGGAAGGGGTCAACATCTGATAGAAGCAGATCCAGATGTGGTGACATTTCATTCTACCCCAAGGTATGTCCTAGGAAAGGCAAAGCCTGCACCAACCAGGCTAGCTGCACTCTGGCTGTCTCTAAATAGGGTTCCTAGAGACAGGATATCCGCAGCCATTTCCTCCCACAGAGAAGAGGAGGGTGTGTGCCTGGTGAGTTTCCTCTCTTCTTCCTGTCTACAGGCTGACTGACCATGGGGACACCATTGTAACTGGGTGGGAAGTCCATCCCCACCTCTGGGTGTGCTAGAAACATCCAGACTAAATGTTTGTCAAGTCCATTGGTGAGAGACTGGAAGTATCTAACTTTGATTCATTGCTCACGGGGTACTATCCTAAACTTTACATCCTTACTGACCTCTGAAGTTGCTCCCATTTTACAGATGGGGACACTGAGACTCACTGAAGGTGTGCCAGTTCTGATAGCCCTTGAAGCCTGTCTTCCTTTCCGTGCTCTTAAAAGTGGTTCTGAGGCAGCAGGAGGCATGTGCTCTTCAATTTCATCTGTGACGTGCCAAGGACGACAACACCATAGCCTAGTACCTCTTGTCTAAGGGAGAGAGCTCCAGGGCACGGCAGTGGACAGGGTGGCTGAAGTCCAGGAGTGTACTCCCTGAGCCCCCTGAGGTGCTTCATGGAACCCATAGGGTGCTCACTCTTTACCAGAGCTCTCTGTGGTGGAAGAGGCATCACGGCCATGAGGGATTGGACCTCATGACTGGACTTTGTCGGGAGTTAGCTGTCGCGTCCAGCCAGACACCCCTGCCCTACTGGTCTCTGGTTCTTTGTCAGTGAGTCATGAGGCATCCAAAGGCTCAAAGGCTTCCTTCAGCTTTGGTGTCTTCTAATTTTAAACGTATTGGGCCCTTGCCCTAAATATCTCCTCTCCATTGGTTCTATTTTGGTTCCCGTCCTATGCTGGACAGACATGAGTTCAATGGGACGTTGGTGCTGTCTTAGGGGTGTCTTCATGGTTCCCAGTTGCAGTGGTGTTGTGCATGCACAGACAATGTCCCTGAGGGGCCCAGAGCTCTCCCTGGCTGAGGAAGGGGGTTCTGAAACCAGTAGGTGCAAAGCTCTCCTCTTGGGAGCCAACACATTTGTAGGCATCCCATGTCCTCCCTCCCTGGACCACCAGCCCACCCTGGAGCAGCCCTCCCTCTGAGAAAGGCCCTTTGTCCTGAGGGCAGTGGTAGACTCTCCAAGATGGTTTCAGAGGTTGTTCCGTGCCCAGGGCAGATGCAGGGACAGGAAACAGCTACTCTAAAACACCAGTGTCCTGTCACTGAGGGCCACCTCCTTCCCTTCTGGGAAGTTGTCAAGTTACAAAAGTCGTTTCTCTGGAAGAGATTAACCTTGTGAGGTCAGGCTGGCTATAACCTGGTTGGTCAGAGACAGGGGAAAGCCCTTAGGGTCCTGACCTAGCACGGTGTTCTCATCCCTATTCCATGTTGGAGGCTACGTGTGTGTTTGTTACTGAGACTGGCACATGCTCATCTCCTTCAGCCCGGTTTGAAGTCTTTGTGAGCCGGTGTGTAAGATGGTACCAAAGCGAGGCTTAGGGACAGCTAATGAATTTTGGAGACAACTTAGCCATTTGCCGTAACTGTTTTCCTTCCTCCCCATCTTTCTTCATCATTAGACAAATGATGAAATGGAAAAAGAACAGTGAGAGATGAGGACGGTTAGCATCTGCCTACACTTTGTCAAACGCATCCTTATTGTGTCGTGAGCACTGTGTCCAGCATCTCCACCAGGAGCTAACATGAATGCTGACACAAAGCTTTGTGCGAGGTGACTTGATGTCCCTGCCCCCAGGAATCTCACAGTCAAGTTGGTCAGGGAGAATGATGAAGAGTGCTTGCCTCAAAAATAAAATAATAACAGAATAAGTAAATAAATAGATTTTGAGGAATGAATGCCCCAAGGAGGAGCCTAGGACTGGGAGGAGCCATGGAGGAAGAATGAACTGGAAGTTGGAGGCGGCTCAGGGCTTTCCAAATGGAGAGCCCCGGGGCCAGTCAGGGCCAGCTCACTGCTTTACAAAGCACATGCCTATGATAGGTGGAAGGACAGAGTGTAGAGATGAGCGATCCAGCCAGGAGCCTTGTGGGTGTCTAGTGGGTGTTAATAGGAGTGGACGAAGAAGGTCTGAGTAGGTAGGGGGGAGTGATGTGTCACTCCCACGTCTGACGCCAGCTCAGCTGTGAGTTCTGGGGGAAAGTCACCAACCATCTTCAAGTTCAGTATTGCAGAAGAGTTCAAAGGACACACCAAAGGCTACTGTGACCATGACCACAACTTATGGCATGGAAAGGATTCAGAGTCCCATTGTCAGCGAGGGAAAGTGAATGGCACAGCCCCCAGTCCGCTGCTCCCTTCAGAGTCACAGGTGGAGCCAGCTCCTCCCAGCAGTGATGGATGCATGACCACACGACCACAGCGAGGAATCTTGCCACCCCAAGTTGTACTGTCCTGGGTTCTTACTGGGGCTCCATCACATTACTGACCCTCGGGTTATTCCAGAGACCGGAGCTCTATCAGAAATCACTGTTAGCTTGACTGGTGCTCACATTCTAGGGAAATGAAATTGTTCCTGTTGGGCAATGCAATCCAGAGGCCTTAGCGGTCACCTCCTAGGCCAGAGGGCAAAAGCCGGACCTGTCTTTGAGTGGGTCAGTTCTTTATTACCAGTTGGTAGTTTGGCATGAGAGAATGAACAGGGTAAGGACTCAGGAAATGAGTAGGAGGGAAGGAAGGAGGAAGCCTTTGCCTGTGCATTGGTTTTATTCTCCTGTGGTTACGTTCCAAGGACATCACACACATTCATGGTCATGGTCGTCCTTATATCTTACAGTGTCTGGGGTGTCCTTGAGGTGTCTGTTTTTGACTTTTCACAGCCTGTTGTGATTGACAGCAGGGAGACAGCCACCACATGTGATGCAAAGAACTTGTATGTCCTTGGCTTCTTTCCTGTGTTTCTTCTCTCACTTGTGAGTAGAGGTTGGAACCACCCATGGGCTGTCGTGAAGATTAAATGCAACCCTAAGTGTAGGATTCTTTGTGCATGTGGCACGGGATGCCTTGTGTTAAAATTTGACTTTGGAAGGTAATGGTTTGCTAAGACGAGTCTGTGTTGGTTTACAGAGAGATGTCCATCGTTCTTTGGAAAAGCACCAGGGCTGAGGAAGTGTTTTCTGCAGTAACATCTTCCTTCTCCTTCCCAGGTGAGGCTCCAGGTTGGGCTGTATGCTGTGTACCTTCTGGATTGGCTCACTGTCTTTAATAAGGAACAGTTCCTCATTCTGCGTCTGGAAGACCACGCATCCAACGTCAAGTACACCATGCACAGGGTCTTCGAGTTTCTAAACCTGGGTATGTGTCCTGCTTCAGGCAGTGGGCCTGCCTGATCAGCATAAATCCCAGGGATGTGGGCTTTCTCATTTGTGTGTGTATTTACAGTGTGTGTGTGTATCTGCACCCGTGTGTGTTGGGGTGTGTATGTGTGTGTGTATCTGCACCTGTGTGTGTTGAACGTGTGTGTGTGTGTGTGTGTGTGTGTGTGTGTGTGTGTGTGTGTGTGTGCGCGCACACTCACAGGTAAGTCAACATCCAGTGTCTTCCTCACTCTTCTCGTTTTTTGAGAAAGGGTCTCACTGAACTCAGCTTGTTGTTTTGGTTAGATTGGCTAGCCAGGGAGTCTCAGGGTCTGTCTTTCCCCCTCTTTCCAGTGCTGGGGTGATGCTGCCAGGCACAAGCTGCCATACCCACCCTTTAAAGGGGATGTTGAGGATTTAAACTCAGGTCCTCACGTTGCAGAAGAAGCAATTACAACTCCTTTACCTTCTGAGGCAACTTCCCTTACCCATGGCGTGTGGGCTTTTTAGGATTGTGCTAGCTTAAGTGTGAAATGGGAAGAGATGGGCTGTGTGAGACCCAGGGACCCCTGAAGAAATGCTAGCTCAATTCCTGTTTACCTAGTATCTGCTGCATGGGGCATTGCGCATGCAGCGGTGGGCAAGCTCTGGAGAGGAGGTCGCTCCTCTGAGATCTTTCAACCTGGAAGAAGGAGAAGGAAGCCCAGCCTAATTCACCAAATGACTGTTAGTGTCCCTGGGGAAGGTAGGTACTGTCGTAGTGGGCCTAGTGTTGCTGGGGGAGCCTCAGCTGCTGTGGGACCACAGAGGTGTTAATGAAAGGTAAGCAGATCTGGATTGGATTCTGAAGCGGTTCAAGGTCACAGTGGGTGGCTAGGACACTTCTCCAGTGACATGGAGTTTAGAAGTCTGGCTATTACATCATCTCAGGCGTTGGTGGGGAAACCCTGGAGTTATAGATGGCTCATGGTTGGCCTTTGACCTGCCTTCAGCCTGAGGATGCTAGCTGAAGGGCACTCTGCTAACTGGCTATGCCACTGCCTGGCAGAGGCACATACAGAGGTGAGGAGTGCTGCCTGGGTATAGATGAGTCACCCACGGAGAACTGCTGAGGCTGTAAATGTCAGGTCATGCCACTTTTCCACAGGACGTTTCCCATAGCCCTGTCTAATGACCTGACCTGGGAATTCTGTTAACTGAATATTTCTTGAAATATATCTGACCACCACTGGGATCTAGGACTCTTATCTTTCCTTCTTTTTTATTATTATTTTTTTTCTTTTTGAGAACTGGTTTGGGCTGGAATATAGACACTCTCTTTCCCATTTAAGACTTAGAACCATTTTCCTTTGATTGGACCACCTATAAATCTCTTGCATTATATGGTTGCCTTTTATTCCTAAGAGGGACAGGGCTGTACGGTCAATTTTCTGTCTTGCATACCCTGAGACATTGGGCTATCGTAAGGGTTTTGGTTAGGTCCTACAGGCTTCGAGTCCAGAAGCACAGGGAGCTAGTGGTCTAGTGCTGGGTTGAGCCAGTGAATAGCTGATGACCCAGCAGCTTGGGGCGGGGAGGAATGGCCTCCTGTGTAACCCCTGCTGGCCTGCCCTGGGGCATCTCCCCACTAATGCAATTGCTGCAGGTACAGGGACCACCAGTCTTCCCACCCTGTGGCCACTACACAAGGGAAGAGGAAATAGAATTCCTCAGGCTTAGGCCCTTTGTGTCACTCAAGAACCCAAAGAGGAAATGGTGGTGGCAGAATTCCAGGCAACCAAAGTCCCCATGTGCATGCCTGGTGCCCTTGGAGGTCAGAAGAGGGCATCAGATCCCCTGGAACCGGAGTTACAGAAGAGCAGGTCCTGGGAATCGAAACCAGGTCCCCTGCAAGAACAAGCGCAGTTAACCACTGAGTCCCCTTTCCTATCCAACCATGTATCTTCTTACGGGAAAGTCTTGTTCTTGCATGAAGTACAGCTGGGACTCTTGTGAAGTCCCCTTCACCTCCAGCCACACCTCCAGCCTTACAGGATCATTTTCCTTCTCCTTATAGGGCCTCTAAGTGAGAAGCAAGAAGCTTTGATGACTAAGAACCCTGCATCCAACACGCGGCGTCCTGAGGATCGGAGCCTAGGGCCCATGTGGCCAATCACTCAGAAGATTCTTCAGGACTTCTATGGGCCTTTCAACACTAGGCTGGCACAGGTCCTTGAGGATGAAGCGTTTGCCTGGAAGACACCGTGAGAGCTGAGTGCCTTCTGCAGGAGCTGGGCCTACTGACTCTATCATTGCCATGACCTCAAAAGTCTCCTGGTGGAGAACTGTCACCCACAGAGTGGAAAAAACCACTGGCGCTCCATCTTCTCCTCCCAAGGCAACAGTTAATTGGAACTATTTTGACACTTTTTTCTTGCCATGTTCAGTAGCTCTGCTCTTGGTCACTGGGCTCTTCTACCTGAAGCCTTGGAAAGTACACGAGGGCTAGGTTTCTGTTTGTTCCCAGAGTGCCTTGGAGCTTAGGAGGGCAGGCTGGCACCCAGTGGGTAGGAAGAGGAGGCTTTGCGAGGCCACAGACCAGCCCTGACCTCCCTACCTCCAGAAGAGTTTGTCTGGGTGTCGGGTTGGACAGCTCTGGGATCCGATTAAGCCCAGGCTCACTGGAGGCCGTGCTTTGGGGCTCACCGGAACCACCCTTCATGTGTCATTTCCCAGCCCACCTTGCATAAATGGCTGATCCCATCCAGCAGAGAACGGAGCTGCTTGGAGAATGGAGGCTCTTTTCATTTTTGTTCATATTCCCACGCCAGCCCTTCCGCGACATCAGAAATGAGCCCTCTTCCCTTTGCTACGCCCAAAAGAAAACAAAATGTCGGCAGCGCGCTCATCTCTCTGACCTCCTGTTCTGCCCCTGCAGACTTTATTTATGCCCAGCATAGAGAAGGAGCACTCTTGAACAAACTGCGTCTTGAGTTTGACTGGCCCTGCCTCTCTTTTGTGCTCCTTTGGATGTTTTCTCAAGGAATTCAGTTTATATTTGGAAAGGGAAGTCTTGCTGTTAATGCCAGATTAGAGCAACCTCAAGGCATCGAGCAGTTGGCGGGAAAGGAAGTGAAGACCTCGCCTTGTGTGGAGGGGTCACCAGAGAGCACATGACGCTTCAGATTTTGGTTCTGGCTGCCTACAGGCTCCCTCCCTCCATCTTCCTGTTGGAAGAATCTTTTATCCACGTTCTCTGTCATCTTGGCCGCAGTTCCATACTCACTAAGGATCTCAAGACATGCATGTCCTCGGAAACACATCTCACAGACTAAACTTGGGCTATATGTGCTGTGTGGTGACTAGGAGATAGCTTTGCTCCTTCCGGACCTTTCCAGGCCTTTTAGGAACTTGGTTTGCAATGAATAAGCTGAAGGTCTTGTCATCCAGGGAATACCAGAGAGAACAGCTTAAGCCCATTTGGCCCGCGGGGCCAGGTGGGAGTGTCACAAAGCTTCTCCCTGGAGCATTGCCAAGGGGTGCTTCCTGTGAAGCTGTGTCCTCAGGTCAGGATCCCGTCCACCAGCGTCGCAAAGTGTACACACTACATACCCGACTGTGACTTGAATGTGTGAGAAAAGCTGGGCGTTGGCAGCAGAGAATGTGCAGTTGCTCAGCTACGTGAGTTCTGCTGTCCGCCCTTGTTGGAGATAGGATTCTCAGCCCATTGGAAGGTTCAGAGAGCTCTGGGCAGCAGCATGGACTGGGTCAGTTCTGCTACTGAAGGGGCTGTGTGTCTTGAAGTCTGCCTTCCAGGACAATTCCCCCTTTACTCCCAGCCAGCCCTTGGCTCAGCAGCCAGTGGGGAAATCTGGCTTGAGTACAAGGATGCTTTGGGACGAAATGACGAGAGAGAGAGAGAGAGAGAGAGAGAGAGAGAGAGAGAGAGAGAGAGAGAGAGAGAGAATATTTATTTGGAATACAGAGTGCGTGCGTGTGTGTGTGTGTGTGTGTGTGTGTGTGTGTGTGCGTGTGCAGGTGCACACGCGCGTGTGTGGGTGCTTACACTGAGTGGGTTCCCCTCAGCTATCTTGCTGATGAGGCTTCTCCCTCCATTAGAGACACGATGCCTTTATGGATTAATTTCTCCACCAGTCAGCCTGTCATTTCCGGGACATATCTTACCGCCCCACACCAACCACGATTATAAGAGATTTTTCTTGCGCGCTCCTATGCATGTGAATAACATGTAGCGTAATTCTGCTTCTTACAGAAGTATTGCCAAAGGTATTATTTCCAATATTATTTGGTTCATCGCTGATCTTTTTAAATATGCAGCCCCTCCCTTTCTTCCATCTGGGGCTACCCAGACCCGGTTTTCTCTCTAGTGGTCTCTCCCCAGGGCTCACCAGCATTGCCTTTGCTTATGCTCGGTTGAGGCCTCCTCTTGTTGAGAGCACAGGTAGTGTTTTGGGTGGTGGCTCTCTAGCCTCTCGCCCCAAACCAAAGCAAAACCCAGACCTGGTACCGAAGACACTTCGTATTCCCAAAGCGGTGTGCCAGGTTGTATGAAACCTTCCCTCCCTTTGCCATGTAAGGTATGATATGCGAGTCACATTTATTCTGTACTTTTATTCATATTTAACATAATTAAAGATGGACCCACACACCTGGTGCCTGCGGAGAGTGGGCCCTCCATCACAAGCTTGTCGGCCAGTTCTTTCCATGGAGTCCTGTGTGTGTGTGTGTGTGTGTGTGTGTGTGTGTGTGTGTGTGTGTGTGTGTAAGCGCGTCACATGGTGGGAAGGTCAGCGCCTCCCCTGCCTTCCTGGAATTCTCGCCAAGTACAGGGTCTCATCACAAAGAGATGGCCCGTGATCCTCATAGTAGAAGAAAACCCCAGAGCAGACACAGTGCCACACCTGTTCCCTGGGGAATCCCCGTGGAGTCCTGCCATGGTTGGGTGGCCGGGTGGGAGGTCCTGTCCAGCTCCTAGCGGCCCTTGCGTGGTCTTCAGATGTAGGACTCTAAGACGGAATGACCACTGGCCTCAAGGATGAGAGTTTGAGATGCTTGGTGCCTCCGGGTGTGTCTCATCACTAGGTAGGCAGGGTCCTGCTGGAGCTTGAGGAGGATGGGCCGGCTGCTCAGTGTTTTCCTCCATAGCAAAGTAACTCAGCTTGGGTCCTTTACACACTGAGCCACTCTTCCCAGGGAAGCTCCACCCCTTAAAGGTCCCACCCCTTTCCTGAACAGCAGCAGCAGGAGCTGAAGACAGGGTGCAAACACAAGAGCCAATGGGGACATTTCACATTCAGCTGCCACACAACAGGAACGCTGTCTGTCAGTGACCGGTGCAAGACCGAGCTCAAGGTGCCAGCAGCACATTGGTTTCTCTGGGGCCTCTTTCCACGGCTCACTACGGCTGCTCTCTCAGCTCCTCTTCACAGGGGTGTCCCTCTGATGACAGTGAGACAGACCCTAGGGGGTCTCATTTAACTCCATCATCTCTTTAAAGGACTTCTCTTCAAATGCAGTTGTACTCAGAGGCTCCACCCACTCAGGATGTCAACACATGAATTCAGTCCACAGAGAGGGCTTATTCCACGCTTAGAAGCTTGGGTCATCCTGGGCGCCGAATGGCCCTTTGGTCAGTCCCACAGTTCTGGGACCTGTCTTCTCAGCATGGCTCCTTACTATGGTGTGTTGAGTGTGGGGCTGGCTTTACTCTGGGAGAATGCTTCTGTCTGGGGAAGGTAGAGGATTGTGGGATTCAGAAAGCAGGCCAAGGCCAGGGCATACCTCGGAGGGCTAGCGCCCCCTCTAGCAGGAGCTCTCCCAACCCTTGTTGCTAGGAAACACAGCTACGGCCTCAAGCCTGGGTGGTGCTGTGTAGGATGGTGCTTCTCTGTTGGGGCAGCAATCACATCCTGAGAGCATCCTTGTGCCCCGTGGGTGAGGCCAATCTAGTGGAGACTTGCAGGAAAAATTAGCTTTTTTTTTTTTTTTTAAAAAAAAAAACGTTAGTTTTCCCAGAACTTCGGGACCAGCTCCCCTGCAGGCACTAGAGAAGAAATGGGGTTGACAGGGACTACATCAGAGTTGAGTGAGGTTTTTAGCTACTGCTGCGACAAATCACCTCAACGGGAATGTGTCTCCACCCCAGAGGGAACTTTGAGCAGTGACCCCCTTAACCCAGGCGGGTTAAGGAAGAGTGCCCTTCAGCCTCGCTAGCATCTATCCTTGTGATGGCTTCAGGTTGGCCTGGCTTCCATGACCCCAGCCCCTTATAGTTCATCACTAAAGTCATCTCAGTGACTTCAAACAAATCGAGTCTCTCATCATACAGTCCTGGAGGACAGATGTTCCACACCAGGCACCCTAGGCTGAAGCAGGTTGCGTGCTAGGCTGCACCTCCTGGAACCCCAGAGCAAGCTGTGTCCAAGTCTTTCCAGCTATGAGAGGCTGCCACGTGCTTTGACTTGCAGGCTCCTTTCTGGAGTGGCATATTTAGACTCTTATCTCTGTCTCGCCCTGCTTCCCTGATCACATGGCCTCTGTTCACCCCCTGCCTCTCATGAGGACCCTTGGAGTTACATGAAATAATGTGTGATTACCTCCCCATCTCAAGATCTCACCTGCAAAGTTTCCCTTGCCATGTTAGGAAAACATCAATAGATTCTGGGGCCTGCACTGTGGACATCTTCAGAGTGTCGTGCACCTGACCACAGGAGAGTGGCCCTGGGAGCTGGCCAGGCCAGCAAGTGGGATGCAGTGGGTGCCCAGTGGCTGGTCCCTTGTGGCTCTACCATGGGGACTCTAACAGGACTGAGGGGGACAGCAGCTCAGTAGAGGCTCTGAGATGATACCCTAGGATTCTGTGACTTGGTAAGTTGCAAGCCCTTTGGCTTGTGCCTTTCTCCCAGGATGCTCACCTGGCCGACTGCTGTGCCACCCAGATAGACTATTCAGCTCTAGGAGAAATGTCCTTTAAGGGCTCATCGCTACCTTTGCTTTTGAGTGCTTGGGAACCTGCTCTGGCAGCTGCTGGGCAGCCCATGAGTTTCTAAAGTCTGGCTGTTGTTGAGGTCATCATTCTGCAGAGACAACTGCTTGTAAAAGTTGCAAAAATAGAATCCTTTCTTAGTTCCCAAGAGATCTTCAAGCTCACAACTTCCCTGGCCCCAGCTTCTGCAAGGCTGACCTCCAACCCCTCTGGCATCCATCTGCATAATGGCCCAGGCTGGCCTTGCCTTCATGACCTCTGCCCCATTGCGTTGGCAGAGGCCCTGGTGCAGGGCCTCCCAATCTGGCTAGCATCCTTCCTCCTCTTTCTCTTCCTCTGCTCCTGGGCATGGCTTGGGCGGAAGGACTATCTGTGAGCAGTTGTGGGGTCCTTGGAACTTCAGGTTGCTGTCCCAGGAGGAATGACATGGGATCAACGATGGGAGACTTTCAGGTGACCACACAAAGCAGGGCTTTGGGCTGGAGAGGAGCAACAGTGTGCCTCAGTTGCCACTTACACATAGGTGTGTCCTGTGCAGGGTCTTCTGGGCAACGGGGAGAGGAATTTGATCTTTGCTGGGCAGCACATCATAGCATCCCTATAATGGAGTACAGCTAAGGGTGTGAAAGGGACCTTCTATTTCACCATGGAGAACCCCCAACTGAGGCAGCAGTCTGGGGGAAGTCAAGCTTTATCTGGGCTTCTCAGTGAGAAGGTCACGGGGGGGCCCTACCAGCTTTCTGGGGGTGCAAAAGAAGGTCTTTGTGCTTTGAAAGTCCTCAAGAGAGTCAGACCCTGGTTATATCTAGAAGCAGGTGGGTCTCAGTTAAGGAGGAAATATGGGTCACAAGTACACTTGTAGCTTACCCAAGGCAACATAGTGAGGTGACCATGGAGAATGAACTCAGTAGGTCCCTGAAGAATCCCTTCCTAGCTAAACAGAGAAAGACTGGGCCTTGGGAATAGAAGTGAGGAGGTGACAGCACCCCTGACATAGCTATCCTCTACCACAAAGGATGCTCCAGCTGGCACCCTCAGATTCCAGCCCTCCTCTGCCCCCAGAAGGATATAGCATGGAAGAAGGCAGTGAGTCCTGGGTCTAAAGGCCCGCATCCCAGCTGATCCACTTTGTAGCCATGGGGGACACTATGGTTCTGTTGTCCTCAAGAGTGGGTATCAGAGTTAACAAGCACAGACTGAGTATAATAGAGAGGCTGCCACCTGCCTGAAGTCATAAAGTTCAGATCCCCAGAAAGGGATGGCACAATACCAACTTGAAGTTTTTAATCCTTCACTTCCAGGTCAACATTTTTAGCCCTGATTCTATACTGTATGTCCTTGGCACCCTGGTGGCCCTCTTCAGTGGGCTATCTGCATTCTAAGTGTCTTGACCCACCTTCTCTTCAGGCTTCATTTCCAAACCCCTCGGGAAGGAGTAGCTGTTTCTGATGTCACCTGGGCTGGGGGTCTGAGTGGTGACAAACTTCCTCATGGGGACCAAAAGACACCGAAGACACCTGCTCCATTCAAAGGCTTGCTGCACTGAGTCTTGACTGACAGAAGTGGCCTCCCTTCCCTGCCTCAGGCTGGCTGGCCCGTTAAGCCTCCCACACAAACAGGCTACCGGGGGCTGACCTTTGGTGAGGTGTCCCCCAAGACCTGAGTCACAGCCTGAAGAGGACAGCTCCACCCTCTGGCCTCAGGCCTGCCTGGGCGGCACCAAGGCACACACCCTAGCTAGAACTTGTTCAAAGAACTAACATTTCATTTTCTCAGTAAATATTTTCTGAACATCTACTTTGCACAAGGCACCGGGCCAGGCAATGGGGTGAGGCTGGCCTGTAGTTCGTGTGCTCACACACTGATCTTTTCTAGTTTCAGTAAGTGTTGATGGGTCATCCATGTGTGCCTGGTATCTGAGAGAGAGAGAGCAGAAAAAGCCCCAGCCACATGGAGCCTGCTGCCGAGGACAGGAATTGATCATTTACCCAAAGCATCACAGAACTGTGGCAGCCATGAAGGGAGGTGATGGGGACAGTGACACCTTCCCTCTGAGGCTCCCACACCCTCCTTAGTTGCTGGACCTTGTCACCTCCCTGTGTGCTCAGTCCCTAGACCAAGTCTGACAGCATGGCTGGAACCAATGATCCAGTTTTCCCCAGGCAGGGTAAGGATAGCTTCCCTACATGCTCAGGCCCTCTTGGAATCCATGCTGGCTAGATCACCCCAGGGCCCTGGGCTCCTGCTCCGAGTCTCCGCTCTCTCTCCTCCATGAGAGCCACTGCACCTGCCCCATCCATCCCCAGGAGGTATCAGGCACCTCCTTGCTCTAAAGGGACAGTTGGTCAGCAAGTGCCCAAGATTCCCAAGATACCCAAGTATAACAACATTCAATTAGCACAGAGGATGTCTCAGGGGCTGGTGGTGGGGGTCGGGTGGGCACAGAGTTTGGCCTGACGGAAGCACTCAGGGGCAGAGGCTCCCCATGAAGGTTTGTGGGAGCAAGAGGGTGGGTGAGAAAAATATAGGGGTTGGCCCCTGAGGGAGCAGGCCCTGGCAGGGAGCTCTGCCTGAAGGCCGAGGTAGGCTCTGTGGGGAAGGGATGGAGCCCAAGGTCTTTGCCCTGTCACTCAGGTTGGAGTGGCCACGATTGACCCCAGAGGGTACACCGGCTTGCAATTCTGGGCTGAGGCTGGGGGTTCAGCAAGAGAAGCTCAGCGTCGGGGGCTGGCAAAGACCAGCCATGGTAAGGCCCTCGGAGCAGGAGGGCCGCAACCTGGTCTACCAGGGCCCTCAGCTGCAGGTTCCAGGAGAGTAGCAGGAAGAGGCACAGTCACCATGGAAGCCGGTGGAGCGCCAGCAAGGAGTTAGTCTGTCCGAGAGGCCTGTGGGGCTAAGAGGCTGAGCTAGAGAAGGCGCCTGTGGAGGACACCTGCCTGCCATGCCCCCGAGAGGCTGCACTGGCTTGGTCAAGCTGAATGTCACCCGCCCCGGAAGCAGGCCTGCCAAGTCAACATGTGTGTGCCTGTACTTGAACCTGTCAGTGTCGGTGAAGAACAATCCTCTCTCTGTTAATTGGTGCCTAATGGTTTCCAGTTTGCTCCTGGGACCTTCCCAGGCTGGTCAATGCCTAGAGCACTTGAGTTCCACTGAGAGCCACTCACATGCAAGGACATCAGGGCAAGGCTCAGGGGACCCCTCATTCACAGATCTTCTAGGGGCCCCTCCCCATCTCCTTCATCCCTTACACCAGGTGGGTGCCAGACCATGAAGGCAGGTCCTGTACCTTAATACTCCATATAAGACTCTGCTCAATGGCACACCACCTGCTCTCCTGATTGCCTCCAATTCTTCCATAGGGAAAGGACAGCCAAGGTTATTCTCTCCTTCCCTCCTGGCACACCCTGGGTGGCATGGTGTAGGGTGGCCCAGTTCTAGGTGGAGCTGCGAGTGACAAGCTCTTTTTCTGAGGGGCCCCTGACATGCCAAACCCGAGGGACTGGGAAACATTTGGATAGCCTTTCCCACTGCTGCACTGTCGCCCTGCATGGCTCTCCTGGACCTTTTTACTGCTGGGCATCCCCCCCCCACACACACATCACCCCCCAGCCCCCTTCCACACTGCTCCCCCCACATACCCCCCCTTTCCTAATTGTGTTGCTCTCCTCTCTGAAGCCCTGGCATCCTCAGCTCATGCAGGATGGAGTGTGAAGGCCTGCCCCTCTACCTAGGCATTCCTTCAGACTCAGACTTCAGCTTCTCCAACTCACCCTTGTCTAGCTCCAGCTGCTGCCTCTCTGCTGCCCTCAGGGCTCCAGGCACTCTTGCCTCACACATCCTTCCAGGCCTTTGTGGTTCCACAGTGAGACCTGGTGGTTGACGTGTGTGTGTGTGTGTGTGTGTGTGTGTGTGTGTGTGTGTGTGTTGTTTGTGTGTGTCTATGTGTGTGTGTCTATGTGGTATGTGTATGTGTGGTGTATATGTGTGTTTGTGTATATGTGTTTGTGTGTGTGTATGTGTGTGTGTGTGTATGTGTGTGTGTGTATGTGTGTGTGTGTATGTGTGTGTGTGTATGTGTGTGTGTGTGTGTGTGTCTCCCAGCCTTGCTCACTTGGTTATGTTAAGAGCATTTATCACATAGCAGTCACTTGAAATGCGTCATCCGTGTCCTGCTACTGCTTGTGGGCCCTCCACTCATCAGAACCATCAACTGCTTTAGGTGGAATATCTATCCATGGTGTATCCTAGGAGCCTAGACTCAACAAGCCTGAGAGCAAAGAAATACAAAATGGTGCCCCCAGGCTATGAATCAGAAAGGCATGGCCTTGGGATTCCTCTGGTGTGAGGGATGAGTCCTCAGAAACGGGCAGGGAGATCTTTGGAGAGCTCAGACCACTGACAGGGGCTGCAGATGGCCAGGGCTGCCAGTCAGTCAGATAAGGAAATGGTGTTAAGCAGAGTCCCGAAGGCTGGCAAGATCTGGAAGCAGAGAGTGGGGAGGGGAGGGAGACCAGCCTAGGAGGAGGGAAGACGCCGGATCTGGAGGGTCTCAGTGTCCCCAAGAATGTGGTGGCTGGAATCAAGGACACATGGACTAACCTCCATTGGTCATGTGTGTGGCTCCATATAAGGGACTTGGTGCCATTGCGGCTTCTTCCCCACAGAATGGAATGGGCTTAGTCTCTGGCCACAGAAAGGTATTTAGGTCTGGGCATCTACATCCCAGTCAGGGACTGTCAGCATCGTCTTTAGGAGGTGAGGTTCCACCAGAGAGGTGAGAACTCCAAAAGCCAGAGGGCTGGGTGAAGGAGTGCTGTGTCAAGTCTCCCATCCGACACTCTCTGAACAGTGAACCACTCAGGGAGAACAGGGCTCTGGGTCATCACCAAGGGAGTGTGGACAAGCTGGAGGAGAGACTGAGGGTCCTGGCTGCTCACGGGGATGGGGGGGAGAGTGGGGTGGATGTGTGAGGACCATCTCCGAGGCACTGTGCTAATGGGATGTGAGGTCAACAGTGGCAGCATCAGCACACCGCAGGACTAGCTGGCTGTTGTTCGGAGTGAGTGTACACGCATGCTTATACGTAATTTCCCATTTCACGGAGGAGGACGCTGGGGCTCGGCAAGGTTAGACCATTCTATTAAAGTCACAAAGGAGCCGCTGTCCAGATCCACAAGGCTGGCTTCTGTTATCTGATGAGTAAAGTGCGAACACTTCGGAGAGGGGTGGGTCAAAGACAGGGCAAAAGACAAAATGATCGAAGGCAAGGATGGGACTTGGAGCTGGCGTCCAGCCCAAGGTAGAGTAGGGCCATTTGCCATGACGGGAGGGGCCTGGTTGGGTCATCATCTGTAGATGGAGCTAGTTTGGAATTTTGGCTAGCCTTCATTGTCAACTGGATGGTAGCCTAGAGTCATCTGAGAGAAGCCTCAGTTGAGATACTACCTAGATCATATGGGTCTGTGTGTATGTCTGTGAGGGACTGTCTTGATTATTAATTGATATAGGAAGGCACTGCCTACTGTGGGTGGCACCGTTCCTGGGCAGGTGGACCCAAGCTACATAAGGAAGCTGTGGACCCAAGCTATATAAGAAAGCTAACCATGAGCCAGTGAGCCCCCTTCCTTCTATGGCTTCTGCTTGAGTTCCTGTCCTGACTTCTCTTGATGGACTGTGACCTAGAAATGCATGTCACCACCACGTTGCATTTAGTCAGTGTTTTCTCACAGCAACAGAGTGGAACTAGAATATTAGGCAACCTAGATAGGATGGCAAATCTTACCTAACCTTCAGACATTTCTTAAACATTTCAAATATTTTATGGTGGTGCCGAGAATTGAACCCAGGGCCTCACAATGCTGCTAAGCACGTTATTTTTACTTAAGATATTTAAAGTACACTTGCTTATCTGTCTCTTGGTGTAAGGCCAGAGCCTTTTCCTAGCATAGGTCTACACGCAGTGTTATCTACCTTAGAGAAACCACATGTGATGAGTCAGTACTTGTTTCTGGTTTCGATTCTTCTAATGGGGCATGGGAACCAGGGGATGTTTGAAAAGTCATTGGGGGCATGCACTCTTGCTATTTGTCATTATATTTTCCCTCACGTGTGAGTGTGGCCTTCTGAAACTGTCGGCCTAGTTTTCAGGAAGCAATTCACTTATGCACTCGTATCTTTCGTGTGTGCCCGTGTGCCAAGTTCATGGGCACATATGCTTGTGGAGGCCCAAAGGTTGACATCTGGTGTCTTTCTCAAACACTATGCACTTTTCTTTCTCTTTTCTTATTTCTTTCTCTTTCTCTCTCTCTCTCTCTCTCTCTCTCTCTCTCTCTCTCTCTCTCTCTCTCTGTGTGTGTGTGTGTGTGTGTTGTATGTAGAGAGACAGAAACAGAGTGACAGACAGACAGACAGACAGACACACACACACACACACACACACAGAGAGAGAGAGAGAGAGAGAGAGAGAGAGAGAGAGAGAGAGAGAGAGAATACATGCTGCTTCCTGTGATCTTGAATAATATCAAGACTCTAAAGACTCCTGGGATGAGCCAGTTTGAAAACTGCTGATTTATCTAATATTTAATTAAGTAGCATATTTATAATGTCCAAAGCAACTGGCATAAAGAGGCTTGGGAACAAATATAATTGAATTGTGGTGACTATAAAATTGACTAGAACATTTTGCAGAATGGCCTAAAACCAGGAGAGCCAAAGCATGTCCCCAGCTTCATCCGGGATGTTTCCTGACATGGTAAAAAGCCTGTCACTGGAGAGACCAGATGTGAAGCATCTGTGGTGATGGAGGTGAGAACAAGTCATGCTAACACTGGCTGTCACATGCTAGGCACCAGGCCTCTTGAAAGGGCACCTGTGAGTTCCTCGCCGGACTCTCCCACAACCTTTGGGGCAGGTCCTGTCTATACTCTGGCTCCATTACAAAGGCCAGAGAATAGACACTCAGAGGGGCCAAAGAGCACACACCCAGGGCCCGAGGCCATGAGAAGCAGAGCTGGGCCTTGAGCTTGGGTCGGTTGGCCCAAAGACAGTCCTAGCCCAGCTTCTCAAATCAGAGTCTGAAGAAGGCTCCTAAGGAGGCAGGTAGACCTCCTGGAGCAAGTCTGAGCCAGGAGGCCAGGTAGTTCCACAAGTAGAGCAGGCAGGCCATGGGGGTGAGGGGAGACCAGGGGCAGCTTCAATGCTATTCACTCACAAAAGCCCAGATACAGCCAATGGGACCCCACTGGGCTCTAATACAGTCCTGTACCCACAGTAGTGACACAATGGTCTCTCTCTTCCTCTTCATCCCTTCCACATCCTGCTTGCCCCTGGCCAGTAGGCTCTGCTCATTGTGCTGCCGTGAGGGAATGACCTCTGCCTCCCAGATGAGGCCATCACAGAGGCTAGGAACCCTGGGCTGCCGCAGCCAGCCCCTTGTGAAGTTAGTTGGAGACTCTTGTAGTCAGCAGTTTGGGCTACTGTGGGTTCAAATCACGGTGGAGGAATGGGGTTGAGGTTGGTTTCTTCCAGGGCTGTTCTCCAGCCCACAGAGGGGCCGTCGAACCTCTCCACAGTGGCCATGGCAACTGCTTGTTTATTCCCACCTCCATATGAGATAATCTGGGGAACTCCTGCCATGGACAGCCCTTTCAGCAAAATGGAATTCTGGAAATTTCCGAAGTGAGCCAGCAGTTGTTCTAAAGGCAGAGACCCAGGCAGCCTGCAAGGACTCAGCGTAGGCAAATAATGTCCTTTCCATCCATCCCCTACTCTCTTGTGTGCTGCCCCCACAACCCCCACGCCGCCATGTTTCATGCTCTCTGTCTACACAGTTCCTTATTGTACCCCAAGACCAACTTTAAGGGTTACGGCTTCTACAAGAGCTGGCTGGATTGCCACACCCCCAGACACAAAGCAGTGCAGCCAAGTTTCTAGGAATGGGTGCCTGGAGAGCGTGCTAAACTGGGGGCTTCTGATTGGGGTGCAATCTAGAGGCTTTCAAAGGGGCCTCTGCAGATCTGCCTCTTTATTGACTTTTGAAAACAATTCACTTGCTCCAGTCACTAACTCCTACAATGTTTGAGCAAAAGTGTGTGGAAAAGAGGATGGGGACCCCGGAGGTGGGGGGTCGGGTGGGGGTGGGAGTTGAGTGTAGGGGTGGTCCCCTCCCCAGCACCTTGGGATTCTGCCTCCAACTACCGGGAAGACCCGAAAGACATACCTGTGCTGCTCTCTTGTGGTCAACTCAGGCATTGCATCAGGAAGGCCGTCACTAGTCTTTAAGCAATCCCACCAAGGCAGGACCGTTTTTAACTGTAGGCATCACCTTTCACCTGGGCCAGGAATAAAGACCAGCCATCAGCTGTGGTTCTGAAGAGGCCCAGCAGTAATTGTAGATCCCCCAGTAGTGAGTCCCATATGCTACTTGCTTCCAGCAGGGGTGACAGGAAGTCCTGTAGAGCATGCCAACAGCACCCTCAGGAAAGTGAGGCTGGAGGAAGGTGCACAGATGCTGGCCTGGCCACTGTCCACCATTGTCTATGGATTGCTCCCTGTGCCAGGGGACCGTGGGAGGAGGGAGGGCCTGTGGCGCCATCAGGTTCTACCTGCAGATTGAGCGGTGTTCTCAACCTCCTCAACTCTTCCCTACCCTCCCTTTTCATTTTCTCCCAAACTTTCCCTTGGCTCTGGATTCTCCTCTCTCCACCCTGCAGAATGGCTGCCTAGTTCCAGGCAACTTCTTCCATACCTCTGACCTCTTAGTCTTTGCCATCAGTCTCCTCCTATACGGGGAGAGATTCAGCAGGCCTAGGGAGTGAGACTCACCCACTCCTGCCCCTTTCCCACGCGGCCTCCTGTGTTAATTCACCATCCAGCCCGCCTAGTGTAGACACACAGGTCCAGGACTAGCATCTTGGACTGGGGTCTCAGTCTGTTTTGCAATGACCAAGTGGGATGTCTTAGGGTTTCTGTTGACGTGAAGAGACACCATGACCATGGAAACTCTTATAAAGGAAAACATCTAATTGGGGCCAGCTTACAGTTCAGAGGTACAGTCCATTATCATCATGGCGGGAAACATGGTGGCATGCAGGCAGATGTGGTGCTGGAGAAGAAACTGAGAGTTCCACATCTGGATCCTCAGGCACCAGAAGGAGACTGCCACACTAGGCTTTGCTTGAGCATATGAGACCTTAAAGCCTGCCACCAAAGTGACACACTTCCTCCAGCAAGGCTACGCCTACTGATAGTGTCACTCCCTATGGGCCAAGCATTCAAACACAGGAATCTATGGAGGCCATTCCTATCCAAGCCACCACCGGGGGCAAACCTGTTCTCTGACCAACTGCTTTTGGGTTCTTCCCTTCCATGACCCCTTGCTGTCCCTCCAGAAGTGACAAGGTTTGCTTGGCCAGACTGGGCTGTAGTGTGGTTAGCTTTCTCATCGCTGGCCTGAACACTTGACACAAACCACCCAAGGAGGTATTTACTTTGGCTGACAGACCCAGCGGTTTTAGCCCACCATGGCCCGGAGGGTGTGGCCAAGAAGAGGGGTTTGCATCATGGTGACTAGGAAGGGGAGAAAGTGAGTATTATGGTCTCTCTCTTTCCTCTGTCTTGTTCTATTTGGGCCTGCGACTGGATTTCAGCTGGCACTGCCCACCTTCAGGACAGGTCACCCCTCTGACTTCTCTAGACACCCCCTCACAGACACACAACACACCATAGGGAGGCTTTATTAATCTCCTGGTTACTTCTCTGTCCGTTCAGGTTGACAATCAAGATTAACCATTAGAGATGGCTTCGGGTTTGGGGTACCCTAGGGCAGAGGCACTAGAGAAGCTACACCAGTACAGATTTAGGGACCCCCACAGTCCCCACAAGATGCCAAACCAAGCCAAGCCCACCCTGACCAGATCCCAGATGCTAGGATGTTAGGTGAATACTGACTGAATGCTGAACATTTTTGGAAGGTCTAGTTTGTGGTCCTGGGCTTCAGGCCTTGGGTCTGCCTAGCTGTCCATCCAGCTGTCCAGGCCCTTCACCTTCAGAGCTGCCCACCTCTCTCAGCACCTGCTGATGACCCTCTGGAGTAGAGGCTTCCCAGCTCAGCATCCGAAGGGAACCTGCATAGCCTCCACTGAGAAGTGATCCATTAAGTACTTCCTCAGTAGCCTGAGTTAGGCATGTGCTAAGCTGTCTGCGGACAGGCTGTGCCCATCCCAGCATTGAGGAACACATAGATGGGTCCCCACTGTGGTCAGAACCCTCCTGTCCTCCTGCTGTCCCCACTCACTCACCCTGTCCACCTGCCTCTGGCAGCTTGTCCCCTGCCCCACCCCCAATCTGCACAGCCTCCATGACATCCCATGCATTTACCTCCCAGGTTGCTAATGCCTACTGCGGGTCTATACCATTGGTTGTGATATCAAAACTATTCAAATTTAAATGATTTGGGGGGCGGAATTATTTTTAGTTCCAAAACTATAATTTGGTACATTTTCAAGCTTGCCTGCTATTTTATTTTCATAGAATATTGTTCTTTCAATATACTTTGTATTCCTTTTCATGCATTTAATCTTTTTAAATATCGGGTTTATAATTTGATCTGGACCATTGCTAGCAAGTTCCGGGGGACCCAATTACCCTGGTGATTGTATCTCCTTACTTTCCCTATTTTGAGTGGGAAATGAGACCTTTAACTTTAAAGAAGTGAAATAAAAGTGGAGGGGAGATGCTGGGAGGTAGAAGGGATAGGGGAGATTGCGTGAAAGGAGAGGAACAGGCAGGGAATGTTGTAAGGAAACCCGCTGCTTTGTACGCAAACTGAAAAATAAATATTCAGTAAATAAATAAGGAAGAGGTTCTGGTTTTCCTTGAGTGCTGTTGACATTTTTCCAAAGGGCATTCATGTGCCCCAGGGAAGGACCTCTGGAGCTGGAATGAGACCCAGCCATAGAAACAGAGTCTCTTTGGAAGTGGGAGGGATTTGCTCACTTTGGTGGGATCTGGTTAGGGTGGGTTCCACTTTGAACTGAAGGTCTTTTTTGTACGTCTTTTGGGCAGAGCCCGGTTTGTTCTAGGCACGTCTTTTGTGCTACCTGGTTTTGCTTGGCAGGAGCAGTGTTGCTGGACCCACTCCACCCAGGTCTTCTCGGCCTCATGTAGATCAAAGCTTCCCTTATGGGCATTTAAGGTGCAGCTTACAGCTTAGGACATGTATGTGCACGTGACATTTTCCTGGCTTCTGTGGTATTGGCTTGTAAATTCTCCCATAGCTGGTACCATCACTTCTACTTTGCTTAGATGGAGCCTAGGTGCCCCTCTTCCCCCCACACACACTGGGCAGGCCTTCTACCACTGAGCTACATTACCAGTCCTCTTTTGACATTGTTTTTTGTAGGTACTGTATGTGTGTGTACGTGTTCGTGTGCGTGCACATGTATGTTGGGATACAGGTGCACATACCTCCACAAGAGTGAGGTCACAGGCTCAGGTGTTTGGACACTTGACTCCCAGCTGGAGGCGCTGTTTCAGGAGGCCGTGGAAATGTTAGGAGGCGGGGCCTTGCTGGAGGAAGTGGGTCGCTGGGGGCTCTGACTTCATCAATGATTTCATCCATTGACAGCATGATTGGGAGATGGTTGGAGATGAGCCCTAGCTTGGGAAAGTAGATCATGGAGGTATGCGGTGGAAGGGCGCTTGGTTCCTGCCCCTTCCAGTCTCCCTCTCTCTGCTTCCTGTCCTCCACAGGGGAACTTTTTCCTCTGCCACGGTGAACTGCTTCACTGCAGGCCCAGATGCCCAGAACCAAGTGGCCCTGGACTGAAATCTCAAAGACCGTGAGCCAAAGTCAACCTTTCCTCCTTCAAATTATTTATTTCGGGCATTTATCACAAAGACTAAAAGCTAACTAACTCAAATCCCTTTATTTTTGAAGGCTAGGTGAGATTTTGTTGGACATAGAATTGCAGGTTAGTTTTTCTTCTTTCAGGGCGTTTTCTTTCAGGGTGTACATCGTTTATGTTGAAAAGCTGATTTCAGGGTTGTTGTTGCTGTTGTTCCATGGAAGGGGTGTATTTTCTCTGTGGCTTTTTTTTTTTTAAAAAAAAAAAACAAAAAACAAGATCTCACTCTGCATCCCTATCTGGCCTGGAACTTGTAATGTAAACATGGCTGACATTGAACTCACAGAGACCCACCTGCCTCTGCCTCCCTAGTGCTGGGATCAAAGGTGTGCACACCATGTCCAGTTCCCTGTAGCAACTTAAAACATATATTTATGCATTATTTTACCAGTTTAACTATAAAAAGTTATGGTTTCTTCCATATTTATCTTGCTTAGGTCATATAGTGATTTTTAATCTGTGTACTAATGTCTCCAGTTTGGGAAGACTGTCAGCTATTAATCATTTTGTTCACTTTTTAAAAATTACTGTACAAAACACTGGTCCCCATTATGCTTTTTTATTCAGGTATATTATTATACTCGACTCACTCATGTTCACTTCCCGCATCACTCTCTCTTACTTCCCCCTCCCCCTGGTCCTTTTCTTCCTTCCCAAAAATATATGTACAAGTGTGTACGTGTTTATAGTCTAGATATTGCTTATGACGGAAAATGTGATATTTGTCTTCTGAGCCTGGCTTATTTCCAAGATTTTTCCTGCAAAGAACATACTTTTGTTCTTCTCTATGGGTGAATGAAGCTGTGCTGGATACATCCTCCACATTTTCTTTAGCTGTTCATTGTTGACGGAGACCGAGGCTGCTTCCATACCTTGGGTCTGTGAATGGTGTCCAATAAACACGCATGTGCAAGTGTCTCTGTGCCATGCTGACATTGCCTCCTTTGGACATATGCCCAGTGGTATAGCAAGAGCATACGGTAGTTCTATTTTTAGTTTTTTTTGTTTTTGTTTTTCTTTTCTTTTCTTTCTTTCTTTCTTTCTTTCTTTCTTTCTTTCTTTTTTTTTTTTGAGGCATGTCCTTACTGATTTCCAGAGGGCTGGAATTCATATGACCATGAGCAAGGTGCAAATAGTCCTTCCAGCCACATCTTCACCAGCATTTGTGGAATCTTGGCCTTCCCATCCTGGGGCCTCCCACGCTCTCCAGAGCCTCCAACAAATGCAGTCGTGATCTTATCCTCAGTAGGAAGGATGTTCTCCGAAAGCTGAGTTCTCCCCAGCACCATGCGGAGACATTGGAGAATGAAGAGAGCCTATCTAATCAAGAGACACATCTTTAGAGCAGGCTACAGAAAGCTTGTCTCCAATTCCCATGAGAAGGTGCTCACTTGAGGGACAAAGGTAAACAGCTCCATGAGGACCAGGATCACTCCATGATGAAAGGCCCCAGGAACTCTTGAGTCACAGCCCCTCATCTCAGAGAAATTCAGACCTTACGAGCTCAGCTCCACTAGCAGAAACAAGGACACAAAGACTTTAACCCAAGGTTCCAGTGGAGGCAGTGAAGGGGGCCTCAAACGGGAGAGCAGCAGAGCTGGGAAGAGCCAATCTGAGGCCAGGGTCGAAGCCTGGAATTGAGTTTTCAGGGATGAATCTGAATAGCAAAGACAAATTGGCATCATTAAGAACGGAACAGTGGCCACGCCCCCTCCCCCCAACAAGGACACCAGGGAACATTGCAGATGACAGGGAGGGAAGAGTACAAGAGCCAGGGGTTGGGGTGACTATGAACTGCTGTCTCCTGGTCACTGCAGGGTCATTACGCTCATGATCACACAGCAACTGTGTTTGCCTGAACAAGACCCACACAATGTCAAGCCGTTCAAAATTCCAGCTCAGATAGCAGAGGATCTCAAAAGGCTCAACTCCTACCTGAGAGTTATTGACTGTTGACAGTTCCTGGGGCGGGGGGTGGGTGGGTGGGAGGGGTGAGGGGGTGGGGGTGGGAGTAGGGGTAGGAGAATCAAAGACAGACACACAGAGACCCATAGTTAATGCAGCACAGGCCATTTTCCTTGGCCCACTCCGTTAATCTCACTGCAGCTCAGTCTCCATGTTACAGGGCTGTATCTAAACCAAGTTCTTTAAGTCATTCCGGATGCACAGTTGCTCCACGGGTTGTGGCTATCAGACTTATTAGCTGTAATGATCACTCAGAGATGAGACAGCCAATACAAGAAGACCTATGCAGCCAGCCCCAGGGCTGGAGAGATGACTCACTCAGGAAAGTGTTGGTTGCACATGCGTGAGGACCTGAGTTCAAGTCCCAGGACCACAGTACACAGGCTGGGCATGGCAGTCCCAGTGCTGCAGACACACGGAGACAAGAGGGTCTCTATGGCTTGCTGGCCAGCCAGCATAGCCATGAATGAGGAAAAGACCTTATCACAAAAAACAAGGTGGGCAGCTCCTGAGGAAGGACACCCAGTGTTGACCTCTGCCCTCCTCACATGTTCATGTCCCCCTTCTCATGCACTTGTATTCATATTTACTTGTACATGTGTACCTTCCACACACACGCGCACACCCCCTCCCCAAACCCACAATCTCCTCAAACCAAAAACCCAAACCCCCACCAACCACAGCATCTTAATGTCACAGTATTAATTGTAACTAGGTCAGTGGGTCAGGGACATGGGCAAGCTCAGTTGGGCAGTTCTCCTGGTCTTGGCTGAGTTTGCTGGCTTGTCTGCTGGTCAGTCATGGGCTGGCTGGTCTGGGAGGGATGTGGTGGGAATTCTGGGCTCACCCGGCTCTGCCTCATGTTGCTTGTCGTCCGTCCGGGAGCAACTGCGGCTTCTGACTTCTGCTGTGCCACTGTTTAGCCAGTCACATGGAGTCAAGGGAAGGAGCAGAACGCCACAGCAAGCAAGAGGGTGATGTCAGCTCATGGTCAGGGTAGGGCTTGAGGGCACTTGTTCTGTTTCTAAGAGAGGATTCATGAGCTGGGAGTCATCCAGGAAGGCAAGTCAGGCAGAGCCACCCAATGTCACTCAGCAGGAAGGAAAAATGGCTACTAGGATCTTTTCTTTTTGAAGAGAGGGTCCCACATATCCCAGGCTGACCTTGAACTTGCTATGCAGCCAAGGATGACCTTGTACTTCTGATCCTCCTGCCTCTACTTTCTAAGTGCTGGGCCTACAAACGTACACCACCACATCCAGTTTATTCAGTGCTGGGCACAGAACACAGAGAGCTGTACCCCCAGCTCCTCATAGACTCTTCACTCCCCCAAAGACTTAAACTCTTTTGGTAACTAGGGTAAGTCAATACTAACCACTCCAGGATAAACCAATACCAACATGAAATGCTAAGCTTACCTAGTTTTTAAGTTCAAGAACCTTGTTTAGGAACAAGCAAAAAGATTCAGGAAGATCTGAAAAGAATTCCCTCTTTCTCAACTGTCACTCCCCTTTCTGACTGAGACCAGCAGATGGTGAGGGGAAGAGGATCAAACATCAGAACTCGGGAGAGCCCAGCACAGCTCAGAGCAGTGGAGGGCCCAGGAGCTCAATAAGTCAGCGGCACAGGGATCCTCAGCAAAAGGCCTGAACACAAAAGGAGACAAGAGAATGCCTGAGAGATGGCAAGGCTTGGGATGCTCAAAGCAGTGCAGCTCAGAGCTTGCCAAAACCCTGGGAAGAGTGTGCCAGGCCCCATTGTCCTGCAGTGTCTGCAGTCGTGAACTTCAAGAGCTGGATAGGGCTGGTGCCAGCCACCAAGCCAGAGCTCCCCTGCTCCCAGATGAGGAATTCATAAATACCCGTGGGCGTCCAAGAAAGCAAAGCATGTTCCAGGCCTAGCTGAATATGCCAAGTTCAAGTACAGACACACAGTGTAAGCAAGAGAAATAAACCTGTACATTCTTGGGAATGGAGAGGATTAGGGCCCTGCACATGCCTGGGAATGGAGAGGATGAGGGCCCTGCACATCCTTGGGAATGGAGAGGATGAGGGCCCTGCACATCCTGGGAATGGAGAGGATGAGGGCCCTGAACATCCTTGGGAATGGAGAGGATGAGGGCCCTGCACATCCTTGGGAATGGAGGGGATGAGGATCCCTGCACATCCTTGGGAATGGAGGGGATGAGGGCCCTGCACATCCTTGGGAATGGAGAGGATGAGGGCCCTGCACATCCTTGGGAATGGAGGGGATGAGGGCCCTGCACATCCTTGGGAATGGAGAGGATGAGGGCCCTGCACATCCTTGGGAATGGAGAGGATGAGGGCCCTGCACATCCTTGGGAATGGAGGGGATGAGGATCCCTGCACATCCTTGGGAATGGAGGGGATGAGGGCCCTGCACATCCTTGGGAATGGAGGGGATGAGGATCCCTGCACATCCTTGGGAATGGAGAGGATGAGGGCCCTGCACATCCTTGGGAATGAAGAGGATGAGGGCCCTGAACATCCTTGGGAATGGAGAGGATGAGGGCCCTGAACATCCTTGGGAATGGAGAGGATGAGGGCCCTGCACATCCTTGGGAATGGAGAGGATGAGGGCCCTGCACATCCTTGGGAATGGGAGAGGATGAGGGCCCTGCACATCCTTGGGAATGGAGAGGATGAGGGCCCTGCACATCCTTGGGAATGGGAGAGGATAAAGGACCCTTCCTCCCAGCAGGCTTCCTCTCTTGGGGGCTAGTACCATTGGGTGACTATTCTCACCACAGACAGTGTTTGGCCTTAGGGTGAGTGACTTGTCTTTGGTTATCCAGGAGTTCTGTGACCTCAGCACTCAAGTCTCTTATTCCAGGAAGCCTCATCAGGGCCAGTCACCCTGGCTGGAGGTCACATAGGGAAGTGGGCATCAGGCCTCCCCTCCCTCCTGTTCTAATTCCCTGAGCTGTGGGTCTGGGAGCAGAGTCACAGGACTCTGAGAACTCTCTTCGGGTGACCATGGGTCTTTGAAATCTAAGAGGGGTGGGGGAAGGAGATGGAGAAGCAGAGAGGGGGAAGGAGGAATGATCTTTCTTGCTGCCTGCAACCTTTAGTAACTCCTTGCCTTGTATTCAGTTTCCATTCGAATATGCACCAGAACATACCTGAGTGCTGGAGGTGGGGGCTGATGTGGCCTGAACTAGTTTGTGGTGCATGGGTAATACGGCAAACTGAGCTTCCCATTTGTCATGGGTGCTGGCTGGATTTTTGTCAACCTGACACAGACCTCAATGCATCTGGGAAGAGGGAATCTTAATTGAGAAAATGCTTCCATAAGATTGATATGGGAGGACCTAGCCCACTGAGGATGGTGCCACCCCTGAGCACAGGATCCTAGCTTTTATAAGAAAGCAGGCTGAGCAATCCATGAGGAGCAACTCAGTAAGCAGCACTCCTCATGGCTTCTGCACCAGCTCCTGCCTCCAGGTTCCTGCCTTGATTTTCCTGGATGATTGATCACAAGATCTAAGAACCCTTTCTTCCTAGGCTTTTTGTCATGGTGTTTAATCACAGCAACAGAAATCCTGACTAGGACACCATCTTATGCCTGTGCATAATTGGGTTTGCATGCGGTTAAAATCAGATGCATTGTGGGAATGGATGCGCACAGGTAGCTAAGGTGTACATAATTCAAATCTGTCAATCAAAACAGAGATCCACCCATGGTACACACCTTAGTAACTAACTCTTCCTCCATCTGGACCCCATAAAAGGAAGTCCTGAACAGTAACGAATGCCACTGAGTACCACAGCTCAAGGAACCCACTGCTCAGTTGCATCATATCCAGACTGCAATGTTGCTTTGCTTCTGAATCAAGTTTCTTCACCACTTTGAAATCATATTTCTTTAATTCTTTGAATAAGGCTTCAAGAATACAGAAACCATAGGTCCGGACAGCAACCCCTGGTAAGGGGATGAAGTCACAGTGATTCAATCACTTCTCAAAGATCGGGGCCACCTTTGGAGGCTCATAATACTGGTATTCGGCAAATGGGGGCTTGATTTCCAAGTCAAGTTCAGCTTGAAGAACATTGCACATTCTTTGCCTGTGACCTGGACATTCATTCCTGCTTTAGATAGATGCCCAGGGCCCTGGTCAACAGCTGGCAGGCAGCATGGCACTGTCTGTTGCCAGTACTTCAATATCAGCAGCCGACAGAGAGCTAGTCTGGGATTCTGTGAGTGACTAAGTCTTCATCATCGAAAGACACACAGCAGCTGGCCTCGTGGTCCTCTGAGGAGCCTGTGGGATCACATTCCTGTAAAAGGGCCTTCACCTTTTCTGACGTGATGGCACTCACAGGAAAAGGATGCACAGCAGCTAAACAAGCTAAGATTGCTTGAGACTGTTCTTGAGTTTTTAATGAAACGTTTCAGGCATTTGTGTCTTGAGAGTCGTACTCCAAGCACCTCTGGACCCCGAACCCCACCCCATGTCCAAGGGCCCTCACCAAGGCTCTGCTGACATGGGGCCAAGGGGCAGTCTTCTGTGCCAGAATCACAGTCTTGTTCCCATGTAACTTGAATGGACCTCAAAAACACTAGGGGGAGGGGCCCTGGAGACCGGCTCCTTTGTCCCTGAACTTTGACCCTCACCTTCTGTCCCCAGGTGTGACAGACTATTCTGCACATTTAACCCCTTCTGTGCAGTGATTTCATGGACACATGGACAGAAGAGGAAAGTTCTCTATTCAGTGAGTAGCTGGAATGGTTGATACAAATTTACACAGCAACCTTGCGCCTTGAGTTGGGTTTGAAGCCTGTGTCTGAGAACTCCACAAAGGTCACCTTTGCTGGAGGCTGACTTTTTATGTCCTCCACTATGGCCAGGAGGGGGCAGGCTGGGCCTGGGAATGTACTGAACATGCTCCCTTTCCACCAGCTACGTGCAGTTTTCCCCAATCCCCGAAGAAGTGTGTGTGTGTGGGGGGAGGGGGACTGGCATCCTCTACAGCCCTACTCTCCTCCAGTTAGGGCCAGGATGCTTTCCTCCCCACCAAAGAGGGATCTCTGGAATTCTGGGCTAGGTCCTGTTTCCTGCCCTTCCTGTTCCAGGGACTGGAATCTGTCCACTGGGGGCTCTGAGCCAGCATCTTCTGACAGGGCTGGATCCCTGCCTCCCCCTCCTCTGCTCTTTTAAGGCCATTCTCTCAGTTCCCGTGGTGAGGGTGGCTCTCAGTCAGCCCTGGAACCAACCCTCACCCCCACTCTCCCCTCCAGGCCCAACCCATGTGGGAGCAGTACAACCTTCTCTATGCACTGATTTTCCCACCTGTAAAATGGGACTAACTGCAGAGTGTAGTGGTACACAGCTGTCATCTCAGTGCTAGGGAAGTGGAGACCAGAGGAGCAGACATTCGAGGTCAGCCTGGGCAACTTAAAGCATTCGAGGCCATCCTGGGTTACATGGCATTCTGTTCCACAGAGCTATAAAACGTGGGGAGAGAGCAGAGGAAGCTGAGGCTGTAGTACAGTTTCCTGGGATGCGTGCAGCCCCGTGTTCAATCCCGAACATAAACCAGACAAGTGGGCACATCTGTAATTCTAGCACTAGGGGCATGGAGGCAGAATGGCCAGCCTGGGCTGCACGAGAACCTGTCACAAAAGGGCGTGTGTGTAGGGTAGGGAGGGCCTGGGGAAATGGCTCAGCAGTTAAGAATGCTTGCTGCTCACCCAGAGGACCTGAGTTCAATCCCTAGCACCTGCATGGGGCGGTTCATAACAGCTCCCCTCCAGCTCCAGGGGATCTAACACCCCTTTCTAGCCTCTCAGGTGCCCTGCACACATGTGGCATGCATTTGTGCAGATATGCTCATATACACCTAATTTTTTTAAAAAGGAAATGGTAAAAGGGACTAAATGAATTACTGCTCTCTGTGAAGTGCTTAGAAGGTAGCTTTAGCGCAGGACCCGTGAGAGATGTTATAGGCATGGATGCCTGCAGTTCTGGGAGACTGTGGGACTCTCTGTTTCCTCTGGCACTTGCCGGTGGGCCTCACAATGCTGTCGTAGGGTGGGGCAGCTGATGCTGGCTATCCCATCACTGGTCAGAACCAGCCAAAGGCCCAGGTCAGCACTGGCCCCGCCCAGGTCAGCACTGGCCCCTCCCAGGTCAGCTGGCCCCCATACCCGGCACTTGATTCTGTGTTTCCTCCACAGAGATTCCAGACTGTGAGGCTCTTGTCCCTGTGCGCCGTGGAGAGAAGAGGATGGAGGTTTTCTGTTGTTGCTTTTAAATGCTGAGGTTGAGTTTCAGTCCAGAGTCTGGAAAAGGAAGGAAACTTAGAAATTTGATACAGGTGGGGCTCATTCCAGAAGCCCCTAGAGGCATGCCAGGCTTCTGAGAGCTCCTGAGAACCATCAGGCCTTCTTTACTGCTCTGTAATGGGTCAGCCTGGGCACAGACCATGGACACAGCCAGGGCTTGAGTTCCAGCCAGGAGAGGCCCAGAGCATGATGAGAGAGACAGGCACCATGTCCAGACCAAGTCCTACATTGTTCTGTGTGGGTCACCAAAGCACGGGAAATCAGGCACTGGGCTCCTCACTTTACAAGGCTCTTTTGTTGGGCCTAGTCCCTGGAGACCAGGGTTGGCCTCAAGGTTCCATGCTGGCCCCTCCCAGCCAGGCCCACCCTAGTTCTTTCCAGTCAGAGCCTCTGGGAAGATCTCAGGTTCCCCTTGGCTTTAATGGTAGAGATCAGATCTTGGCTGGGTCTGGCCCACTTTTAAGAGAGTCTTTCTTGTGGACAGGGCCTGGGTGTGTACACTGTGCGAATTCCAACACAGCCTCTTTTGTTTCTACCCTTCGTGCTCTGTCTGGTTTCCACTGATGGCCTTAGTCAGCTGAAATATTAATTACATTAAGATGGCTGGACTGTCGAGCTCGAGGGGTTCTGGTCCATCTCCTCTAGCAGACCAGGGGCAGGCCTGGGAAGGGAGATCTTTGCTCTAGGTCACCGACTGCTGCAGGACCTCCTGAGCCTACCATTGGTCTTCCTTGCTTCCTTCTGTCCAGTTCTGGACAACTCCCATATGGGGTTCTGCGTTCTCTGCAAGTGGCAAAACTCTTTTAAGACCAATGAATGATATGGAAGCCAGGCAGGGCTTGGGCCTTCTGGGAAGGGAAGCAGGGGCAGCTTGAGGACCCCTTGACCTGAGTGTGGGGCAACAGGGCAGAGCACCGGCTCCTCCCGCCCACATTGAGCCATTCATCCAAAGGGAGCCCAGAACTGTCTTTGGATTAGAAAAGAGAAGGGTTCTGGGACTCCCGTGACAGGCTGTGAATGGAGTGACATAGCCAGGCGTTCAGAACAGACATGGACGCTCTGGGGGGTTCTTGAGGAGACAGGAACCTGTTTGCCATCTGTAAACAAACAGAGCAGGTAAAATGAAGTTTGGGAAAGTGGCATGTGTCACGGACAGCTGAGGGTTGGGTGTTGGGGCCTTTCATGGGCCAGTGGAAGGATTGGACAGAGAGGTGTTGTAGCTTTCGGTGAGCAGTGGGAGTGTCCCAGAGTGGACAGCGGAGGGTGCTGGAGTTGGAGCTGGCTCCCTCTCTCCTGTGAACCAGCTGCGGACTGGACAGTGATCTGCACCTTGCTCCTTCTTTGGATGCTCCTCCTGTCCAGCTGATTTGCTACAGAGAGGACTAAATGGATAGTGCCCATGGGACTTGGTACTTTGAGCCACGGTCAGCTTGGACCAGCTCCATGGACCAGGCCCCCATGTGGGGACAATTGCCTCCAAGTGTAGATGGGCAGGAAGCCCCTGCACAGGTGTGCCACACAGGCAGCTCAGAGCAGCGAAGGTGAAGGTGGATTCCAGTCTTGGACTCATGTTTCCATGGAAACCTGCTCTTGCCGATGCACCTCTGTCGCTTTCTATGCTCCTTCAGGGCTGCTGGGTTCAGGTTCCAGGCGCCAACTACACTGAAGATCCGCTTGTCCCTTCCTCCCAAACTCTGAGAACCAGAACCAGTTTCCAGAGCTCCGCAGGGCTGGCTGGGAGAAGAATGCAACTCCTTAAACATAGAATTTTCCAGATTAGGTAAGACAGGGGCCTGGGCACTTCTGTGTGAACAGAGAACAGACCTAGTACCATGCTGAGGTTGGTTAGTAAAACTGAGGATTTGGGTAGCTTGTAAGCTCCCAGGGCCTTTCCTATTTTAATCTGGGATTGTAGGCCCACTTCACAGTCATTTTCCCGCACTTGCCTCTGTTTTGACTTGGCAGTCAAGAGGAGATTCCTCTCATTAGTAGGCAGCTGGCCTCCCTTAACTAGCCATGGTCCAGGTGGGTGTGATTTGCCATGGTCTGAAAAAAAGAGCCCTGAAGCAGAAAGCCTAGGATTCATCAAGCTCCAAAGCAGGGTAGCCCCAGCTTGGACCCCAACTAGAGCCCCTCTCCTCAAGGCCTATTTCTCTGCCTTGAATTGCTAAGAACAGTACCAGGGTTCCAGGTACCGATTCCCTTTAGGGCTTACTCTCTCTTCTCTGGCCCCAGGTCCACCCCACTACCCAGCAGAACTGGCCTTTGCGTGCGTGTGTGTGTGTGTGTGTGTGTGTGTGTGTGTGTGTGTGTGTGTGTGTGTATAGGAGGTATCCGTGTCTCTGAGACTGGGTTTGGGGGCCATGAGATTGTTCCAAGCTCAGAAATCAAATGTGTGTGTGGTGTGTGTGGGATGCAGAAGATTGCCTGAGGATGAGGCCGTCCTATTTGCAATTCTTCTGGAATTAAAGAAGAGGTCTAGTTTTAGCTCAGTTTCAGGTGGCCCATACCAGCTTCTCATCAACTCCCACCATCAATCAAAGTCACTGCAGGATGCTGCTCATGCATTTTGGAGAGAGGTAGAGCACTTGCCTAGCCTACACAAGAACCTAGGTTCTACCCCTATCACCACACACACACACACACACACACACACACACACACACACACACACACACACATACACACACAAAACCACGCGCACGTCTTCATAGTTTCTTTCCTTGTTTAGGATAAAGTGTAGACACTCCTCCCCAGCTGGGATGACCTAAGGAGCCATACATTCAGGCGGGCAGGTGCCTAGCACCTCTGGCTGGCATCTTGGGGCTTCGTGATCATCATCCAGCCCTCACTCACTTGGACATCCCGGAAGCCAAGATCACGGACTCCTGACTCTAATATTGTTCATTTGGAAGTGACCTCTCCTTCTAGGCCACCAATAATCCTGGTTTGCTCAGGACGGAGAGATTCACAGACAGAGAACCCATAAGGCCAAACCCTGGGCAGTGCTGGGCCAGGACAGTAGGTCACCCTTTCACACTCACTGGAGGTGGAGATTTGAGGAAGGAAGGGTACCACTTAGAAGGCTCTGTCTGTGCCTCTGTGCTAGGAAAAAGTGGCATGAGCACTCAAGAATAGTGACACTGCAAAGGGAGGGTGGCTGATCTCCACTTGTCCTCCAATGGTTTTGATGACTTTAGCTTGAAGATCTCTGGGAGCCTGTCCCTGAGGCAGCCAGGGCTGCTGTGACTGAATGATGGGCAGCCGTGGGAAGGGGAGTTTTCAAAAGGAGCAGAATTTCACACTGAATCTTAATCTGTTTCACACAGAGACTCATAAAATCCCGATATAGCCCCAGACTGTCATGTTTATAGACAGAATCAGCCAGTGTGGCAGAGGCAGTGGCTTGGAGGGAGACCAGAGTTTGCAGAATAAATGCATCAGGGTGAGGCTTGCGTTAAAATAATAGAGCAGCTTCCCCCCGCCAGGAGAGGCAGAGTGCTGATGCTCTCACCTGGCTCTTACAATACATGTGGGCTGAGATATGGGAAAGGCTGCAGCATCCCTGCTCTGGTCTAAGTCAGTCCATGCTCTGCACTGGACATGTCCTCTTGTGCAAGACCTAACCCTCCTGGGGGAGCTGACGTCTCTGGTAGGCATAAAGTTGGTGTGCCTGTGATAGTGAGTGATGTAGGTGTTAGCTGTCAATCAGTGGATGCACTTGGGTGGATTCAGAAATGGCTGGAAGTGGTTGAGAAATAAGTGGGGCTCACTTGTCTCTTTCAAGAGTGAGTTACGGGAACTCAGGAGACAGAGAGGTTCCTGGGGATGTGCTGGGGGGGGGCACTCCCACACAGGGGCTGTAAAGCATTTGGGCATTCCAGGCCTGTGCAAAGGCTGAGAGTGGTGAGTGGGGGTGGGGGAGAGTCATGGAGGCAGGGGGGAACAAGAAGGAGCAGTGAACCTGTCATAAGCAGGAGGCAATACAGGTCCATGTTTCTGGCATGCAGCCAAAGGAGAGGAGTACTCCCACCCCAGAATCCCCTGGGAGTACATCTAGGTCCTTTACATTCACCACAGAAAATCATTTTGTTCTGTTTGGTTTTTCAAGACAGGGTTTCTCTGTGTAGCTTTGGAGCCTGTCCTGGAACTCTGTAGACCAGACTGGCCTCGAACTCACAGAGATCTGCCTGCCTCTGCCTGCATGCCTGGGATTAAAGGCGTGCGCCACGGCCTGGTTCCTACAGAAAATAATTTTAGGACTAAAGTTAAGCAAAGTCACTGAGTTTATTGATTATGCAGAAAGAAAAACCACACTTGCAGAAGTCAAGTGCCTGGGCTAGGAGAGGAATGCACGTAAGCGCCTCCAGTCATATACATGAGTTGGGGGCTTTGAAGCGGCTTGGTCTGTAACTAGTTTAGCTATTAGGGAAAGCATGTGTTCATGTGTTTCTTTTATTCTTACCAGCAGTGTTTTGTTCTTGAAGAGGAAACACTTTGGGGTACACTGTACTGCTTTCCTGTGAAGCGGGAGAGCCAGTAGAAAAACAAAACAAACAACAGAAAAACCAAAGCCCCAAACCCCACTGGTCAGAGGGATCTGTACTTCCACATAAGTCACAAGGAGGGTGGACTTAACTGTTGAATTTCTTAACTGCTTCATTTATGGCAGTTCTTGGAAACGGAATACAATTCCTTTGCAGACCGTCTGGTCCAGCACAACAAAAACTAGATGTCAGCCCGTGGAGGATGGGAATCCAACCCGAAGAGTGAGGGAGGCCGATTACCATCTCATGTCTCCTCTGTTTCCTGACTGCTCTCTTACCTCAAGCCAAACATCCCCTGGACTTGGTGGGGGCGAGGAGAATAAGAAAACCCAAACTTATAACAAAGCTCTGTCTCTAAGAGCAATGACTGTCTAGATACTACAGGATGGGCGTGGGTACCAGAGCAAAACCAGCCACTGCCAGCATCACAGGCTGGGGTAAAACAGGGGTTCACTGTCCAAACAGCAGGGTCTGCAAAGCCTCTTCCTTTTCCCGTGCACCTCCCCAACATAGGCTTGCCTATGAGTTAACATAATTCAATTTTTTTTTCCCGAATTATGTACTTTAGAGAAGTAATTTCCAAACGTTGGTCTGTGTGGAAAACTCGAGGAACGAGTCAAGTGTTCCCTGGTCTGAGCTAGGATATGGAACATAAAGGAAATGTAATGAGTTTTTCATAAGCTAAGTTTACTCAATTTAAAGAAATATCCTTTCTACCGAGATGACGCCAAGGCGATGTTTTTACTGCCTCGCTGCCTTTCTTTAAAGCAGTCCAGGTCCCCAAAGTAACTTAAACTTAAAATCTCTGCTTCCTGAGATCCTAAAGGCCAGAAACCACCATTTGTATCACTGCTGAATTCCCTTACTGGAATACAAGTTAGTAACATGGGGAATGTTTTTGGTACTAATGTGGAATTTTATTTTTCATTTTTTAAAAATTTACTTTACATACCAACCACAGTTTCCCCTGCCTCCCCCTCTCCCCACCTTCTTCCTACCCCCCATCCACTCCTCAGAAAGGGTAAGGCCTCACTGGGGAATTTTAGTTTGAACACTTTCACCCTTGGGAAGACAGAAAAGACTGGACAACAAGAGAGCAAGACTCAGGTGGACATAGGGAAGCTGTGGCATGTCCCCTCTTGAGAGATAAGAAGACCGGGAGAATCCATATAAAGCCTTTGCTTCTGCCTCCTTGACTTCATTGCCTGGAAAATAAGTGTTACTACAGTGGTGGGGGACGGCAGGCTGGATGGTGCTGCTGTAAGATCAAACGCAGTCACATCGTCCATGGGAAGGCTTGTTTCTTTGAGCTCGACCTAGAGTGGGAGGCATGTTTCTTTCCTTTGCCCTAAATATAAACAAGATCAGAAAGCTGTCCATGACATTGATGGCAGACTACTTTGACACTTTGCTGTCACACCTCTCCGACTGCTCTTTAACCATGCTCTTCCCGCCCTGGTCAAAGAGTACAGAGGACAAATCAGGATGCCAGCTCAGAGCTTGTGCCCCTGGAGGAAGAAAATGTAAGTGGCAGGATGCTGAGGTGGGGCAGGCGTGGACAGCTCTGATTACCATGTGCACCTTGAAAGCAAGGTGGAGTTGAATGGGTGACTTTACCTGAACTCCCACCCCGATCCCACCCCAGAGATGGCAAGGGGACTGAAGAGAGCACACACCTTGGGGACCAAGAGCACCCCTCTGGCAGGTCGTTTGGGAGCTGGTATACATGAGAGTTGTGGGTTTCTCAGATGCTTAACTCCACAGATGGAGGAGTTATTTATAAACATGAGAAACTTCTATCTCACAGTTATGGAGGTGAGAAGTCCCAGGGTCAAGGCCACAGCAGACCCAGTGTCCGGTGAAGGTCTGCCTTTTGTTGCTGCATTGTTATGTGGCCAAAAAATAGCTCCTGTAAGCTTTTTTTTCCCTAAGGGAACTGATTCCATTCATGAGGGTGACCCCCTCTCTCCAGGTCCCACCTCCTAAGACTCTCACACTGGGTGATGGGTTCCAGCATGTGGATTTGAGGTGGGAAAAATGTATATATTCAGACCTCAGCAATGTGGGTGAATGATTTAGTGGTCAAGGGGAAGCCATCAGGAAGCTGGGCTGTGGAGTGAGGCCCAGAGCCCGTCAAGAGAACAGCTGGACTCAGGCCACCTTGCTTCTCTTGGAAAGAACGGGTGCCTGCTCCCTGCTGCCCTGCAGAAGCCTGGAGCTCTGCATCCTGGGGAGACCTGGTGGAGGAACTGCCAGCCTCAAGATGCTGCATAGTTGGGAATGGAGGACTCATAGAAATGTAGGAGCCAGGCGGGGTGGGGCTTCACAGACCCAGCCCTTTTTTGTTGGGGTATAGGACTTGGAGCGCTTCCAGGCAGGAGTATGGGGGGGTCCCCTCTGTAGAACAACAGTTAGTCTGAGAGTAAGATCCCCAGTTGCTGGTTGTCCCAACTACCTTGAGGCAAAGGTCCTGAGACGTTGTTGTGCAGTCTCAGAGTCTGGACAGATACAGTAGACTTTCCGTGTTCCTCCTGACTGTGAGCAACATCCTGTGGGATGTGGGGAGAGTGTGATAGGTGGTTTGAGGAATGTTCCAGTGGGCGAGGGTAGAGTGCAAAAAGCAAAGGCAACTAAGGAGCATCCATAAGGAATCAAGGCCAGGCGGTGGTGGCACACACCTTTAATCCCAGCACTTGGGAGTCACGGGCAGGCAGATCTCTGAGTTCAAGGCCAGCTGGTCTACAGAGTGAGTTTCAGAACAGCCAGGGCTACACAGAGAAATCCTATCTCCCCCCAAAACAAAACAAACAAACAAGCAAACAAAACCCCCCAAACAGACAAAGCATTAAAGGACCTTTGAAACAGCAGCAGGGTGCATAGCAAAAGAGAACTTAAACATAACAGAGGGGTCTTGGATTCAAAACAATCTAGCATCATCATAAAAAAAAGTCTATGGAAGAGTCAGAAGAAATTAGAAAAAAGTGGGAGGAGGGAAGGCAGTAGATGAAAAAAGACTGGAAAACTAGAAGATCAAGTTAGGAAAGACAGAGTATGACGGCCATAGCCTCCAGTATGGGGAAAAAATGGGACCCAGCTGTCCCTGGTTGCAAAGTCTGCGTATGTCTTCAGGCCCCCGGGATGTCTGAGACAGAGTTCCCCAGAGCCCTTTGTGCCCAGTGTTGAGGAATCTGACTGTACGGTCAGGAACAAGACTTCTAGCTGAGGACAGTCAGTGGGCACACAGTCCACTGTGCTCTGGAATTCACATTCACCAACTCACACACTCACTCTATAGAGTGTAGGATTACTAACCTGGCCTGTGAATACCGGAGAGGAGCGGCAGATGGCAAAGGCTAGTTTTCAAAGCAGGAAGTCAAACCTGGGACACACGGCTGTTCCAAAACAGAACTTCTCAAGTTCTTAGTATTTTCATACTCTTCCCCTCTTAACTTTGGAGGAATCTTTTTGTTCTTTTCATGTCTTGAATTTGTTTTTAATGAGCATTTTTTTTTAAAACAACAAAAAAACACCATTATTCTTCAAACATTTCTTTTTGAGTTTTCTTCTCTCTGTCTGGTTTGCATCATGGGATAAAAATGAGAAAGAGAGAGAGAGAGAGAGAGAGAGGGGAGAGAGGGGGAGAGAGAAAGAGATGACAGAGACAGAGAGAGAGAGGAGGAGGGAGAATTAATTCAGAGGCTCTCTTACTGTTCTAGGACAGAGGGGCTGCTGGCTGGGCTCCAGAGCCTGGGAGGGTGGATGGGGCTCCCTGCTTCCCTCAGCTTCCCTCAGTGGGTACTAAGGGCCAGGCGGAGGAAGCTGGGCCCAGGCTGGAGCTATTGCACCATAGGTGCCCAGTTGGAAGTAGCTGCCACCTCCTTGCTGAGTCCAGAGAGATGGCACAGAGACAAAGCCACTTGCTTTGTGGCCTTGGTCACTGGACTTTGATCCCTGGAACCCACATCTAGGTGGAAAAGGAACACTAACCTTGAAACTGTCTTCTGTTCTCCATATGTGGGCTGCGGCACATGTGTGCACACAAATAATAAAATCAAATTTGAAAGAGGCAATGGAGTCTAGAGAGGTGACATGGCTTTAATGGCAGAAACTTGAGTATTTCTAATGACCCACTCTTTGTATTCATCTGTTGTTAGACCCTTCAATATCAACCCCACTGCCATTGTAGGCAGACACCAAGAGGGAAAACCCATGGGGTTCATGGGGAGGGGGTGGGGAGGATTAGGTGACAAGAAGAGGTGCTGGAGCCCTGGCCCCATGCAGAAAGCTTGGGGACCACCCCCAACAACATCTGTGCACAGCAGACCATGGCGTCTGGCTGCTTGGAGGGGCTTGCCATGAACTTGGCTGGAGCCCTGTCACCCAGCCTGGGCTCTGCCCGCTTGCTCGCTGGCTTTCTCAGGGTTCCTCATATGCAATACAATGCTGTGTTGTGGTCTGGTTCTCATTTAAGGCCCAAACAGCCCAGGATCCAGAAACCCAATATAGGTCAAAAAGGCTTTTAATTTAGCAATTTCATATTAAAAAAAAAAAGAGAGTCTGGCTTCCTCCCTGGTTTTGTGTACAGCTGCCCTTCCCAGTCACCCTACATTATTATTGCAATCCTATCCCCCACTCTTGGTCTGAACTCTCAAACCAGGGTTTGCTGTTTTCAGAGGGTCAGGTTCTTCTGCAGAGAATGCAGGAATCTGACCTTGCCTGTGGGAGACACATATTTTAAAAACATTTAAAAAGTTACGTTTACTTAGTGTGTGTACCCACACATATATGCGTGTACACACACACACACACACACACACACACACACACACACACACACACACACACGTTAGAGTACAGCTTGCTGGAGTAGGTTCTCTATTTCTACCATATGGGTCCTGGCTCTTGAACCCAGGTTGTCAGGTGTGGTGGCAGGTACCTCTAGCCACTGAGTGGTGTCATAGCCAGAAGACCCATCTTTACAGAGTTTACCATCTTAATCACCTGATCCAGTGACTTCACATTTCCATTATGACTGCATTGTGCTTATCTCTTGTGGATGAATAAGGGCTTGTGGGAGGGATTCCCTGTTAGGACCCAGGGCCAGGAGCCCTGAGTCTCAGGAAGGCAGGAGTTAGGTCCCTACAGACAGCAAGGGTTGATCAGGAGGAAGTCTTCTAGCACAAGTCACCACTCCCCTGATTAGAGGAGTCACCAATGACCTTCTCTCAGCTGTGCCAAGGGAACATTCATAGGCCACGGGGATTCCACAATAGAGATGACTCATGTCTCTGTCTAGTTCCCACAGAGGGTCACTGGGCCAGATAGCACATTGGGGTTCCTCCCTGTGGCCCCTTCCACTCTCATGGTCCCTTCATAGTTATGTTCTTTCTGCTCGCCCCTTAACCACATTTCTTTATTCTTCTTGAGCCTGAGACAGTGAACTTGGAATTCACTGGCTTTGGTTTGCTTTGGTGAACATCAGTCGTCTGTCACCGTAGCTTCCCAAGTTCTCCAAGAGCTGAGAAAGAGCCTGTCACTCTGAAAGCCTACATTGTGGAGACAGGAGGGGGCTAAGATTCCCCTTCCTCCTTTAGCCCAGTAACATCTTTCTAAGATGTGATGGTCTGGCAGGGTCAACCCTCAGGCCGTACATTACCCTGTGACCACTCCTGTTGACCCTTGCCATCCCAGGCCACTCTCATGGTGGATGCAGCTCACCCCAAAGGGAATAAGAGATGCTTCATTCTTGAGCCAAATATGAGTGACCATGGCCCAGGAACATGGGGTCACATCATCCCAAATGACATGCTCCAATGTGGAAACAGTTTCATGGAATTTTCATATTTATAGAAGAAAAGGAAATTATAAAATCAAATTATTTAAAAAATACATTGGTAGGAATGTTATGTAGGTGGGAAAATCTGCTATGGGTCTCAAATGTTGTTCTTAGCTTTTGGTTTGTGGAAAGCTGTTAATACATTCTAAAAGGCTTTACCTGATAATCAAATAGGTTTTAGGTCAGAAAAAGAGATGGATAATGAATTAAGGGAACTAAAGATCATCCAAGATCATTTTGGCTTTGGATCTGCAACATTCCAACTCTCCACAACCACAGGTTTCTAATCAGTTAAGTGGACTTGTAGAATCTTTCACATAGACTTGGGATATGTGTAGGGTATGTGGTGTGTGTGTGTGTGTGTGTGTGTGTGTGTGTGTGTGTGTGTGTGAGAGAGAGAGAGAGAGAGAGAGAGAGAGAGAGAGAGAGAGAGAGAGAGAGAGAGAAAGAGAAAGAGAGAGAGAGAGTTCAGTTCACACGGGCCAGGGGTAAGCAGGGAATGGTGGCCCAGGGAAGAGATGAGAGGGTTGAGCAACATAGGGTTGGATGTTCATTGAACAATCAAAACAATAATCCACCATCATTCTACCCCATGCAGACCCTGGTTCTGAGATCTATGTAGCGGTCTCAGACCTCTACTTTCAGCCTCAGTTTCCCTCTGGCTGAACTCATGGTCCCATTTCTGGCTTCAACCTCTGCTCTGCCTCATCTCACACCAGGGACAAGGCCATCCTGGGTGAGCCCACGGGGCTGTAAGCAACCCAAGGAAACCCATCAGTTCACATCCATGAAAAAACTTGAAAGTAGAAAGGAGAGTGGGAGGGGGACAGGAGAGGATAATGGGGTGAGTGTGATCAAAATATGTTATATACATATATGAAAGTGTCATAATGAAACCCATCATTGGTGTAATTAATATGCTAATGAAAACATTTAAAGAGATGGTGACAGGCACAGCCAGAGGTATTGGGAGCCAGAGAGGTTGTTTTTCTTTCCGCGTTAGGTTCAGGGGTGTGAGACAGATATGCAGGTACAGATGCACGGTACCATTCAAGGGTGCCACTAGACTTGTGTGGACACAGCTTGAATCGTTCAGCAGGATGATCAAGCTCCTATAGACAATGAACCTTACCCCGAGGGCAGTGGGACGTTTCCCAAGGATTTTAAGTTCAGTAAGGATGCCAAGGTTATAATAACGGTAGATTTAAAAAGTCGAGCTGTAGAGAAAGGGTCAGAGGAGGAAAGAGCAGAGGCAGGATTAGAGGACCCCTGGGAATCTAGGGGAGGCATGGCCAGGGCGTCTCTGAGTCAGTGCCGGGCACAAGGGTGGGAAGAAGACGTGTCGACGGGGTCAGGGCAGACTCTGCAGTGTTTGGAGTCTGACAGCAGTGGACCCACCATGGCATGGAGAAAGTGTCAGCCTAAGCGCGCCTTCCATGAAGAACGGACTCCGAAACCAGCTTCCCTCTGCTGTTGCCTAGGCTACAGACTTTCTAGGGTTTCCTTCCTCCACAGTTTGAATGATGCTTGAAAAATCATCTTACTCGCTGCTGATAAGGTGCCTTCTCTAGGGTAATTCCTCGTTTCTGTATCTCATCCACTCAATACCTTCAATACCCAAAGAACTGGGCTTGACTCTCGCCACCCACACAGCAGCTCGGTTCTGGAGAAGCAGAAAACGTGGATGCAGGAGATGGGAAAGGGTTTGTGTCTGAAGTACCTGGGGCCACGCGTGCCTGCCGCCTGCCCTCAGCTCATCTATGGGGCTAAGCGGGGCAAGGTCGTCTTGGTTCTGCAAGGCAGCATCAGCAGGTTGAGAGTTCACCTCCTGAGCACCCTGCCCCCCTTGTCCTGAGCACAGTATTTCAGAAACACACACACACACACACACACACAGACACACACACACACACACACACACACACACACAGACACACACAGACACACAGACACAGACACACACACACACACACACACACACACACACACACACACACACACACACACACACTTGTGTTCTTCACCGAGACGGTAGAACCTAATTGAAAAACAATAAATTCACAAGCTATTATTGGCTACAATTTACCAAGCAGTCCTGATTTCCCTTGATAGCAGGCTGTGGGCAAAAACAGCCTCTTTGATTTCAATCTCAACTACTAATAGTAACTCTCAGATAACATATTCCACATCATATCTATCAGTATGTATATATGTGGGTTCATAATGGCTTCTGTGGGGTGAAAGAGACCACATCAGAGTTCAAGGGATTTAAAGAGGCCTCACTGGGGGCAGAGACAGAGAGTTGAGGCGTCATTTGCTGGCGGTTAGGTTAAGATATCAAATGGCTCCCACAGACCACAGGATAGACGTCAATGCAGATATACCAGATGCTCAGAGGCAAAGACACTATTGGCTTGTGAGCTGCAGTGACCCTTGAACATGTATAAGGCATAGCTCTTGAAGGGACGCCCTGGGGGCCTGAAGTCACCACTCTTGTGGTTTCAGATCTCCTAAGGCAGTGTGTGGTGGGCTCTCCAGAGCTATCACTGTAGATGCGTCATCACAGCCCCAAGCCCACGGGCATGGGTCTCAGGAAGAAAAGACCGCCTCTCCTGGGATTTCTGGAGGAGTCATCAAAGGGAGAAAATAGTTTTCGTAGGAGAGGGAAAGGGTTACATTGCCAGCCTTGCTGGAGGCTGATGCTGCACTTGAAGTTGAGGGTGAGGAGGCAGAGTGCGGCCTGGGAAGTTTCTTAAGGACACATTGAGCTCCTTTTGATGCGAGGCAATGTTTTTCACTTAACACTTTAATCATCTGGCAGAAACACAGAGGCAAGCTTTCAGAGAAAGAGTCCCATTGCTTGGAATAAGAGGCTGAGCTGCCCACAGCTGTGGTGAGCTGGCTTCTTTGGTACAGCCAGAGCCCCTTCTCCTGTTCCTGGTCTGTGGAGACCACACTCTGCTCCAGGATGCCTGAGAACATCTTTGTAATGTTTTTTTTTTTTTTTTTTGTTTTTTTTTTTTTTGTTTTTCTGTAATGCTGGGGATCAAACTCAGGACCCTGCATGTGCTGGGCAAGTGCCCTTCTACTGAGCCCCAGCCGAGCATCTTAGAAGAGCAGGATGTGCAGTGTCTCTCCCCTCTGGGAACAGAAGGTTAGGCTCACAGCTGGGATTCTGCATGTTGTCCAGAAGGTTAAAGGAAATTCCACAAATTGCTCTAAGGAGCCACCCTCAACCTTACCCTGCCCCATCTGGAAATTCCATCCCAGGGTAAAGCGTCCACGTGGGAGCCAGGAAGAAAGGAGGAGGAGGGGGCACTTTGTGATGTCTAGCCACTTTGGGGGCGGGCAGGGGTGGGGAGTCAGTGTTCTCAGTTTCTGACAAAGGCAAGGATGGCTGCTAGGGTCTCATACCTGCTTAAAAACCCGCAGAGAAGCAAATATGTGTCTGAGTTGGAAGTGGTGTTTTGAGTCTCCAGCTAATGGAGGTTGGTCAAGTCCTGTGTAGCACTTTGAGAGCCTACAGAAGACCTCCTTTGCTGCCCTGCCAGAGGAGCCAGTGTGCACCTGTTTGCAGTGGAGTAGCATCATTCACTAAGCACTGGGCGCAGCTTTTAGCATGCTCCCAATGTTCCCAGGTAACCCCACCAACTCAGCAGGTGCACACAATTGTTCTCCTTTGGGAGACTGTCTTGGTTAGGGTTACTATTGCTGTGATAAAACATCATGACCAAAATCTACTTGGAGAGGAAAGGGTTTATTTGGCTTCCCTTCCACTTCACTGTTCATCACTGAAGGAACTCAAGTAGGCTAGGAACCTGGAGGCAGGAGCTGATGAAGAGGCCATGGAGGATGCTGCTTACTGGTTTGCTCCTCATAGCTTGCTCAGCCTGCCTTCTTATAGCACCCAGGACCACCAGCCCAAGGGTGGTCCCACCCACAAAGGACTGGGCTCTCCCACATCAATGACCAGTTGAGAAAATGTTATAGACTTGCCTCCAGCCAGATCTTATGGAGAGAGGTTCTCAGTTGAGGTTCCCTCCTCTCAGATACCTCTAGCCTGTATCAAGCTGGCATAAAACTATCCAGCACAGGGACTGAGTGAACTGAGTTAGAAAGTGCCTGTCATGTAGCACTAGGGAAAGAGCTGGGTATGTACGCTTAAGGCCTTGGCGTTACCCTAGAGAGTCTGTGACATTTCAACTTCGCAAAGATCCTGTCTAGGCTGCCTTCCAGGCAGAAGCAGCAACCACTGTTTTGGGCAGGAAAGACCTTCCCCACCTCAACTCTGGAGACACACATGGCTTTTCCTAGTGCCTGTTGAATACATCTTTTACTCCTGGGCAGGAGGTGCTCAGCCTCCCTCTGGGAAGTGGATTGGGAGGGTCCCATTCCTGCAGGCAGCCATGCTGTACTTCTCCATGCAGGTGGAGTCCTCTGCAAAGTATCTCACTTCAGCCTCAGCTCTGGCCCTCTGCTCATCAAGGCTGTCAACAACATCCCAGCACACTGGCCTTAGCCATTTGGCATGCTGGGACTCAATTGTACTTGCAGCAGGGCTATTTTTATGGCCCTGACTGGTCTCTTTCAGATCTTGCCTCATTGCTCTGCACATCAGCATTGAAATGCAGCCCTTGGCTGGGCTTTCAAATGGCCACCAAGATTTGCCTCTTGCTAATCACTCATGTCCCATGAAGCAGGCAAATGCCTTCTGAGATGTTATTTGAGGCTCCAGATATTCTACTGGGCCAATATTACTGTGCCAATGTTGTTTATGACCACATACTGCAATATATCATGAATAGACACGTGTGTCCAAGTGTGCAGTTCTGAAGTCTTCGTTAGAAGATGGCACCGTAGAAGTAAAACCGTGACTGTCATAGGACGTGAAATGAACACATATCGAATTTATTTAATTCATCATGTAATGAAAAAACAGGCAATTCGAAGAACATATACATTCTGAGATGCAGACGTGAGTTTAGATACAGATGCAGGCAAGTAGGGGTCCTGAAGGGAACTTAGAAATAGCGAGGAGGCCCGTTCATCTCAGGGTTAGTTGACTGTCTTTGGCGGGAACCATTTGCAGAAAGACGTTTTCACAGTTGTGGAACCACAGACCGTGAAGGGATCAAGCTCCTACAGACGGCTACGTTTGCAGGGGTGCACCAGTCAGGGCAACAGGGGGTTTCTGCATATTTTCTGTTTTTTCACATTTTTCACCTGACACCTTCTCAGTGATCCAGGCGTGTTTGTGCAGGTAAAGCATCTGTCGGACTGTGCTTGGACGCTTTCATCCTGAGGTGAGGCTTTGGAAAAACAGGTGGCTGACCCCAGGCAAGGGGGCGGGGGAAAAACCAGGCTTCCGGTCCAGACTATGGTTTTAAGTTCATTCCTGAGTTCCTCAGAGGAGGAGGAGGAGAAGGGGAAGGGGGCAGCTGGGGCCTCTGCAGAGCAGCAGTGGGCCTCAGATCCAAATGTCTTGCCTTCTCCCTATGAGAATTTCACTGTGTGTCCCCCACATGCCCATGGTGAGTCAAATGTACAACAGTTCATTTAAATGACTCACTGGGGTAGGACAGATTGTGTCCCCACAAAGATAAGGTGATCCTGACCCCAAGCACCTCAGAATATGGCCTTCTTTAAAATGAGGTGGTTGCAGATGTGATTAGTAGGAAGAGGCAACAAGAGGAGAGAGAAGGCCATGTGCCAACAGAATAGAGATTGAGGGCTGCCGCTGCCGAGGGACAGCTGGGTGGCTGATGGCAAGGCACCGGGCTGGAAGAGAATTCGAGGGACCCTCCCCCAGAGCCTCTGGAGGGAAGGAACACAGCCCTGCTGATACCTTGGTTTTGAACTTCTAGCCCTCAGAACTGTGAGGTAATAGATTTTAGCCCCATAGTTGGTGACACTTTGTCACAGAGGCCCGAAGAAACTACTGCAGTTACCATGGGTGCCATGGTTGTTCTGGGAAGATATCCTGTGGCTTTGAGGGCCTCCCTGTTGTTATGAGGGAATCTTAGCTTAATCTGGCATCTTGGTGGCATGTGCTATTTTTTTCCCCTTCAAAAGTTGATTACGGCCTTACATGCCAGAAGTTGAAAGGGAAATAGCTATTGGCATGTATGATGGACACTGAGGTGTTCCCTCAGAGCTTGGGAATGAGGGGCAAGGGCAACTCACTGAAAACTGTGGTCAAACCAACACAAAGTGTGGATGGGGGAGTGATGGATAACTCTGGACAAACCCTAGCCAGGCCAGTTTCCTCAGTAGATCCCAGAATACCATTGACAGCAAGGCAGAGGCTCAGCAGACATGGGATAGTTGAAGAAGGTCCGTGGGCATGTGTGGGAGAGCACATCTCAGGGTCGGCGGGACTTTAGGCTCAGCAGACATGGGATAGTTGAAGAAGGTCCATGGGCATGTGTAGGAGAGCACATCTCAGGGTCGGTGGGACTTTAGGTTCAGCAGACACGGGATAGGGATAGTTGAAGAAGGTCCATGGGCATGTATAGGAGAGCACATCTCAGGGTCGGTGGGACTTTAGGCTGCAGACTCAATGTCCTGTCTATGTAGAAGGTGGATCTGCGCCTCCCAGAGCAAGCTGGGAGCAGACAGCATGGGAGGATTTGGGATCCACTGCGGAACCTTAATCACCAGGCCATGTGGTAGAGTCTAGTTGTACTCCTAAGGTATCTCAGTGACCAGGTGGTACCACCAGAATCTCATCTTGAGTCCATGAACTTCATGCCTATACCTATGTCCCTTCAGTCAGCCTTGCCAATGTGGAAGAAAAGAGAATGCTGATCCCTTGCCCCTGGTCTCTTAGAGCCCTCATGGTTCACCAGCTACATGACCCCCGGATGTGGGCCAGCTTCCCAGGTGGCACTGAGCAGGCACACTTGGAGCACCAAGACTTAGGAACAGGGAGGGATTCACTGGACATCTTACTGCATTGGACTTGTGTGTTTACCTGCATCTTGTATGTTGAGTTACATACATGTCTGCCTGTCTGTTCTTGATGGAGTTCTAGCCAGGCTGATTCTTCCGTGATGGAGCCTGCCCCACCCTTACTTCTGATCCAGGTGCCACACTGCACACATTGCGTGATAAATCTCCCACAACCCTGGATATTGGTGTACGTGCCTTTCCCACCCCTTCATTGGTGGGCATGCCTTTCCCATCCCTTCCAGGTATCTTGAAGATGAGGACACGGAAGCTGAGACAGCTCCATACTGGTCCAGGGCCACCACTTCAAAGTAAGTTGCAGGGATGCAATTGGAACCCAGGTCTGCATGACTCTGAAGCTGGGCTCCTTCAATACCACTTTGCTGAAAACATACACTGTTACCTAGAAGACTGAAACCCACCAGGGCCCCTAGAGAGGCACCTTTGTACCCGTCTACCCTTTGTCTATTGGACAGTGTCCTAGGCTGCTTTTTTTGGTTTTGCTAAACTATGCTAAATGTGTTTCCAACCTTTTCCAAGCAGACCCAGGTAGAAAACATCACCATGGCAACCCTTGCTACAGCTTCAGGAAAAAATGATATCTTGGATCCCAACACTGAGTGCTCTGTGGGTCTGAGGGACAGGTTTAATTGGCACTGTTCCTGGTTGGCTCAGTGGATACCCTTCTTGGCTTTGTATCCCTGACATGGTATCCAGGAGACTGGGAAACATGATGTGTTTGCTGCTGAAGCACAGAGGTGGCTGGCTGTGCCCTTGGCATGGACTCCTTTGTTTGATCAGGGGGGCGGGTTGATATGCCTGGAACTCTGGCAGGGCTATAAGAGCACCTGGGCTAAGGTCCACCTGTGTCCTTGGATTACCTGTGTCCCTCAGGAAGGGTCAACTGGACTTCAGGCCACTTGCATCCTCAGATGAGGACCGTCTATTGCTTCCACCACACATTCCATATGGAGAACCTACTGCCCCTGAGCAACTGGGGAATATAGAGCAACTTCAGCTTTCTGTGTGTCCTGTGGCAGGTGTGGCTACCTACCTCCTGTCCTTCCTTGCTGAAAGTATCACTGTGTGTACTTTCCTTCTCAGGGTCCCTTGCAGCTCCAGGTGTTTCCCTGATGTATTGGCCAACAAGAGGGAGGGATATCTTGTGAAGATTTCGGAGGAAATTGTCCCTTTCCTTTAAGCAGGAAGATCCACTTTTTACCCTTGGAGGGAGCCCGTGTGTTCCTTGGGGCATCTTCTGACACAGAGCATAGATGATGCTGATGTAGGCTGATGGGCAGGGGTGCCCAAGCCTCAGGGCTTGTGCCCCTCTACACCCCTTGTTGTATGACATCTGGGGTCCCCGGGGTCCCCTGTTGCTCAAGGTCCTTGTTGCACAGGGTGTGATACCCGACAACAATTTGGTTCACCTGGAAATTCTTGAGAACTGCAGACTCAGCCCTCTGACCTGCAGACGCATTCATCTTAACAAGATTCCCTGGGTGATGGGTAAGAAAGAAGTGCTGACCGTTGAAAGAGGGGAGAGAGAGGAAAAACAGACAGACAGAGGCAGAGAGACAAAGAGAGGGAGGAAGGTGGAGAGAGACAGAGACACAGAGGTAGAGAGAGGTTAGAGAGAGAGACAGAGACACAGAGAGACAGAGACACAGAGACTGATGGGATAGAGATACACAGACAGAGACATGGAGAAACAGTGAAACAGAGAGACAAAGAAAAAGTCAGATGCTTGGATTTCTCTGGGAAGGGGAAATAGAAGAGGTCTAGGTGTGAAGGGGTGAGGGGTGGGGATATAGGGATCAGACTGGGTGTACCGGGGGGCAGGATGGACTGGGATAGTAATGAAAGCGGTATCTTGAGAGGGGGCTGCTGTGGGATGTCTTTCCGTACACTGTGAGTTGCTCTGATGGATTGATAAATAAAGCTGCACTGGCCTATGGCAGGGCAGGATAAGGTTAGGCGGTACATTAAAACGGAAAATGAAACTAAGAAGAGTGGAGTCAGAGGAGACGTCAGCCCGCCGCCCAAGGAGCAACAAGATGCCCGCAGAATGGTAATGCCACGGCCATGGGGCAACAACATACAGATTAACAGAAATGGGTTGAGTTAAGTTATAAGAGCTAGCTAGCAAGAAGCTTGACCCATAGGCCATACAGTTTGTAAGTAATATAAGCCTTTGTGTGTTTACTTGGGACCAAGCAGCTGCAGGTACACGGGTGGGAGAGATTCATCTGGACCACGGGGCCAGGAAGGACCACAGAAACTTCGGGCTACAGGGGGCATTTTGGGGTTAGGGAGAAACTTGATGCCAGGGAAACTCCCAGGAATCCACAAGGATGACCCCAGCTAAGACTCCTAGCAACAGTGGAGAGGGTGCCTGAACAGGCCATCTCCTGTGATCAGATGGATGACTACCCTAATTGTCATCAGAGGTACTCTATCCAGTAATTGATGGAAGCAGATGCAGAGATGCACAGCCAAGCATTGGACCAGCTCCGGGCATCCTACTGAAGAGAGAGAGGAAGGGTTGTATGAGCAAAGGGCGTCAAGGGTTCAAGGTCATGACAGGGGAACCCAGAGACAGATAACTTGAGCTAGTGGGAGCTCACAGACTTTGGACCCACCGCTAGGAACCTTGCATGGGACTGACCTAGGCCCTCTGCATGTGGGTGGCAGTTGTGTACTAGCAGTGGGATCAGAACCTATCCCTGGTGCCTGAGCTGAATTTTGGGAAGTCATTCCTCACCCAGTCTTAATGCAGGAGGAGGAGCTCGGTCCTGCCTCAACTTGATGTGCCGGGCTTTGTTGACGCCCATGAGAGGCCTGCCCCTTTCTGAATAGAGATGGAGGAGGAGGAGGAGTGGATGCGGAGGTGGGATGGGGTGGGGGGAGAGGGAGTAGACGGGAGCTGGGGGAAGGGAACAGGAGGAGAGGAGGAAAGGGAAACTGTGGTTGATATGTAAAATAAATGAAAAAAATTTAATAAAAAATAAGATTTTACCATGAGTAAAATTAATCTTTTTGTTGTTTTGGTTTTTTGAGACAGGGTTTCTCTGTGTAGTTTTGGTGCCTGTCCTGGATCTCACTCTATAGACCAGGCTGGCCTTGAACTCAGAGATACGCCTGGCTCTGCCTCCCGAGTGCTGGGATTAAAGGCATGCGCCACCACCGCCTGGCAAAATTAATATTTTTAAAGAAGTATAAAAAAAAGAAAGAAAAAGACAGAGGCAGATATACGCACAGAGGCAGAGAGAGAGAGGAAGAGGACTGGGGTGGGGTGAGGGGAGGCCCCGCTGCAGGCTAGGGCCTGAGATCCTAGTCGGTCCCCACTCAGTCTGCAGGGTGTAGGGCACACAGACATCAGGGGCCTGGCTCCTTGGATGGGTCTTTCCTCATCTTTTCCTAACACTGGCCTTGATGCTCAGGAAGATCAAAAGTTGTCCTTGAAAAAGAAAACCTGGGCCTGAGGCTCTTTCTTTCAGAAATCCTGTTTCCTTCCCAGGTAAGCAGTCGGGGTGATGGGAGGGGACAGACCAAGTTCCAGCTCTATGGAGTCCTCAGGAGGCAGCTGAAAAGGAATTCCATCTCAGTCAAGGAGACTTGGTTCCTGAAGTGAGTGAAAGGTTCTCATTTCATGGGAAAGAGTATCTCTCCACAACCCCATTTTAAGTTTTAGTGGCTTTCCCCCTGTGTGCATCGAAGTGGTTTTGGGGTTGGGAACTTCAGAGCTGTAGTACACTAAGAAATTCCTCCATTCTGCTACAAAAAGGCACCTGGCTGACAGAGAAAGATCACCCCTTCCCCTAATCTGGAAACCAGCCAAGCTTTAGGGGACTAACAGCTTTCTTGAGATCTTTGAGCTGCTAGGTGGTGGGCTCAGGACTAGAACTCGAGTCTAGATTCCTTTCTTTCCCTGTTTTTCTGTCCCCATCAAAGTAGGGTGGCCTGGCTGCCTCTACTTTGTTAGGAAGTATCTAGAGAGATGGAGTGCAAATGTCCCCACCCGGCCTCCATTCCAGCCCAGTTTCTTCATCTGATTGAGATGAGACTAACGAAAACAGGTGTCTTCGTCCCTCCGCTCTCCAGCTGTCTAGGGAGCAGCCTTGAGTGCTGGGTCCTCCCTGCAGAGTGATGTGAAGGTCTGGGAAGGGATGAAGCCCCAGGAAAGGAAACTGATTGCTACCACAGAAGAGGAAAAGGCCTTGGCTAGGCCAGAGGGTACAACCAGAGATAAGGAGGGCATAGGAGAACCAAGGAGCATTTACGGTGCTGTTAGCTGTGAGAGTTGAGAAGAATAGACAATGTTTCAAAGACTGTGTGATATCACTTTCCCTTGAAACAAAACTTTCAGTGGGGACCTTGGTTTCTTCTTAAGGCATATTAGAGTCTGGGAGCTTCCAGCATTAGAGCTGTGTGACACCCCCTCCCCCCATTGATACATGGATTCACTGCATGCTGAGATGGGGCTCCAGTGGCCACTTTGACTTGGGAGACATGCAAAATTTGGGTAGAAACAGTTCTGTGTGACCATTGCCAAAGGCGACAGGACCTCTGACCCATGCAGACCCACCCACACTTCCAGAAGCTGGCATGCAACCTTAGGAGCGACAGACACTATTGGATCTTCTGAGCAATCACTAAGCTCCTGCCATCTGCCCAAACAATTTTGAGGAGTGAATGGTTTACCACATTGTCCTTGTAGCTCTTAGTGTCTACGGTCCTGGGAGGTTGGTATATAGTCTTCAAGAGCTAGTTCCCTCATCCGTGAAACCAGAATAATAGCACAACTGCACAGAGTTATTTGGGGGATTCAATTAAAATCATAATATAAAGCACAATGTCAACTCCCTGGTAAAATTTTGATGATGATGATGGTTCTCATAGTTTGATTTTCTGTGGCTGTGATAAAACACTGACCAAAAGTAACCTGGAGGAGGAAAAAGTTTATTTGACTTACAGATCATAGTCCATCATTGTCTTAGTTTGGGTTTCTATTATTGTGAAGAGACACCATGACCACAGCAACTCTTACAAAGAAAATATTTAATTGGAGTGGCTCACTTACAGTTCAAAGGTTCAGTCCATTATCATCATGGTGGGGAGCATGATGGCGTGCAGGCAGATGAGGTGCTGGAATCGTAGCTGAGAGTCCTACATCATGCAGGGAACACTAAGTGGACTGAGACACAGGGTGGTATAGGAAACCTCAAAGGCTGCCCCCCACAGTGACACACTTCCTCCAACGAGGCCATACCCACTCCAACAAAGCCACACCTCCTAATAGTACCACTCCCTGTGAGATTATGGGGGCCAATTACATTCCAACTGCCACAATCATTGAGAGAAGCCAAGCAGAAGCAGAAACCATGGAGGGATGCTGCTTACTGGCTTGCTTCGAGGCTCACACTGAGCTACCTGTTTTATACAGTCCATGTTCACCTGTCCAATGGTGATACTGCCCACAGTGGGCTGGGCCCCCCCCTCTTCAGTCAACAGTCATGCAAGTGCCCCACAGACCAATCTGACAGATGCAATTCCTCAGAAGATTCCCTCTTCCCAGGTGTCTAGTTGACAAAAACTAACCGGCACAGTGATGATGATGATGGTGGTGGTGATGATGGTGGTGGTGATGTTGGTGATGGTGATGTTGGTGATGGTGATGTTGGTGATGGTGATGTTGGTGATGGTGATGTTGGTGATGGTGATGTTGGTGATGGTGATGTTGGTGATGGTGATGTTGGTGATGTTGGTGTTGGTGATGGTGATGGTGGTGACAGCAGTGATGGTGATGTTGGTGATGGTGATGTTGGTGATGGTGATGTTGGTGATGGTGATGGTGGTGACAGCAGTGATGGTGATGTTGGTGATGGTGATGGTAGTGTGAGAGCTCATGTCGCCAACTTGAGGGGATCTAGAACGATCTAGGAAATGCCCCTCTAGGTTATTCCCGTGGGAACATTTCTAGAAAGCATCAGCTGAAGTATCTGAACTGTGGGCAGCCTCATTCCATGGGATGGGGTCCCGGACTGAAGAAGAAGGAGACAGCGAGCTGAGCCCCGACTTCCATCTCTCTCCGCTTCCTGACTGCACATACAGTGTGATCAGCTGCCTCAAGCTCCTGCAGCCATGCCTTCTCTGCGGTGAGGACTGCGTCCTCGAACTGAGAGCTAAAAACAAGCTTTCTCCCTTAAGTTGCTTTGGTCAGAACAGTGCATCACAGCAGCAGGAAGAGGAACTAACAAACTAACAAAGCACGATGGTGATGACATCGACGCCTGTGTCTCTGGCTGGATCTTTGTTCAGAGTTCTCCTCGATGCCATCCTTTCTATTGGCTCTTATGTCTCCCACCTTTCAGCCTTGTATTTCACCTATCAATCTTGTAAGTGTCTGATATCCACCCTGGGGGCAATTACCACCTTGGGAAAAGCAAGCGGGGCATGGGCTAGAAGAAGAAAGCTGTGGAGGCCTTCCCTAGTGGGTTCTTCTCCAGCTTCTGGGCCATTCTGAGCAGGCTTTATATGAGCAGCTTCATAACTTCTAGGTGGTGTGTGAGAGACAATTGCTGCCTGTCAGATCCAAAGGAAACTCCAATTCCTCAAACTCCAAAAGGCAGTCCATATGTCCAGAAATGAGCTCAAGCTGCGCTATAGAAGGATTTCGGGTGGTTAGGAAAAAGCCAGCGTTCCTCAGGAACTTGTGAAACTGGTTCCCATCTGCCAAAAGGAGGCATTTCCCTTACCACTGGCAGAAGGGACAAATGCCTACCTGTGGCGCCTATCAACGTATCAAAGCCCATGCTGGCCTTCAGCTTCTCTCACTCTCTACTCATAAGTACTTGTGTATTTCAAAGTCCACACTAGCCTTCTGTCCCTTGTCCCTGCAGCTGCTCATCCTTATAACCCAGCTACTCTTGCTATTCTGTCGCCTGCTCTGCTCTCTGTCTGCCCCACCCCCATGCTCTTCTGCTCTCTCCTCTCTCACAGGTTACTCTGGCCATATCCAATCTGTTTTTCTTTTTTCTTCTCTGGATAGATGCCTCTAGATACGTTCTCTCTTTTATTCACAATGAAAACCTTCCCTAATAATAGAGTGGTTGTGTTGGCAATTTCTTTACTGTGTCCCCTCTCATCCACTGTCCATTCTCTTGCCCTGTGATGAGCATGCATGGACAGTGCCTCATGGTCTTTGGGTCTCCAGGCAGCCCCTCTTGGGAGGACTGGCCTAGGTTGGCCCCTCAATCCATTCTTCCCAGTTCCAGGAAGCTGCTTCCTCTGGAGTCCCCTAATCTGGCCCTCTGGAAATATTTTCAGCTCAAAGCATTATTTATTTAAAAGGTGATTTCCCTGCCATGGGTCACATTTTTAGTCGGGTATTGTCTTTTTTATGAGTTGTGGTACCTTTTTTTTTTAATCCCTTTCGAATTCTGTAGTACTAATTGTTAATAGTTAACAGGACTGAATGTACCCCCATTGTCTCACACCATGCACCTCCCCGCCTTGTAGGGAAGGAGATGTGGGGGGGGATGAATGTGGAGGGGTGAGATGGTGGTGGGGGGTGACACACCACTTAAATCACTTGCTTAATGAGTGATATACAACTGGGGCAGAGGTAGAAGTATGCTGCCGAGCAGGACCGAGTGCTGCTGTCTAGATTTCGAAGTCTGACAGATTTGCCTCAGGACAGCCTTGATGCTGCTTCTAGTTGAGGGTGTCACTGTATGACAGTATGAGAAGGCTGGGGGCGGGTGTGTGTGTGTATGTGTGTGTGTGTGTGTGGGGGGGGAACCAAGCAGAGCACAAAGCAAGCTTCCTCTGTCACCTGCCAAGAGTATAGACAGTTGTCTAGTTGCACAGCTTCTATGAGGCCAGGTCTAAGCAAGAGGTGACACGTGGCCACACCAGAGAAAGTGGCTGCAGCCTCTGCCTCCACATGGGAGGGGCAGGCAGGGAGGAAGAGCTTCCCATAGGAAAGCCTGCTTTTGGTACCCCCAAGAGTTTAGCTGTCCGCAGGCTTGCTGTTGGCATCCTGTTTGCAGGATGAAAGTCTTTACTTGGGGTTTGAAGAGCTCTAGAGTGTCTTCCCAAATCCGCGTCCACCAGGAGTAGAGACTTTATTTGGAAATAGAACCTTTGTAAATGTAATCAAGTTCTGAGGTCAAGCTGGGTTAGTTGACATTAAATTCCACATGACTAGTATCTTGTAGAAGGAAATGTGGGTTTTCCCAAGTGGCTGACCTCAGTCTCAGGCCTTTCCAGAAGTTACACAGATACTCTAGGGGTCGAGACTCCCGTCTTCACTGTGGTGTTAGATTACTGTGGGCTATGGCCCCTAGGCAAACAGACTCAGCAGGCAGGACATTCCAAGAGCTTAGAGAACATCCTTTTGTGAGTCATGCCAAAGGCTAGACCTCTTCTCATCCATCACCCATCCATCCATCCATCCATCCATCCATCCATCCATCCATCCATCCATATCAACACATTCATCTACATGCAAATCTTACAGAGTAGGAATGAACTTCCAAACATGAGGTTGTCCTCATCACCTACCTCCCTTTTTGATTCTGAAGCTCTCAAACTTCCCTATTCCCTTTTGCGGGAGGTCTTTTCCTTTGGTGGGGGTTAGTCCTTTCCCTGTTCTCAGGACCTTCCATGCCAAGGAGCCTCACTCACTCATACTCTCTGTTAGAGTTGCCTGTGGTCAAGCTGTCTCCAAGGATCCAGCTAGACACAGAGCCTGGACCATTGATAAGAACTTCAGACAAATCCAAAGAGGGTGAACTCCCTGCCCAAGTACTGTTGCACTGTGGAGAGGAAAGAGACATCAGCTTACTGCCCAACTCTGGAGGGTGCCCAGACGGCTTCATTGTGGAAGGGCTATGATAGTCGAACATTCAGCTAATTAAAATGAATGTCAGGAAATGCCTTTGTGAATTGTTCTTGGAGCATTTTTAAGACTCCTTGGATCCACGCACTGTTTTTTTCTTTCTTTCTTCTAATCCAGCTTTTACCATAACCAGGAAATTAAAAGCACATGGCAATTCTTTGGCTTGTTTTGAAGTTTCAAATCCAGACTCCCTAATGTGGGTCTGAGGCTCAACCTGGAGTCTCATTCCAGCCTTCCATCCTCTATACTTTGCAGCTCCTGACTCAGTGGATCCAAGGCTGGTTCAAGACAGTACAGGAACTGCTCAAGAACCCTGGACCCCGCGGAGGCACCAATGCTCCTCCCTGTCTCTGCTCAGACTTGTCGTTGGCAGGAGAGGGCTGTGGGTCTTTGGGATGGTTCAGGCTTAAGATAAGTGAAGCGGAACCACAGATGGTAGAGACAGGTGACCAAGGAGTCTCTGTTGGTTAGTTAGTACCTCAAGTTCAGACATTCCTGCAGGGCAAACCCAAGGCCTCCGAGCACAGTTTGAAAGCAGGCCTGGGATGGAGGTGAAGGAGATTAGGGAAGGCCCTTGCCCCCAGGACCCCTGTGTGCATGCAGGCAAAAACAAAGCCATGGACATTGCAGTCGTAAGTCTGCCTTTTCTTCAGGCTTCACTGGGTGATTGATGGAGGCCCCATGATGGCAACTGTGTGCAAGACAACCTGGTCCACTGGACTCTCCTTGTGTATTGCTGATGGATGGGATGGGAGGAGGAATGTCCAGGGGTGTTTACAACATCTGTTCTTGCAGACATTCTGGGCAAACCAAGGGGGCCAGACCTAAAGGAGTGGGACCTGGTGGTCAGGTCGTGTGTCGCCAGACTTCCCAGTCCTATCTGGTGATAGCTGATAGGGTCTTTGGTTGTGACAGGGAGCTGGTTGGGGCGGAGGGTTTGCATGTACACTTCCCATCCCCTGGGAAGGGCTGTGGTCCTCTGGGGAGAAGTAAAGCAGGTGGGCTTTTACGAGCACTGACTCCCCTACTCGTACTTACTGTCCTGAAGCCCTTCTGTGGGCTTTTTTAGATTGCTTTCTATGCTGGCTTCCAAGTAAGTCTGTCTGGCTTGCATTCTCAGCCATTGTATGCCTGACACTTCCTGATCCATCCACAATATCCCCTTCTCCTCTCTTCTGATAAGCCAAGGTGTCTTCTGCTTTAAGCCTTCTGGTTTATTCTTGGGGTTTGGCTTAGCCTCTAGCAAGCAGGGGGAAGGTAGCTGCAGTCTCTCTGCAGGGATGACCCCAGCTCCATGCAGGGTAAAGTAGCTACCCTGGTTCCTCTGGGGTGACTCCCGCCCCTACATCTCAGTTACTGCTGTTGTATCACAAGGTACCCCAAATCCCATAGCATAAAACAGCCACCTCGCATGCTCAAAGGCCTGTGGATGGGGAGTCTGGACAGAAGTCAGTGGGGTTGGCTGGTTCCTGCATTCTGGTGTCTGAGAAGACACAAAGTCTAGGAATGATGTTTTGACTGTGGTCTGGTGTTGGCTGAGGGGTTATTTGTTGGTGTCTGGTACCTGAGGCTGACTGTGGCCTGGGTCTTCCTTTGGGGCTGTTGACATGCGTACTTGCGTGTGGTAACTCCAGTGGCGGCTTCGGCTTCCTCAGCACGATGGCCTGTTTCAAGGAGGGTACTTCCTAAGGAAGCATAGTTGCTTTTCTGCCTACCTGCTAGTCATTGTGGTCCCAGGATCAAGACATTGCCACCTGATGAGGCAGTATCAAAGTCATGTAATCAGTAGAACGTGTGGTGACATACGGATTATTTTTGGCAATATTGGGATTGAACCTAGGTCTTCATGCAAACACTCTTATCATTGAACTACAACCCCAGCCTTCCAAGTGTATTTTAAACATTCTTTTTTTGTGGAGATTCAGTTCACATGGACTAAAGTTGGAGCACATAACATACACTGGATCTGGAAGATACCGTCCCTGCTCTAACGTCTACTCTTTCTCTCTCATTTTGTTTTTCAAGGCAGGGTTTCCCTGTGCATCTCTGGCGGTCCTGGAACTAGCTCTGTAGACCAGGCTGGGCTCAAACTCAGAGATCCACCTGCCTCTGCCCCCCTGAGTGCTGGGATTAAAGGCATGCACCACCACCACCACCTACCTGCTCTGACTGTCTAGTGAGGTCAGGAACCAGAGATCGTGACTGGCCAATCTAAGTTTCCTGAGTCTCTGGAGTTAGTCAGATCTCTCACAACCCCCTTGTCCTATAGCCAGAATAACCCTTGCAGGGCAGACGGCAGATGTGCACGTGAGAGGTAGTCTGTTCATTGACCCTAGGAGGCTCGGTAGATGTTCTTGGAGTAGTGCCATACCATCACCCATGCGGGACCTCTGTGTTTGCTTAAGTTCTAAACAAGATGAGACAAAGATGTTTGGGAGGGAACTGGAGATGTAGGGTCAGAGGGCTCTATTAAACAGTGCCAGATGTCACTGCATAGGGATATCCAGGGCAGCGTGGGAGCCCAGAAAGAAGAACCCCATCAAGAGGGACTCTTTGGAGGAATCAGTGGCAACAGTCAGCTGAGGAAAAGGAGGGGAGGTGGAGGGAACAGCCTGCAAGTGGTCCCTGAACACTGGATCATCATTCCTGTCCTTCGGTGCCCCTTGGAATGGTGATTTGGGTTGGCTGGTGACTTGCTTTGTCTAATGGAATATGACAGACATGGTCGTGGTTCTGCCTGGCTTTCCCTCTGGTTCCTCTGTGACCCACAGTGAGAGGAGCTTGCCTTACACAGCTTCCCCCAAGGGGATGAGGCTCAGGTGTGGGGTATGTTTTGGATGAAATGTCCCCAGGAGACTCATGGTCTAAGGGCTTGTGCAGCAGCTGGTGGCTGTTTGGGGAAGCCACGGATACCTTAGGAAGTGGGACCTAGGAGAAGGAAGTAGGTCTCTAGGGATGGACTTTTGAAGGTCATAGCCCAGCACCCATTTCCAGCTACCCCCTGTTTTCTTGTGAGAAGGAAGTCCTTGCTACCCACTCCTACCACTACGGACTGTGCCATGTGTTCCCCACCAAGACGGCCTGCAATCCTCAGAACAGGGAGCCAAAGTAAAGCTTCTCCTCCCATGAGTTATTTTTACCAGCCATTTGTCACAGTGACAAGAAAACAGTTAATGCAACTATGCATGCATCCCCAGAGGCTTTCTGCTTCTGAGACCCTGATAGATTTTTAAATATCACACGCATACCTATCTTACTGGGGTTTCATTGGGAATCAATGAAAATGGGGTGTTTTGCTTATCATTTAGATCTGTGGGGTCGAATTTCTACTGAGAAGTTATTAGAGTGTGTTATGGTTGAGTTTGGAACCTCCGTGGCTGTTTACTGCCCACCCTCTAGTTTCTAGCTACAGTCTTGATAGATACTTATTGAATAAATGAATGCATGGCTCCTGTGTGTGGGAGAACTAGACAGGTAACCAGAGGGGGCCAACCCTGAGTGTGTGTGGGTAGGGTGAGGAAGCCAGTGTGTGGGAATGTTGCACCCCGCCTCGTGGAGATGGAGGTGACAGTTTCCATTGGGTGTTTGTGACTTTCCAGCATTTTGGCACAGCATAAGGTTTCCAGGAGGGTGTTGACGAGTTAGAGTGTGTCTGGAATTTATGCCTTGAGATTCTGTATTCTCTATTATGTGGGACTGTTGTGGAAGCCTCTCTCTCTCTCTTTCTCTCTCTCTTCCTCTCTCTCCTTACATACTAATTAGCAATCAAGCTGCTGATGTGTTCTGCAGATTTAGTGAAGGCTGACGAAGATGACCTTTGATTCATTGGAAAACAAAATTAGTAAGTGTGTACAATTCTTTCTAATAATCTCCACTTCTTAATGAGGTCTGGAACTCTGCCAGGGAGCTAAGCAGGCGTTCAAGCCTGCCTTCTTGGGCTTAAAAAATAAGTGATGCTGATTTTCACCGGTAGAGATTGCACCTAACTGAGAAAGAAAAATAACTATGGGGCTGTTCCCTCAAGCCCCTCGCTGTTAGAACCTTATGTGTGAAACTGCAGAAAAAAAAAAGCACCCAGTTTTAATTACAATCTGTGGCCATATTTGCCTTTAGAACAAGGACCTAGCCAAGCTGGGTTTGAAGTTACCAGTCACATGGACAGCACTGGGCTGTTTATAGCAGATACATGTCTGTCATGTGCTGAGGGGAAATATTAATGAATTGCCCTGGGGAATAGACTCCTTAGCCTTTAATAAAATTTGTTAAATGTACAGAGAAGTGCCAACCTTCACCCTTCATCTAGATTCAATTTACCCAATTTGTTTCTCTTTCTGCTTGTTAATGTTATAGTAAATATACATACATATATACATATATATATATTTATGTGTGCATCTGTGTGTGTGTGTGTGTGTGTGTGTGTGTGTGTGTGTGTGTGTGTGTGTGTGTACCATGTACCATGATGTATGGAGATCAAAAGACAGACAGGTTCTTTCTTTCTACCATGTGGGTTCCAGAGATCAAACTCAGGCTATCAGGTTTGGTGGCATGTGCCTTCACCTGCTGAGCATACCATATCACTGGCCTGAGTATATATTGTAGATGACTCATCAACATGTCCATATATATGAATCATTTAGTGATGTCACAGCTAGGGCAATTCTTTACATCCTCATCCTTCAGCACATACTTCCTGGGAGAAAGGACATTTATTTTAGTGTGATATAATAAAAATGTATATGTATTTGCTCTCTGTAGGCAGATTTTTCTTTTGGCTTCCAGCTCACAAATAATGACAGGGTGACTTATTAGTTATGAAAGCTCGGCCTATAGTGTAGGCTTGTTCCTAACCAGCTCTTATAACTTTATTAACACACTAATATTAATCTACATTCTATCCTGTGGCATTACCTCTCTTCCAACTTTCACCTCCTGTTTCCTCTCCTTGTCTCTGCCTTTCTCCTTCCCAGAGTTGTCTCCATCACCAGAAATCCCACCTATACCTCTTGCCTAGCTATTAGCTGTTCAGCTTTTTGTTAAACCAATCACAGCAATACATCTTCACATAGTGTACAAATATCCCACAACAGCTCTCTGCCTCTGGTTTCTGCACAGAGCTCCTAAATCTCTTGGTATTTTCTGGGTGTTTGGTGTCATTTGTCCTAGTCAGGAGAGTCTTGCTGGCTCCTGGAGAGCTTCTGTATAGAGCTGTGTAGTCGGAAGATTTCACCAATCCCGCCCGGTCCCCGCAGTCCTGTGGCGGCTTATAAAATGATCATTCAGAAGCTTAATATTAGTTACCAGTTGCATGGCCTAAGGCAGCCTTCTTGCTAGCTCTTATAACTTAAATTAACCCATTTTTATTAATCTGTAAGTTGCCATGGCTTACCAGTATTTTCACATCTGGCTTCTCCTGTTGGTGGCTCGCAACATCTCCTTCCTCTCTTTCTCCTTTTACTATCTCTCTTGGATTTTTCTACCTGGCTCCATCCTGCCCTGCCATAGGCCAATGCAGCTTTATTTATCAACCAATAAGAGTAACACATATTCACAGCATACAGAAAGACATCCCAAAGCACTTCCCTTTTCTGTCTAACCAAAAAGGAAGGTTTTAACTTTAATCTAGTAAAATTACCTATAACAAAACAGTTATCAAGCAAGAATTGCAGTTACAATATCTAGTCTATTTATATTTGGCAAATTCAAAGAAAACATTCTATTTATCTTATATTTGTGAGTCTAAGGTTTCATATCTAATTCATCTTTTATCATAACCAAGGAAAATTATAATTATAACTATCTTGTCTTTAACTACATCAGAGACCCCAGAAGGATATAATATTACCTAAGTAAACAGGAAGTGCTTGTAAGCAACTTCCAAAATCTAGAATGACAGAGACAGCTATTTTTTTTATAGTAGACAAAATAAGGGGAAATGTGGTGATATATATTGTGCGATATATTGTGCACCCTAATAAAGCTTATCTGAGGATCAGAGGGAAAAAGCTAGCCACTATATTAAACACAGAAGTCAGGCAATGGTAGCACACACCTTAAATTCCAACACTAGTTAGTTAACCATAAAGGTCCGGAGGTCTGTACAGACAGACAGGAAGTGACAGAGCTGGACGGGAAGAGGAAGTGATGTAGCTTGGCAGGGAGAGAAAATGAGATGGCAGAACAGAAAGGCATATAGGTGTGGGTATACAGGAAGTAGCTCTCTTTGGAGACTGAGGGCTGGTAAGGTGAGGTTGGCATGGCTTTTCCTATTCCTCTGATCTTTCAGGTTTTTAACCCCAATATCTGGCTCTGGGGTTTTTTTTGTTTTTTTATTAATAAGACCTTTTAGCAATTTGTCTTACAGAGCTGGACAACAGAAAGACCAAGCTGTTGTTAGAAACCTAGAACTCTTAGTCCTACCCCCTCTCCTCCTGAAAGGGGTCAGGAGTCAGATATTGAATGAGGCTTAGTCACATGAGCATTCCTGCAAAGTGTAGGCACAGAAATCCACAGCAACATGGTTGAGAGAGTTTCCAGATCTATGAACCCATCCTGGGGTGGGACCTGTACTAGGACAGAACTCTATTACTCCTTCCGGATCTCATCTCATATATATCTTCCTCTGCTTCTTTATCCAGCAGCTTATCACAGTGATTTTCAGCCTTGTGGGATTGAATGTTTCATCAGCAGGATCTCCCTTCATGGCAGGTAACTAATGTCAGGGCTGAACTGGGGAAAAAAAACATTTGATTTCTACAGCCCCAGAGAATTGCTTGTTATAGAAACTCTACAATGTAGTATCAAAAGTGTAGGTGTCCAACCAACCAATCACACCATGGATTCACTCCCTGAATGGAAAGGTGTGAGAGTATAGTGAGGATGAAGAGATGGACATCTTTCCTTTTCACTTATGTAAATACAATACTATTATTAAAGTTGATCAAATAATAATGTAAGCCTTGCAATATTGTTTTTATTCAAATATACTTATCTGTCCTAAGACAGACTTCATAGTTAGTTTTTTTTTTTTTTTAACTATAATTTGATTCAAGCAAACATATTGTAGTTGGTGGTTAGGTCTAAGGCTTTGAAAATCTAGACCGATCTCTCCCCTTTTCCTTTCTAGGACATTAACTTTTGGAAGAGTGCAGGCCAGGTATCTCTTAGGATGCCCCACACTCTCGGTTATTGTTTCCAACACTGCCACATTGGCTGGCATATGATTTGTCTTTTTGGGCCCTGGTGTCTGATCTGTTCTTCTGTCCTGTGCACTTCCTCTGAACTGGGAGGGAGGTCTAGAGGCTTGCTCTGACGACTTACGGTGGACGCATTAGAGACGTGGCACTTTGCATCACTGGGCATCCCAGTACTCAGCAGTTGGTGATCTGATAACTTGGCTGTGATGTTAACAGCAAGATGTCTTTGTGCTGAGCCTACTCACCCCCTTACAGGGAGCCAGGCTCTCATGGAGTGACACATTGGCATGTGCGAACATTCTGTTTCCCGACAGCTTGTCACCCAGAGATGACGCTGGCCTGACTCAGTCGCTCCACTGTGCGTACAAGTGGAGCTTTTCTGTCCCTTCTACATCCTGCAGCGGGTGACGTCCCACAAGGAAGACTGCTTTCTCCATCCCCCATTCCCAGCTTCTTGGGAATATCTCAGCTCTCTCAGCTTCCTTTGGTGAAGTTCAATCTCCCCTCTCAGAATTGCGAAGAGTCAGTGAGGCGAAACATGGTGTGCAGACTGCATTTGCTTATGCAAATGCACATAAGCTTATGGAAATGCATACGCACAAGCTGCACTGTGGATGCACATGGCCAGCTATGTCGAGTGAGAATAAGAACCTGGTGCTTAGTGAGTGTTACCCCAGCGAATGAACAATGACCAAGTGCCCAAAACATTGTCCAGGAGCTTCAGTAAGTCTGTCTGTCTTTATCAACGATGTCTGTGCACGTGCATGCCATAGCATGCATTTGAAGGTCAGAGTATGACTTTCAGGACTCAGTTCTCTCCTTCCAGCTCGTTTGTGAGGCAGGGTCTCTCTTGTTTCTGCTGTCCTGTGTACTCCAGACTAGCTAGCCTATGGATCTCTCGGCAAGTCTCTTGTCTCTACCTACCACTTTGCTGTCGAGGTGCTGGGATTACAGACGCATGACACTGCCTCTGACTTTTTCTGTGGGTTCTGGGCATTGAACTTGGGTCATCAGGCGTGTGTGGCTGGTGTTTTCACCTCTTGCGCATCTCCTTGACCCAGCAGGACATTTTTTTTGTTGTTGTTTATTTTTGTTTTTCGAGACAGGGTTTCTCTGTGTAGCTTTGCGCCTTTCCTGGATCTCGCTCTGTAGACCAGGCTGGCCTCGAACTCACAGAGATCTGCCTGGCTCAGCCTCCCGAGTGCTGGAATTAAAGGCGTGCGCCACCACCACCGGGCTCTCAGCAGTACATTTTTAACAAGACTAAAACCATGTCATATACAGAATTGATTGATTGATTCAATTTGAGGCATGGCCTCAAATAGTTGGGCAAGCCTTGCTATGCAGCTGAGGAGAGCATTGAACTCATGATCCTCCTGATTCCTTCCTCTAAGTCCTGGAATTACATAAAGGTACCACCCAGCCAAATGCTTCTTTTCAATTCTTTTTTTTTTAAAGATTTATTTATTTATTATATATACAATGTTCTGTTTTCATGTATCCCTGCAGGCCAGAAGAGGGAGCCAGATCTCATTACAGATGGTAGTGAGCCACCATGGGGGTGCTGGGAATTGAACTCAGGACCTCTGGAAGAACAGTCGGTGCTCTTAACCTCTGAGCCATCTCTCCAGCCCCTTTTTTCAATTCTTTAAAAAGAAAATCTGCCAGGTGGAGGGGGGGGCTGGCTCATTTGGTGATGTGTCTGTCCTGCAAGCATGAGGACCTGAGTTCAGATTCCTAGCACCCATGTAAAAAGTAGGTGTGATCCCATGCATCTGTAACCCTATCTAGCCTAGGCAGTTGGTGAATGGCAAATTCACTGAGAGACCCTGTCTCCAAAGATAAGGTGGAAAGTGACTGTGGAAGTCAGTTCTCTCTCTCTCTCTCTCTCCCGTGTGTGTGTGTGTGTGTGTGTGTGTGTGTGTGTGTGTGTGTGTGTGGTGTGTGTGTGTGTGTGTGTGTGTGTGTGTGTGTGTGTGTGTGTGTAATCAGATACTGTCTCAAACAAAACAACCCTGGGGTGTCTTATGGCTCTTGGGTTCTGCTGTGCCTCCCATCTACAATCAGACAGAGAAAGCCACATCTTCTTTCTTCAGAACTCCCTGTCCATGCAATTTCCAAAATGGCCAGGACAGTGGCTCTCAGTGGAAGTGACTTTGCTCTTTCAGTGCCATTTGGAGATTTGGGGACATGTCAGGTTGTCACAGATGCAAGGCATAGGAGCTACAGATATCCGGCTCAGAGGTCAAAGATGTTGGTATCCATCCTAAAAGACATTGGTCGATATGTATGGGTTGACCATACCATACATAAATGCTTACCCCACGGGACAGAAATGCTCATTTTGAGGAGCCCTAAAACAGGACAGAGACTCTGACAGAGAGGAGTAAGGGTTGGGGCTGTGCAGGGAAGGATGAGGTGGGAGAAGAAAGCCCTGGAAAGGCCCCATTTCCGTCTTCACATCAGCTTGCCTCTCTGCTCTTGGAAGGATCTGACCCAGCAGTTCAGTTTCCTGCCCAATGCTGGAAGCTGCCAGCAAACCAAACTGCCACGTCTCCCGGGGGTTCTTTTCACCTTCAGGAGAGTCTGGCTTTCTTCTCTCCACGTAAGCCAACATGGAGCGTGTGACTGTCTCCCTCACCAGCCAGCAGGTTTCTTGAACAACTGGGTACCCGTGGCATCTGCAGTTCCTCGCTTTGCCACCTGTGCAGTGGCCAGCCTGGGTCTGGGCTCTTCTCACTCACTGTCTCTGGAACTGTGGCTCTTGCTTGCTCAGGCCACCTGTGCGGTGGCCATTGTGTTTTCAAGTCTGTTTCTGGCATTTAAGGTTAGACATTTGGGTTGATGATATCATCAACAGTGGAGTGGACTCCCGGAGGATTCTTTTCCTTTAAGTAAACAGAATCAAGGCCTACCAGGCAGGCAAAAACTGTAATGCTTAATAACTCTTAAACTTTACGTGTGTTTTATTTTTTAAAAAACCTGATTATCTTAGGTAATTGAGACCTCACAAAAAAATAAGTAAAAGTTGAGCTAGTTAGTTCTTTTCTTCATCTGGCAGTCCCCCTCTCCTACTTCTCTCTAAAAAAGAAATCTTCAATTTGAAGCATGTTGTTTTTCTTATACTAAGAAATATTTTTTTCTTATCCTTTTCTCAACTAACCAGTGCATTTACAAATAAATTTTAACAGTTATAAGATGGCTTATTATCTATTGAAATTGTAGAAATTAAAACAAAGAAAATTACTATTGTCTCTGTTACCAAAAGTCAAAAAAAAAAAAAAATTCACAAGTGGAGATTTCCTCCCACTTAGCTTCTTTTCTCTGAATGGTATTTTTGGATACAACTCCAATCATACTGTTTTTTCTTTTCTAAATTCAAACTCACAAACTTTTTAAACATTAGATCATAGAGAATTTTCAGAGTCACCATAAACACTTTATAAAGTACTTTGTATCGTTTTTATCTGTAAAATTTGAATTTTGAATTGTGTGTATGGGGGCTGGAGAGATGGGTCAGTGTTTAAGAGAGCCTATAGCTTTTATAGAGAACCTGAGTTCAGTTCCCAGAACCCACGTTAGGCGCCTCACAATTGTCTGTGATTCAAGTTCCAAGGGCTCTGACGCCCTCTTCTGGCCTCCACAGGGACCTACACTCACAGGCACATTCTCTCACACATAGAAAAACAGTTAAAAATAGAATAGGAACCTTTAAAATTTGTGTGTGGCTGGTGATATAAGATCTGAGTATGCCTTAATTTCATCCCCTTTCCTGAAGGAAGTTTTTGTTAGGCATAACAGTCTTATCTTCGAGAATTCAGAAACAATTTACAACTGTCTTCTAGACGCCATGGTTTCTGGTGAGAAATTTACAGTTCCTCAAATGGTCACTCCTCTGCATGTAGCACATCATCTTTCTGCAACAGATTTGGATGTCTAGCAGAGAAGGGCTGCCTCTTTGGCTCTCTGTAGTCAAGAGAAGGCTTCCCGGGGCTGGAGCGATGGCTCAGAGGTTAAGAGCACTGGCTGCTCTTCCAGAGGTCCTGAGTTCAATTCCCAGCAACCACATGGTGGCTCACAATCATCTATAACAAGATCTGGTGCCCTCTTCTGGCCTGCAGTCATACATGCTGTATACATAATAAATATATAAATCTTAAAAAAAAAAAGAGAGACGGCTTCCCTTGGAACTTGTTCAGTCCACACCTGCTGCAAAGTTCTAGGGTTTATTGTCCAGTGTCTAGCTAGGTCATGGAGGGGCAGGGACCCAGGACACTCACTGCTGTATCTGTATTTCTCCATGTTTTGATGTCTTCCCCACGTCAGGTGTTATTGTTTATTTTTCAGAGTACCCTGCTCCCTTTGCTTACATTCTGTCTTGGGCTTTAGCTGCCTTCTGTAGCAGGTTTGGTAGGACGTACCTCCCAGACAGAATCAAAGTGTGACAAATTATTTTTCATGGTTGCTTGTTATCTCAGAAAGCACACGTGCCATGGCTCCTGGAAAGTCTCTCCTATTGGATTGTAAATAATTTCCATTTGTTTACCCCGATATAAATAAGCAAGGGATTTCTGTTTTAAAAAACTGTTGTCTTGTAAGAAGTATGTGGGAGTAGAATTATTGCAACAAATAATTTGGACATTTTTGAATCCCTATGCTTTCTTCTGCCTGGAATACTCAATGATGTAATTTCCCACAAGAGGACCCTTCTGCCATTTAGCTCCTCCAAAAGCATCCGACCCTCTTCCTGTTCCCTGCACATTTCCAGCCTGTTGTAACATCTCTCTTCACAGCTCATTTGTCTCTTTCCCTCTCTCTCTCTCTCTCTCTCTTTTTGAATTATTTATTTATTTATTTATTTATTTATTTAGTGATAGGGTCTCATGTGTCTTGGATGGCCTCAAACTTTCTGTGCAGCTGAGGATGGCCTTATTAAGGTTTAAGATATGGTGTTTAAGATGGTGTCATCTTTGTCTGACTGCCCAGACCTCAAAAGTATGTGGTGGAAGGACTCAGCACCCTTGACAGCCATTCGAGGGACTTAGGGCTCAAGTAGAACCTTCAGCTTGTTCCTTCTGTAAAATGGGGCTAGGAATCCCTTTGTCTCCTCGACCTCCAGGAAGAGCACATTACTGAGAAGGCACTAGCTGGTCTCAGCAACGGTGCCCTTGCAGTGAGAGGCAGTGTGTCTGCTACTGTAACAGGAACCCCTCCAATGTCCAGTGGAGCCCTTGCCAACCTTCTGCGAGGTGTGCCAATAAACTCTAAGGCTTTTTCCGAAACTCTCTCCAAGTCCCTGATGGATTTGCCGTGCTCCATTTGAAAAGGAAGGCTGGGTGTAAGGAGTGATTCTGTGATTTAATGGTTTTTAGTGACATTAAAATGTTAGTCACTGTAACTTTCCTTCCTGTGCCTGAGCCATCAGAGCGGATCCTTAATTAGCAATGGAATAAAAAGGTCTTTGCTGTGGGCCTCTCTTGAGAGCTGTTCCAGAGATCCCAGAATGTTCTGAGTGTTGGGGCATCTGGTGACTGTGTAGACCTGTCTTCACCTCCTCTTCCCTCCCTCTCTGACTTGAGTGCTCTTTGAATGACCATGAGGTCCACCCAGCCTCAGCCTCCGGAGCTCCAGATCCAGTTCCCATCCTTGTCTCTTTCCTGCCCCCATATTTCCATCTGTCAGGCTCTGTCTCTGCCCACTCTACCCAGCAAGCAACTGGAATGGAGAAGGGAATGGACTGGCAGAGGCAGGTGGGAGCATGAGCTGAAGACATCCTTGAGCTAACTGAGTCAGAGAACCAGTGAGCACTCAGTTGATGCCTGCTGCTTTCCAGGCTCTGAGCTTGGTGAGAGGGATTCACGACCATTGGCCTTGAGAAACATCTGTGTTAGAAGGATCAAAGGCACTCTGGGAAGTCACACTGCTAGAGAGAACTCAGCCTCCTTCAGAAGAGTGTGTGTGTCACAATCTGAGGAAAACGGCCAATAGCGATGGACAGGAATGCCTGGGGACTGTGTTCGTTGGGGAGGATGTGTTGGAGACATTCTTACCATATCTAGCTGGGTGTATGTATTTGGGGAGAGAAATGGGGATGCCTGTTGGGTGACTCTATGGCTCTGGCTGTCTCAATTATGAAAACCCAGCTGGGCACAGAGTCCCTCAAACAATCCAGAGCTTTATCTAATGCATAGATCATCCACAGAACATATTCTATGGATCCTGACCCTGATCACACAAGTAATGATATCTCATTGCTAGCTTCTTGGCATGCAACTAAGCTCAGCAATGGCCAGTGTGGACCAGCTATGAGTGGAAGGCCAGCCCTGATGCTTCCCTTCTGTAGCAACTGGGCCTTGCTTGGATAATTCTCTTCTCCAAAGCCTAAACATAACACTGAACTCCATGCCTAAGAACAGAGCAGGTCATAAGCCACAAGCCCTGGACTCCACCAGCTTCCAGACATGGTGGCTTAGAGGCCTCAGGAAAGGTCCAGGGTCAGGATCCTGCTGCCAGGTGCCAGTTTCCAGAGCAGAACACTGGTCAAGGCTAGTGGAGACTTAGTTGGAAAATCCCATGAGGGTCCAGTGAGACCCCAGGGATAGGGGTGCATGCTTGTCTCCTAAGCAACCCAAACTAGGCACTGGACTATTCACACAATACTTTCTGTCTCCCATTGTATTCTTGGGATTAGTTTTAAGTGATTAGTAATAAGTGATTAATACTTACTGAGTGTCTGCCACAGGGGACTGCCAGGGATATATGGAATGTGCAGCAGAGGAATTGACAGCTCAGGAAGAGCTGAGCTTGACAGCTGTGTGAGCAAACATCTACATGCATGTCATTTGAAGCCACAGGCATGGATAGAATGAGAACAAGGAATCCAGAAAAGGGTCTACAAGCCAGCACTAATGTGCACAGATGTGCAAGGTCTCCATCAAGCCCAGGGAGCAGCGACAGAACCCAGGCACATGCAATACAGGATGGGAGGGTGTTCAGAAAGAAGCCAGTACTAAAGTGCCTTCCTGAGAGACTGGCCAAGAAATAGACAGTCAGGTTTAACCTCATAGAGTCCGCAGATGACCTTGGCAAGCACTAGTTTGACCTTCAGTTTGACAACATTTATTCTCCCTCCTCCTCCATCCACAAAGCGGGCCGGACCCCCGCCCCCCCCCCCCCCCCAGCTTGCATGTGCTGTGCCACAGGCCAAGTCACCAGATACCAAGTGTATGACCTTCAGGAGGCACTCCAGATCCCCAGGGGAGGGGTACTCTTGGCCTAATGGACCAGTGCCTACCCCAGTAAATCAGATATGGCCCAAGGTCATGGAGTCGTGTGGTGTCTGGGCTAGAAGCAGTTTCTAGAGCGTGGGGTGGGGTGCCTCCTGAGTTGGATCCATGCCTGGAAGGATGCCCACAGCATTGGATTAACAGTCCGTCTTTAGCATCTTCCAGGGCTTTGTTTCCATGGACCTGGAGCTGCTGGTCACCATGGAAACAGAAGCTTTTGTTCACCACTTCCTCTCCTCTTTTTCTCGCTCCTCCTCCTCCTCCCCCTTTCTTTCTTTCCTGTCTCCCACCTGCTTGCTCCCTTCCCTCTACTTCTTTTCTTCTATTTTTATTCCTCATTTTCCATCTCACTTGCCCTGATTTCTTTATCCAGGAAAAAAAAATCTCGGAAAATTCTATTATATAGCTTTGTTAGCCACCTTTAATTCCCTTTGTGGGAATAAGGGATCAAATACATACATATATTCATTGAACTGCATCCACATACCCACCTACACACATAAACACATTTATGAAGAAGTGATCCTGTGCTCTTTTACCGAGTCAGTGCTGTTCAAGCAATTATCAGGAAAAGAATAAGAAATTGAGGAAACTGTGTCTTACCCTGTCATTCACCAAATGCTATTTGGAAGGAGGATTCTTTTTTCTTGTCTGTCCTGAAACTCCACATTTAGACAAAGCACCGCTCCTTTGGCAGATTTGTGTATAACTTTAAACAACCAGGGCGTAATTGCTCCTATCTTAATAAACATAGCTGTCAGTCATGCTCAGCTAAAAATACACTCATTGCCTCTTTTATTTTATGTGTACACGTAACCAATTCCGAATCTTCCAGGAAGCCTATGCCAAACTCCATAGTCATGAGTCAAAGCCAAGCAAAAGCCCGACACCTGTCAGGAACCTGGCTGCCCTTGGATTTATGTCAGAGGGGCAAGATGACCCTTGGACAATTCCCTAGATGGAGACTGTGTTCAGAAATAAATGGCCAGACCCTGGGAGTTCTGAGGATGAGGGCTTAGGAAGGGTCTAGCTAATTTCCTTCTGGATGCTCACCTCACGGAAGAGATCAGATGGGCATGTCTGGCCTCGTGTTCTTGAGCCTTCCTCAATTGGTGAGCCTTCTGGTGAACATCTGCTAGAGTTCCAGGGTAAAACTTCCTCTTAGGCTCATGCATTGAGCACTTAATCCACAGCTAGTGGGAGGTTCTGAAACTTTAGGAGGTGGGCCTAGCTGATGGAAGTAAGTCATTGGGGTTGGGTCCTTGGTAGTGTCTTGTCCGTCACCCCTTCTCTCTCTTTCTCTGCTTCCTGTCTGCTATGAGGTAAAGAAGCTCTCATGCCACAGGCTCCTGTGGCCAGGCCATGATCGTCTGCCCAAGTGCATGGGGCCATGTGACTGAGAACAGAGCCCTCTGAAACTATGAGCTGAAATTAATCTTTCCTCTTTTAAGTTGTTTTTGATAGGTGTTTTAGGTACAGTGATGCAAAGGTAACAATTACAGAACCAAAGAGAGTGTCATGTGTGAAAACATGCTCTGGCCATCAGGACAACATGGCCACTAGCCCAGCCTCTCCTCTACCTCTTAGGCAACATCTTATGAGGGCCTGTCTGCAGACTGAGGCTTTGACATTTATGCAGAATACCAGAGCACAGTCTCTTCTGCAGTTAATGGAACCTGAGGAGAGCGTTGTAAATTCAACAGATATGAGTATTTCCCCTTCAGAGGCTACTGGGTGTGGTGAGGAATAGTGTTTGATGAACGGCACCTGGGATTGGGGTTCAAAGATACCCTGGGGGAGTCTTGCCTTCCTGGGAACACCTAAGTAAGTGCCTTGTGTGACCTGAGGTTTCTCCCCATTGTTTCTTCGGCCTCATTTCTTACCCTCTGTCTGCTCAGGCAAAACAACTGAGGAGTCCTGAAGACAAAAGACTCTCCTCTCTGGATTCTTGGAAAGATTCTCCCGGCTCATGCGCTCTTTGCTTGGTACTCAGGATTTAGACTCAGCTGTGTCCTGTTGCTTCCTGTGGAACTTCACTGATGTCTAAGACTATGACAGGACCCTGCAAGGTGGGCTCAAGGTGTTCCCATGGCATTTTTCATGGCAGTAGCCTGCTCACCTGTCTGCGGTACCAGCTCGCCTGGGGACTGGAGTGCCTAATACCTAGCACAGCGCATAGGACTTGGTAGCTGCCCCATATGTGCTTACTAAATACAGTGCTTGGAAGAAAGTCACCACACTGGATGCAACAAAAGAAACTCCTGTCTGTTGTGACTTAAATTGTGTCTGTTCCTTAAAAAAAAATAGGCTGAAGTTCCAAGCCCTGGTGCCTGCATGTGTAATGGTCTTCAGCAACAGGGTCTTTGGTGATGTCATGAAGTAAGGATGACATCATTGGGCTTCTATATGACTGTTGTCTTTATTAGAATCTGCCCAGCCTTGTATGGAGAATACCACTTGGAAACATGGAGACAGTGCAGAGGAGAAGCTGAGTGGAGACGAGGCAGAGCTTGGAGGCAAGTGGCCACAGCCAGGAGCACCCCTGGCCACCAGAAACTGGGAGAAACAGGAAGTATCCTTTCCTACAGCCTGTGGAGGGAGCAGCCCTGGGGACCTAGTGGCCTGAGATGTGGGGGTTGGAGATTGCGCTCTGAGAGGAGCCCAGATGAAGAACCCAAGTATTGGCAAATGAAATTGTCCTCAGAGTGCCCCTACCTGGCCTTCTGAGGTCATCTTAGGGGTGACCACATGAGGATACCACTCCAGATGCTGGTGAAGATTCAGACCATCAGCTGCATGGCCTCTGCTTTCAAAGGACAGGACGATGGGGAGAGCAGTGTGGTTTGCAGTTATTCGCTCGTGTTTTGCCTTTTCTGGCTTGTTTTTATAAAACCAGAGTGACTTGTTAAAAGATGTCCCTTGGGGAGCTTTTATTGGCTTTCCATCTGAGTCATACTTCAGATGTTAAAGGCTAACTATCAACCTCATGCATTTGGGGAATTGTCAACAAAGACCAAACATCAGAAAGAAATATTACGGAGGTTTTGAACAGTGCAGCAATTAGGCAACATCAGATCTGAGCAGCCTGGGGTGGGGCATTCAGAACCATATGAAGGACGGAGAAGAGGTGTCCCAGGCCCAGGGCATGACCAGACAGGGTGTCACTGACGTGGCATGCCTGGGCATGCTGCCAGGTAATTGCTCTATTCAACATCAATTCGGTGCTTTGGTGAAGGCTGTTCATGCAACCTAGGGCAGTCTGCCACTTGAGTGTATGGAAACATAACATCCGGGAGGTGGAGGAACTGACTAAGAATGAATCCTACCAGCAGGCCTCAGAGCATGGAGATGCTGAGGCCTGGGCTGGGCTGGGTAGAGGAGAGACAGTGGCTCAGCTCACACACACACACACACACACACACACACACACACACACACACACACACTGCACAATTCCTGTTCTCATAGGGTTTGAGGGTAATGCCAGGAAGTGACCCAAGCTTGAACAAGAAAGCTTGAACTCAGCAGTTTCTAAAGGAAAAAAAAAAGCAAAACAAAATAAAAACCTGCTTCCTAAGAGATAAAGCCAAGGGCTGGGATGTAGCTCAAAGTGCTTGCCTAGCATGCACAAAGCCCTGGGTTTGAACCCCAGCATCATATAAACCAGATGTGGTGGCACGCTTGTAATCCCAGCTCTGGGCAGGTGCAGGCAGGGGGAATCAGAAATGTCGGGTTATTTTTGACTACACAGTGAGGTGGGAGCCAGCCTGGACTATGTCAGCCCTTATTTCAAAAGAAAGAAAAATATGTTTATAAGAAGATGTTCACTTAAATGAAGGAATAGTTAACGATGGGCTCCCTGGCTTTTTTGTATTTACTGCTTTAACTTTTAAAAGTTAGGATATGATGCACCTATTTTAAGGTAGGTGTTCGGAGCACAGTCTGCTGTGTTTCAGTGGATTTTCACACACCCAAACCATGGTGTGGAGCCTTTCTGCAGGCCGGTTCCCAGGAGTGCTTGTCAGTTAATTATCTCAATTCTCAGTCCGTTCAGAACACATGGACAGATGCTGCCAAACTTGCTCTTCAAGACTCTCCTCCACTGCCTGGCCTTTGAGGAGCTGCTCCTGGTACCCCAAAAGGAAGGACCAGGTGATCCTTCTCCTCACCCATATTCCTCTGATGAAAGCATCCCCTTGACTTCCTGGTCAAGTGGTCTTCACCTGTGAATCAGTTGGGGGTTCTTATTGCTAGGTTCCCTAGGCCTGCCAGCAGTCGGCCCGTGTTCACTGAGCGGATAAGTGGAGAGACCGGCAGGTGACCTGGCTCATTGACAAAGAAGACGGTTTTGGTACTTGATCTAGGACTTTTGTCAATGGTTACTGCCCAGCCTTTGGTCTCACTTCCTTGCTCCCTATTCTTTCTCTGACAGAAATCCGCAGTTCCACATTTCCTTCTCTACTTACAGTGTTACCAGAAGTCCTCCTGACTCTCCCCATGCCTGTTGACTTGAATCTGCCCCCTCTTTCCTTCTCCATGGTCCCTGTACCCACTCCTACCTACCTAGAGAGCAGAGCAGCCATTCCAAATCCTACTCCGCTCCATCCCATGTCCTCCTTCTCTTCCTGCTTCCTTTTCCCCATCACTCAGTTCCCCTTTTTCCTCCACTTCTTCTCTTCTCTCCTTTCCTTTACTTACTCTTCCACTCAGCTGATCCCTCCCTTCCTTCTCCCCTTTACTATACGTCATCAATGTCTTACTTGTTCAGGACCTCTTTTCCTGCTAGAATGTAAACTCCATGAGGGCAGACACCATATTCTGGTACCCACCACCATGGGTCATTGGCAAGGGTCCTGTCCTCTCTTGGCATAACAGGTACTCACTGTTCGGTGGTACCAAAGTGAACCTGTGGGGAGGCATCTTTGACTCCATGATTGGAACAATAGATAAAGTCTCATTTGGGCTCAGAGTTTGTGAGGATATAGTCCATCATGCTGGGAAAGACATGGAGGCAGGAGTTTGAGATGGATGGTCACATTGCATCCACACTGAGGAAAAAGAGGGAAATGGATGCTGGTTTTCCATTTTTTAAATGTGGTCCTGGACCTCAGCCCATGGAAGTGCCATCCACATTCAGGTGTCTTCCCACATTAATTAACACAGTTTAGAAAATCCCTCCCAGACAGGCCCATATCCTGGTACCCGTCTGTGATTCTAGATCCTGCCAAGTTGACAGTCAACATTAGTCATCACAGATGGCAACACACTCTGAGACCACACAGTCAGTTCCCAAGAGGAAGCTCTATTGGAGGGGCCCACCTGCCTAGGTGACCCCAGCAGGGGCAGGGTGGGACTTGATGTAGGGGCGGGGGTCTGTGGTGGTGACATTATCCCCCCTCCTACGTGGGAAGGGTAAGGACACTGTAGGGCACTGAGCACCAGCCTGTTTCTTCCAGGGCACTGGTTGCTCTGAGTGCTGTCGGGCCCCAAGCAAATGTGTTTTTGTGAGAGCATCAGATTAAAGCATAGAAATTTGAGGAAAAAAAGTACAATATGCCTCACATAATAGTCTCGCTTCCAATTACAGAAAGCTGTGCGGTTGAAAGGCAAAGAGTTCTCCATTAGCAGGCCTTTAAAAATAGTCACTGTGATCTGAATGGTCTTCTCCCCTTTCAGCAGCACATTAATTATGTTAGCAAATCATTTTGGCAGCAAGAGCAGGCATCTCTACCCTATCCTACCTGAACACGCCTGCACAAGAGAGCCCTCCGAAGAACCCGGACTGTCTAGAAAACATACTCACAAGCCTTGCTCCCAGCTTCCTCTAAGTGCTTCTTACATGAAGTTCATTATGTTGGAGCTGTGGAACAGAAACTCCTAAGACTGAGAGATGAACTCCATATGGGCAGTAGACGGGCACCCAGGGAGTTACTAGGCTATTGGGAATTTCACCTAGAGAAAGACAGGGGCTATCTGGCCTGTGGTTCTTTGTGCACCACTGGGTGGGGTCACCTTCCACCTTCTGCTTCACAGAGTGAAAATTCATAGGAGTGGTTTCAATACCGAGGAAACCCGAGGTTTCCTCCCTAGATTTCTTGTCTTTGGAAGGCTTCCAGATCTTTTGGAACCAACTTTAGGGCGCTTGGGGTACACAAGGAAAAATGGAGTAGTTATTTATGGACCCTTTGTTGGTTTGGTGTTCCCCAGCCAGGGATTTGCAGTTTAATCTTTATGAGGTGGTGTGGCTTCTGGGTTTAATCTCAGCTTTACTCTGATAGCTCTTGCACAGGCCCAAAGGAACTGGTGAGGCTGGCCTCACCAACTCAGGAGTCTTTGGGACAGTGGCTCAATAGACCTGTTAGGATCCCGGAGCTGGAGGACAAAAGGTGCTCTAGTGACAGAGTGCGAAGGGACTGTGGGCAGGGGAGCAAGCAAGCTTGGCTGCATCTGCCTGACATCTGTGTCAAGGTTCCAATTTGTGATGCTGGGTGATCAGGAAGACCCCACTTTATAGGCCAGGAAACTGAAGCTCTTCAAGGTTAAATAGCGAGGTTAGCATGTGGCCTTCCCATGATGTTCTTCCAGTCCTGGGTCCAGAATGGAAATGCAGATGTGGCAATCCAGAGTGGGAGGAAGAAGAGGAGGCCAGCAGAATGGGTTTCCCGGAGTTTAGCGACTCCAAAAAGTGGAATGTGAGAGAGAAAATCTGAGGTGACCACAAGATGCAGCCTTGCTTTCATACCAGGGTATGGCTGGTGGGATGCAGGAGGAGAGGGCATTGTCAGGGAGAGGCCCACCAGATCAGCAGCAGCCCAGGGTTTGAGGCTGGGGTTTGGACCCTCGCTGGTGGGGAAATCCCAAGGGTTTAAGCTTTCCCATGGGTGATACAGAAGGTCTTATTTCTGGGCAAGGATCCTGGGCATCATTTGGTGGATACTTTAAGGGGAAGCTGGAGATAGGAGGAAGGGAGACAGTGGATTGACAGAAACTGCAGACAGGAAGACGGTTTGGAACAGAGCTGGTTAGGTGGGTAGAAGGGGCCCCGGGAGTGTGGCCACAGGTGGCATGCAGCAGGGTGGGCACGCGTCTGAGGGTCTAGACAGTGGTGTGTGGTGCTGTGCTCTTCCTCGGCCTTCAGTGTCCTCTGGTCTAGACTGGGAAGTTTTGGGGTGCAGTCACTCTTCATAGAGAGCCAGCAGCTAAGGGGGGGTGAAGAAAACTGGCATCATGACCAGTCTCCCTGTTTGTTATGGTACAAGTGAGTCCCCAAAGTCATGGAGAGTGGCCTCTTTGGAACTGTGGTGGCTCCTGGTCTGGGCTCTGTCCCTGGGCCGATCAATGTGAACATAGCTCTCATAGAATGGAGTCATCCCAGTATGGAACTCCAGGAGTCTGTGACTTGGGTACAAATGGCTCATCTCCTAGGTTGTGCAGTTGTTCGGTCTTCTTTCTATGTGACCTCTGTCCCCTTTTCAAATGACCCACATGAGAAATAGCCTCAGTGAGGGCGCATTGTCTCTGTTCAGCACATACACCCCTGATCAGGGAGCTGCAAAGCCCCACTTCATCTTCCCGGCTCCAATTTCCTTAAACACCTGCCATTAGCCTCCTGCCTGGCCCGGGGTGCGCCTCCACACGAGCCCACAGGGCCTGCAGCTTCACAGTGCACAGGAGGGGTGTCCCTCGGGTGTGACTTGGGGATCTGGGCCTCCAGATGGGTGGGTGGGGCATGGAGGTCGCAGAGCCTGGGAATACACCTAAGAAGGATTGGAAAGGGGCCAGGGAAGGGACAGCTGTGGTGGGAAAGGAGGAGAACCAAAGCCAGAGAGGGAAATTCTCAGCATGGCCAGAGGAGGGGCTCTTGAGTTTTTTTTTTTTTTTTTTTTTTTTTTTTTTTTTTTTTTTTTTTTTTTTTTTTTTTTAAGTGTTTTGGTGAGTTCAGAAACAGGTCAAGACCAGCTCTGGGAAAGCCATGTGCCAACATTCCAGAGTACCTGCCCCATGTCAGGAACTATGGTGAGTGTATCCCACTTCAGTTCCTAGGGCACTTGTGAAGCCAGAGGTGGGAAGACAGTGTGGCTCAGCCTTGATGATGGCAAGGCCCTAAGCCTTTGTTTCCAGGTCGATTCACTGATCTTCACATTTCCATCTGGAAAACGGAACTACTTTACTTTCATTTCTCTTTATTCTGGGGAATTTTATACTTGTACATAATGAAATATGACCATATGTACCATAGAGAGGTCCCACCTCCCCCTTTCAATGGCCCCCCCATATCCCTTCCAGCATACCCTCCTTCCAATCTCATGTCTTTTTTCCCCTGATAATGAGGAAATTAAATCCAGTAAGCGTTGCCCATATATGCATGGGTGTGAAGCCATCCACTGGATCATGAAAAATGTAGCAATGGCCACATCCTCAAAAAAGAATGCTTTGCCCTCTCCCAGCAGCTACTAACTGCCAATAGCTCCTCTGTAAGGCATGGGACCTAGAGATCTTCCACCCAATCTGTGCCAGGACTTTGCCCGTCTTGGCCTTGTGCAGGTAACCACAGCTGCTGTGAGCCCATGGGTGCAATAGCTGTGTCCGGTCCAGAGGACAGCGGTTCACAGCCCTCCTCCCCATCCTCCGTCTCTTAACTTCTTTCTGTCTCCTTCACCATGATGTTCCCCAAGCCTTGGTGGTGGGGCCTAATGTAGATGTCCTGTTTAGAGCTGAGTGCTCAGTCTCATATTCTCAGTACTTTGACCAATGCATCTTGGCACTGACTGCTGATGGAAGGCTGAGAGCAGCCCAAGTGTGTTGGTGCTGGGAGCTGGGTGGACCAAAGGGAAGCCATTGCTTTCTCTTTCTTAGATGGGGCCCCCAAGGTGCAGACCTGTGCCAGAGCATAGCTGGTGAGGGTCTGAGCCATGTCTGGTCACAGAGCTCACTCTCTGCCAGCCTGTCTCTTATTCCAGTCACAGGAACCAGAGGAAAACGATAGTGCTGGGGCCCCCGAAGGAAAAGAACAAGACGCGGAGCCAAGAAACGAGGGATGTCTCCAGACAGATATTTTTTGAAAAGGGCTCCCTGAGGAAATGACACTTAAGTTGAGACCTGAAAGATGAAAGTGATTTTATTTATGGATCTAATAACTGGGAGGTTTCATTGGGAAGGAAACTAGTTCATAGTGATTTGAATTGTTGCTGGGTTGTCTTCATCTCAGCTCCTCAGTGCATTTCCTGAGAGAGAAGGAGAGAGAGAGAGAGAGAGAGAGAGAGAGAGAGAGAGAGAGAGAGAGAGACAGAGACAGAGACAGACAGAGACAGAAAGACAGACAGACAGATACTAAGATATGTATCTACTGAGGTAGGACACACTCACATCATCCTGGGACCAAAAACCCATGGGAGACATGCAAGTCCTGGTCAGGCAAGGGCGAGTCAGAGGCTAATGGCTTCCCAGTAAGCTCTACTTTTTCTCATTCCAGATCCAGGTTTGGTAACTAGCTCAGTTCAACTCTCTTGGCTGATTGAGACATGGGTTGGTCTGGCTCTAGTTTTTGCTTCTTGGAGAAAGAGACCTGTTGCACCTGCCAAGTTGCCAAACCAAGTGGGAGCACTCTGTATATGACAGAGCCCCCAAATCCCTAACTGTGGGCTCTATCATTGTGGGATGAGAAAGGTCTATGCTCAGGTCATGAGAACGGCAGGACTTTCCCTGTTCAGGAACAGACTGCACCAACATGGACAGAGACACCTGGGGGCATGTAGTGCTCAGCAGAGGTGGTTCCTTCAGATCCCCATGAGGGGCACTTGGAGGAGAAGTGGTCCAGAAGGAGATGTGAGCTTGCTTACATCTTAGTTTATGGTCTGTCTGCCTGCCTGCCTGCCTATCTATATCTATTTGTCTGTCTATCTATCTATCTATCTATCTATCTATCTATCTATCTATCTATCTATCTATCTACCATCTCTCTTATCTCTCTATCTCTATCTATCATCTATCTGTCTACCTAGCACCTAACTGAGTTCAACAAACCTAAACACTGAGACTTGGGCACTATATACGGAGAGCTATGTAAGTATTCTATGCATTATTTCACTGAATTCTCCCCCAAATCCCCTATCCACTCTGAGAGGATTGTCTCACTTTGCAGATATGTAAACTGAGCCTGGAATTGCAGCCATGCCTGCTCTGGCCTATACTGCGAGTGTGATAGATTCAGGATGGAAAGCCTCAGGCCTGTGCTGGCCGTAGCCTATAAAGCCTGCCTGGGTGCTTCAGGTCCTCATCTAGTCACTTACTCCCCTCACTGGGCATTGGGTATCTCCATGTGGAAGCTGCTTATTTATTAAGGTAAAAGATTTATGTACTTCCACATTTAATACGTTCCTAGAAACAAGAAGGACAAAGGACCTTCTGTTTGATCCACTGAGATTTGGAAGCTTTAGTTTGAAAAGGTTGAAAACTACATCCAGGTGGTGGTAATGGGTGCCAGTTTTGGTTGCATATCCAAAACATTAGATCTTAGACCTTGTGATGTCTAATTGCATCAGTTTGATGGGGTTTTGTGTTACCCTGGAAACATGCCTCTGCCTGCGAGGCACATCTGTGACAGGTTTCTAGACTGGGTTAGTTGAGGTGGGAAGACCCACTCTAAATGTGTGTAATCTTGGGCTGGGGTCTCAGAAAGAAGGGAGCTGAGCACCAGTACTCTTCTCTCTCCCTTCCTACCATGACTGCAGTGTCACCAGCCGCCACCAGCTCTGCCTTTCATTAACTTCTCTGCAATGATGGACTTTACCCTCAGCCCATGAGTCAAAATAAACCCTTTCTCTCTTAAGTTGCTCTTATTAGGCCAGAGCATTTTATCATAGCGAGGGGGAAAAATGGTATGTACAGATCTTGAACTTAACCTTCATAGACACAAACATGGACTTTTAGTGACCGATTATCACCTCATGTGACAGCTTGCCTTCATTTTCACATGGAAGGAGAAGTAAATGCACTTAGGTGGAAGGAAACATGGGTCCCCAGGCTTCTCTGGAGAGCTCCAGTCTGAGAAGCATGCTGGGGCTCAGCACGTGATTCACAATCTGAAGATAAGTTATGGATAAAGGAATGATGCCAAGGCTTTGAAACACATCATGTTTCCCGAAGGGTGAGGTCTTAGCATCTTTTACTGCTCTTGGGATAAAATACTCGGATAAAAGCAATTCAAGGGAGAAACCACACAGTTTGAGGGTTCAGTCTATCATGGCAGTAACGTCAAGGCAGCAGGAGCTTAAAGCCACTGGTCACATCGCATCTGCAATCCAGAAGCAGAGGGAGGTGAACGCTGCTGCTGGTCAGCACCCTTCTCCATTTATACAGTGGGCACCGGGACCCAGCTGGGGAATGGCACCTTCCACACTGTCGGGGAGCCTTTACTACCTCAGTTAACAGAATCAAGATTCCTCCCCTCCCCATATATGCCCAGAGGTTTGTCTCCAAGGTGATTCTAGATTCGGTCAAATTAGCAATTAACACTGACTCCACAGTAGGAAAAATCAGTTGGATGCAATAAACTACAGTATCTCTCCTTTTGGTATCATGATCTGAGGTAAGTGCAGTTTAAGTATTAATCTGCCTGTCTGTCTATCAGTGTATCACAGACATTGGCAAAGGACACTTTATAAATGTTTTATGATTTTGCATTTGCTTGATTATCTATGCTGTACCCTATGACCTAGAAATAATCATAAAGTTATAGAATAAGAAAAAATTAATCTTCTTTATATAGTATTTGGGTTGGGCTAATTATGGTTTGAATACAAAATATCTCCCATAGGATCCTGTTTTTAAACAGTTGATTTCCAGCGGGCAGGAATGCTCGAGGAGGTTGTAGAACCTCGCTGGAGGAAGTGGTCACTGGGGATGGACCTTAAAGTTTCATAGCCTTCCCCACTTCCTGTCTAATTTCTGCTTCAGTTTCTTCTAAGATTTGAACAAGCAGCTGCTACCTGTTCCAGCCAGCACAGAAGAACTACCTTCAGCCACGTGTTCCCTACCACAATGAACTGTACCCCCTCAAACTGTGAGCCAAGCAAATCCTTTTCCTTATACGTTGTTTTGCCAGGTAATTGGCGCCACTGATGAGAAAAGTAACTAACACAACATAGTAGGTGATCAAAAATGCTGGACCTCAGAGGGTGCCCAGCAGGCTCTGACTTCTGAGTCCAGCGTCTTCCCAGGTCTCTGTTGGGGTGCTTTCTCAACAGCTTTCTCAACAGTGTCTTGTTATTTACAAATGGAATAGTTCATGCCCAAGCATGCTTCCTCAAAGGTCAAATTGAAAATGAAATCACAGAGTGGGGAGAAAGCTGGATTCCAAGGGGAACCCATGAGCTAAGAATAAGACAGCAAAAGATGCCACATCTACAGGGTAAAGGGATAAGAACAAACACGTTGAAGATTAACTATGAAATGGATAATTATGTAGTAATGAGATTGAGACAGTACAAAGGACAATGCCGTTTAAATCACCACATCTCAACATAGTAATGAACAGGAAAAGCCCTCCAGCTTCAGAATTATAATCATAGTTGCCATAACAACTCAGTATCTTTCTCCCTGAGCATCCATCTCCAGATTGTATTTTTAGAAATGGGCTGTGCCTGAGTATGTATTTTTCTTTATATAGAAACTAATTTTTCAAATTACTGATCCTTCAAAAAAATTCTAAAAGAGTAACAGTCGCAGGGATAATTAGGGAAATGAGCAGGTGTGAAAGTCCATTATGAAAAAAAATGCTATAAACGTATTGATGTCTTGACAATATTTGTTTCAACAGAATGTTCCATGGAACTGCACAGCCTCTTTTTCCTTGTCAAGCAGCTTAACATAAATCTCCTCTGTGGGACTCATAAATATTTGAACAATTATTAGCTGTGTAAGGTGTCTAAGGATTATTTGACAAGTACAGATTTATGTTGTATAACAGAAATTGGCTTAACGGCATTCCGAGTCTCAGGGATGGATGAATAGACAAACATTGACTTACCTTACTTAACAGAAATATAGGAACAGATTCTTGAGCAAAGCAAAGAATGAGCCTGTGGCAAACTCAGAAAACAGGAGGGATCCCAGCTGCCATTTGGGTCCCCCTATCTGTCTAGTAGCTGTCTCCCATACTGGAAAGCCTGGCTATCATCCAAGAGGAGCCCACATTTTATCAGGTTCTACTGATCCCCTGGAGAGATGCTCCCAGTCCTTTGCTGTGGTCTCAGACTAAAGTTAAACACTATTAGGTTAAGAACAAAAGCGGTTTCAGAGGAAAACACTCTCTGGCTGATGCTATGAAAGACCTTTGCCAAGTTTAGTCAAGTGACAAGGATTTTCTGTCTCTCTTTGTTTCTGCAAAGGATGTAAAACCAGCAGATTATCATAATCATCAGTTTCTGAAGAGCCTATAAAAGCTGTGCCAGAACCTACAAAGAATATGCCTTACCATGGTCACCTGTTGGGGAGTGGAGAGGACTAACTTTAAGCATGGTGAGCTTGAGATCTCATTTAGATGGTTTGGACTTGTGTGAGGTCCTCACTAGGGGAGTGACTTTGGCCCTGGAGAGCAAGTGGAAGTAGATATCAGTGAGCTGGAAACAGGGAGACCGAGTAAGCGGGTGTGTCAGGCATCTGGCATGGGTCTCTGAATGAGACACTAAGGGATGAATAGTAGGAGCAGAAGTTAGCTAAAGAATCATGCCGGGGCTGGCATGGAGCTCAGTCTGTAGAGTGCTTGCCTGCATCTATGAAGCCCCAGGTCATCGCCCCCGCAATCCTTGCACTTGGAAGGTAGAGGCAAGAGGATCATCAGTTCAAGGTCATGCTTGGAAATATGGTGAGTTGAAGAGTAGCCTGGGATGCTCCAGACCCTGAAAAAAAATGTGCCATCCATGGGGATGAAAGAGGAGAGAGATGATTGGTTGGAAAGACTCCATTAGGGCAGCCAAGAAGGCAGAGACTTTCCCTGCATACAGGCAGGCATTGGAAGGCAGGAGGAGCCTTGGAAAGGAGAATAAGTTCAGCTTTGCTCTCCTCTCTATATTTTGTGACCTTTGACTGAATGCCACAGATTTCCGAGTGAGTGTTCCCAGAGAGAAAGGGAGTCAAGGAGCGATGCTGCTGGCTGTCACTCTGGAGAGTTGGCTCTGAGCAATCAGTCTCTGTTCTGTTTGTCCTGCTGCTCTAATTATGCATCTCTCCAGGGAAAACAAACAAGCAAACATTAGCAATGAGAGCGGAGATGAGTAGGACTTATTTCCTGATTCCAGGGATACGCAGAGATGCACATTCAGATGCCGACATTCAGATGGGGACATTCTCTGGAATCTTCCTGGACATGGCAGTACAGGTGCATGCTCCATTGTTGACCTTGGAGTTACCAAAGGGAGATATAAAATGGTTTCAGAACTAACTTATGGGTTGGAGGCTACCAAGATTTACTATTTTCTAAATACTGGCTCAAGCAAGTTGTGCCTGGACCATTACCAGTTTGCCATATGTCTGAGGGTGACTCTGTTCCCGGCCATTCTGTAGGCTTCACGTGAAGGGTAGTGTTAAATTTCAGCTGTCAGAATCATGTGAAAAACACTCAAGCCTAGCGTTTAGGAGGCTTCATAGGTCTGCATGGGCCTGGTGTCTGTCTGCAGCTAGAACACCTGGCCTGGGTAATATGTATGGCCCTTCTGGCCAGGACCCTAAATGAATCTCTTGCTAGTCTTCATCAAGCTGGCTGGGACTTGAGGAGTGTGGCTTGCTGATGGAGTCTCTTTCTTCTGTGCTACACAAATCCCTAGGGACTTGTTTTCTTGTCTGGAGTGGCTGGCTTTAGATAAAACAACACCTGTGAGTGAGCTCAGGGTACATATACAGAGAAGAGTGGATGGGGTCTAGCCCAACCCAACGCCTGCCTGGAATGCCACGGGAGGAGAGGCTGTCTCTTGTACTCTGGAGAAGTCTTCTGGATCTTGGATCCTGAGTATCCTGGAGGCTTGAAAACTAGATTCAAGGCCTTCTGGCCTTCCCCCATGGGTCCTGTGTCAGCTGCCATTTTCTCTTGCAATACCCTTCCACCTGGGAGTTCCTGACACTGCAATTCAAAGGCTGGCTGGGTGGCTGGGATAGGAACAGTGAAGCAAAGAATGAGGACATTCGAGTGAGGCAAAGAATGATGGCTGACCTGGATGACACCTTGATGCTGGGGGCCTCCAGCTTGTGAGTCCCTCTCCTAGGCAAATGGGGAAGCCATAGCCCAGTGCCCAGGTTCATTTCAGAGGCACCCTAGGGTCACATCCCAGGCCCTCAGGGACAAACGGACAGACTTGAGGGCTAGTTGTTCTTGTGGCTGGCAGGCACTGTGCCCCCCCCCCCCCCCCAGGCATCTCTACTGAATCCTTAGAACCTGTGAGTTAGGTGAGCAGAGTAGACTGATGACAGTTGACCAGTCTTGGATCACCTCAGAGACTCATCTAATCCCATGAACTCTTAAAAGTGGAGACTATTTATGCTGGCTAGTCTTATGCCAACTTGACACAAGCTAGAGTTATCTGAAAGGAGGGAACCTCAATTGAGAAAACGCCTCTGTAAGTTCTTGCTGTAAGGTGTTTTCTTAATTAGTGATTGATGAGCTCTCCCTCATCAGTTGTGGGTGGTGCTGTCCCTGGGCTGGTGGTCCTGGGTTCTATAGGAAGGCAGACTGAGCAAGCCATGGGAAGCAAGCCAGTAAGCAGCACCCCCTCCATGGCCTCTGCATCAGCTCCTGCTGTCAGGATCTTTCCTGTTTGAGTTCCTGTCTTGACTTCCATCAATCATGGACAGTGCAGTGCAAGTGTAAGCTGAATAAGACCTTTCCTCCTCAACTTGCTTTTTGGTCATGGTGTACTGTTGCAGCAATAGAAACTCCAACTAAGACACTATTTCCTAGCTGGAGGTAGGAAAGATAGGAGTGATTTGAAGGTATAGCTTAGATTTGACCTGTGAATACTGACTCAGAGATGAAGCAGGCTGCAAAGAAAGACCCAGAGGCAGGCCCTGGCAGGCACACAAAGCAGGAGGCTGCCTGCAAAGCGGTCTCGGCTAAAAGCCAGTGGATATATGGAAGCCATAAGCACTGCTGCTAGGACCTGACTTTAGCGACACACTGACTGGCTATGAAAGCCATTTCCCTTCCAAAACTCTAATGAGTCTCTCAGCCACCACCACCTCACGCCTTGACTTCAGCCTGGTGCTGCTGCCCCAGACACTTAACCTATGAGTCAATAAGTCTCTTGTTTTAAACCCGTCTCGATTACTTAGAGGAGCCATAGAATATTGCTGCAGACCCTGAGTCCCCAGCATCCCAGCCTGGAGAGAAGCTGGGGCCACTAGCTTCCACTCCACTAAGAGAAGACTGAGAAAAAAAGAACTGAGGCATGTTGTCCAAACGTGGGGGCACTTTATCAAAGGGGAGCGACACCAGGTTTCTCCAGACAGGCCTGATCCTTGAAAGAGCTGAATGCCCTTTTGTAACTTATGAAATAGTGGTCTTTGGCTGGCCCCATTCTCTCCAACAGGAACACTCTGAAGGGGTCCAATGGTCCTTAGGCCCTGCTCCCAAGGAACTTCATCCAGGGAACCTGGGGTTCCTGCCTAGGCTGGGGGCAGCAAGACAGGTGGGAAGCCTGCTGGGCTATCTGACCTCAAGATTTCAGGCCAGTCTTAGATTTGCCCTGCAAAAAGAAGTAGTGGAAGGCAGCCCCGAAGTTCCCTCCCAAGATCAGCGTGCCCCACGTCTGAGAAGGGGTGCCCAGCAGGACCGAATGGGAAAGACAAGGAAGGCTGGTTACAGTCCTAGAATGAAGGGTCCTCCAACACCTGCAGGGGAGGCCCGGGCAGGAAGAAGGGCGGGTCTGCCGGCGCGCCTCGCCTCTCCTGGGCGCGCCCCTGCCCGCCCAGCTCCGGCCCAGCCCCGCCCGTCTGGCCTGTCCCACCCGCCAGGGCCCGCCGCATCTGCACCCGCTGCAGCGCCCGCTCCCCTGTCCCGAGCCACAGCGGTCATCTGTAGCCCGGTCGCTCCCGGGAACCTGGACCCAGCCCAGAACGAGGGGCCGAGTGGGCATGGCCTGTCCAGGGGCCGCCTCCCGGGCGCTGGCCCTGGCACTTGTGGCGGTGGCCTTGGCTGGGGTCAGAGCACAGGGCGCAGCCTTCGAGGAGCCTGACTACTATGGCCAGGAGCTCTGGAGACGGGGCCGCTACTATGAGCATCCGGAGCGGGAGCCGGAGCTCTTCTCGCCTCCACTGCATGAGGGCCTCGGGGTGGAGAAGCAGGAGCAGCAGGAGCAGCACCAACAGGAGCCCAGGCCGCCCAAGAAGGCCGCCAAGCCCAAGAAGGTTCCTAAGAGGGAGAAGGTGGTTGCAGAGACGCCTCCAGCAGGTAACTTTTTGCATCGGGCGGCCCGAGGGGGCGCCCGTGATCGCCGCATTCCAGGGGACACCTGGCTTCCCGGTATGTCTCCCTGAGTGATCCCAGCCAAAATCCTGTGGTGCTGGCTACTCACTAGAGACTGCATCTAAGCTAAGCCCAGCTTTCTCTCCCTGCCTCCTCAGGCAGAAACAGAATTGTGCACTTTGAGAAAACTGCCTGGGGAGCAGGCCCCGGTGTCCCAAGAGTAAGTCTATTGCTTCTTCCTGCTCTGTTTAGATCTTCAATCTTCAGAGTTTTCTTCAGAGTGATTTCAATCAGTCGGCATGTGACTGGCTGGTGTTATTTGGCAGATGGTCTTGGCAAGGCTTGGTCAGTGACCTTTATTCAGGCAGTGCCCCTTCTCAGTTCCCTCCATACCCGTCAGGGGCCCCTTGAATCCACTATGCACAGGATGGCACAATCCCAGCTGGAGACTTTGGAGTACTCTTGGTCTTTGTAGCAGCCAAGATTCTGCCTCCTTGGAAAGGGCAGACTACAGGAGCCCTGGAAAGTTCTGAGTGACTGGCAGCCTGGGGTGAGCGATCCATCCTTTGTGCCCATCTCCTTTTCCTTAAGAGATTTAATTAAAATCCGTCTTCACTTTCTTCTGGTCCAGCCGTTATCACAAAACCTGTGAAGAGGACTTTCTCTGAATTGTTTCAGATCGTGATTGCTTGGTGTAGGAGTTATGTTCCTACTATTTCAGCCATGCGGAGCCAGCAGGACAGTGACCAAATTCTACGGTCTTGCAGGGTCTTTGCCTGAAAAGAGAGTCATGTGCTAGGTCACAGAACTCTGAGCTCAGAAGTGGTTTTCATTTGGTTAACGGATACCAAAGTCATCAACCAGGGTGGCAAGGGAAGATGCAAACACACTTGAGGGGCTGGTCCCATTTGAGTACCACCTTTGTATATGGCTGAATCCCTGCCATGTGCCATTGACAGTATAGGACCATAGGGGCTTCCCAAATTTTTTTGGAGGGGGCGGGTAACAGGGATTAAGATGTAGAAAGCTGCAGTGACTTGGCATCAAAGGGTGGGGATAAGACACTGACTTTAGTAGTGTCCACTGGTCTTCGTGGCTGAGGAAAACAGCTACCCTTGTTATGTTACATATGAGAAGCTTTAAGCTCAAACAGGGGAAGAAACTCATTTTGTCACTGTCCTGCTTGGGAGCCTTGAAAGCCCACCTTGTCAGCCAGGTCTTAGGCTTGCTGTTTGGGGACCCGGAACTTGAGTACCGCTTTCTGGCCTCAGCTGCTTCACCTGCAGATAGAAAGAACAGTGTCTGCCATCGCATTTTCCTGTGTCGGATGAAGCCAAAGCCTTTCACAGCATCCTGTAGGGTGCCCTAGGGACCAAGAACATAAGGCAACCTGGTCCCTCCTCCAAGGACCTCACCGAAGTTGTGAGACTTTGGGGAAATAATCACAGGTGTGCTGAGAGTTGCATTGAACACGGGATGTCAGGAAAATAAGTAGAAGGATGAGGCCAGTGCTTCCCAGGGGGAGATGGCCAACTAGGCTTGCTCCGTGAGCTGCCTCTGTTTGGGTACTCTCGGTCGTGACCAGTTACAATCTTTCCTGAGAGCTCAGAAAGTTGCAGCCCAGCCTCAGTAGTGTCCCCCACTTATGTGTCTGGGGGCTCAGCTATTGCAGCCCAGAAGTGGTTCTTCTTCCTTCTGGAGCATTGGCGGGTATCAGCCTTGGAATGGGGTCTCTGAAGGAGAAGTCAAGTATCATCCGGTCTGTGAAAAAGGGTCATTTGCTTTTAGAAAGACACCTTGCAGAGAAAGGTTGGCCGGGGACCAAAGAAAGTTAACTGTTCCTGGTGAGTAGTTAGCCACCTGAGTCCTGTCTGTAAATGCAAGACACATCCGGAAGCACCAGAATCAGGCTTAGAGGCCTTTGGGGAGCTGCTTCCTGTCTCATCTCTATTTTAGCCATTTTCCTAATGAATCAGGTGGGATGTCTTAGAGCTTCCCCAGATAGGACAAGTGTGACATTCATCAAATAGTTAAAACTAATATCTCTCTTTCTCCCTCCACTCTCCGCCACCCAGTGTGGCATGCATGCTTGTGTGTGTGTGTGTGTGTGTGTGTGTGTGTGTGTGTGTGTGTGTGTGTTCAATAAAACTTCCAACTGTGGACTCCATGTAGTAGAGGAGAGATTAAATTAAAATGATCTTGGTTGGGGGACTCAGAAGAATTTGTCCACTTCAATTGCACAGAGAGATGATTCTATCCCACCTTAAGTGGTGGTATGGTATACATGATGTTCATGGTGTCACAGAGGCACTGTTCTGTGTGGTTGGCTATTTTATGAACAGGTTGCCAATCTTAGGAATGTGCTTGAGGGGAGGGAACCTGGGGATCTTGTCTGGGGTGTTAGATGCAAACTTCTGGAATTTACTGCATTGCTATTGAATGCTGGGTTCCAGGACAGGGTAGGCACTGGGGTGGGAGCAGAGGGCAAGATAGAGAGATAGGTGAGAGCAGAGAACTGACTTGGGTATCACATTTGGAGAGAGTGAAATGCTTTCCACTTAGCTCTTGGGAGCATAGAAGTAGGAGTTGATAAAGGAGAAATGGGAAAAGTGTGTGTGGTGGGCACTAATAGGGCATATGTGTGGATCCCTGAGGAGGCTGGTGCAAAGGCTATTCGGTCTGGCTTTGAGTTTTGGCTTTGATCCTTGGCAACTAGAGAAATGCCCTGTGGATGCCGTGTGCTGATATCTATGGAGGTGGCTTGGAGAATGGAATCCTTTGGCCAATTGGGGGGTAGCAGTGAGCATCCTCCTGTGATGGTTGGTTGTCAGCTTGACACACCTGAGAAGCAGGAACCTCAGTTGAATAATCACCTCCATCAGATTGCTCTATGGGTACATCTGTGGGGGACTTTCTTGATTGCTAATGCGTGTAGGAGGACCCGGCCCACTGTGGGTGGTGTTTTCCTTAGGCAGGTGGTCCTGGGCTATGTAAGGACAGTAGCTAAGAAAGCCAGTAAATGACCTTCCCCTGTGGTCTCTGTTTCAAGCTCCTGCCTTGAACTCTTTCCCTAGCTTTCCCTGATGATGAACTGTAGCCTGTAAGTCAAAAATCAATCCTTTCTTCCCCAAGGTACTTTTGGTAATGGCAACAGAAGGCAAATCAGAAACACCTACTCTGAAAAGCTAAAACTTGGAATGCTTAAAAATCTGAGCCCTTTGAACACCAGTACACTCATGGTGATTATGCACCATGAAGCTTTGCTTTAACTCAAAGCTACCTCCAGGCTATGTGTGTGGTGTATATGATACATAGATTAATTCCATGGTTGGGGAAAACCATGAAATCTGAAGTGCTTTTGTTCTCAAGAACTTGAATCAGGGATGCTTAAGCAGTATTTCATTTTCAATGGAGAAGGGCCCCACTGTACTGAATGGAAGAGAACACTGAAAAGCGTTTACTGAAAGTTTGGTTTAGAATAATTATAGACTCATAGGAACTTACAGAAATATTATCATGAGGTCCCATGACCCACCCCTCAGTTCCATCAATGGGAAATCTTAGGTAACTCTAGTGTAGGTTCCCTAACCCTGACACTTCCAGCACTTTGGACTGAGTATACATGTGCTGGGAGGCGGGGGTGGGGTGGGGGGTTGGGTCCTGTATATTGTAGGATGTACACCTTTGACCCATGAACTACTACAGGAACTTCCTCTCAGCCCTCACAAACAGAAATGCCTCTAGACATTGCCAGCCATCTGCAGGGGGCTGAGAATTACCACTGGGTATCAAAAGCATGATATAGAATGTTATACTTACTGTGAATTAGATTGTAATATTATATTTCAGAAGTTTCTCCATGCCATTTGTATATGTATGTATATATGCATGTTTGTGTGTATATGCATTTCAGTAGTTTCTCCACGTATGCATGTGTATGTGCATGCATGCATGCCTTTTTTTTGTTTTGTTTTTTTGAGACAGGGTTTCCCTGTGTAGCTTGCGCCTTTTCTGGATCTCGCTCTGTAGAGTGGGCTGGCCTCGAACTCACAGAGATCCGCCTGCCTCTGCCTCCCGAGTGCTGGGATTAAAGGCGTGTGCCACCACTGCCCGGCATGCATTCATGTTTATGTATGCGTATGCACATGTGTGCTTGTGTGTGTATGGGTCCACCAGGATATAGGACCATGGAATCCTTGTCTGAGGCCTTTAGTAAGCATCAGTTTATCCCAGAATCTTAGAACTTTTAGGAAAGTAAACGGTCACAATGCAAATTCCTGTCCCCTGCAGGGTTCAGACAATGGCTGCTCAGCCTTTGCTCCACCCCTCTCCAGATGAGGTCTTCCCACTTCAAGGCCATCTACTCATTGGATGGGCAGTGCTGATTGCTAGAATATTCTTCTTCATAGACAACCTCCTTCTAACTCTATTTATTCAGCTGTTTCTGGTTGAATTCCACAGTTTCTGCAGTTGGAATGCTTTGTGGTCCCAGGAGTGAGCCTCAGGTCTCTAGTTTTCATTATCCAGCATGAAGAATAAGGTAACAGCTCCACGGGGGTCATGCCAGTGGATGTAGGGTGTGCTTATTTTGGGTTGCCTTTGAATTGTGGCCACGCTCCTTTTAGAGGATGAGATGTAGCCAACTGATAGACCACAGTTGCATAATTCACCTGCCTTTTCCACCCACATGGCAGAAAGAAACAAACAAGGCTGGGAATAAGGGATTTGAATATTGTTTTCTCCCCTCCTTGGCTTAGGAGCTGACTCGAATATGGTGGCTTCAAATCTGATTTCCCACTGACTCCTTTGTCTGTACCATTTCCAGGCACCGGCTAGAATGTACCACTGTTTGGATCTGAACAAACCCACATGGATCCCCTAGTCCGGAGCTAGTCCCTCTGGGATGTGCTGAATGTGGAGGGAGCCATTTTTTGTTTGTAGGTCTATGCCCGGAATCATCCAGTTTGTGTTTAGTATGTGTTGTGTCCCGGCTGTCAGGGGAAATAAAAAGGTGGCGATTTGTGCATATTTGCTTGTAAACAAAGCTCTTTCTGGGTGAGCTGTTGCTGGTTGGTGCAAAGGGCTTTCCTGTAAAGCTTGGCCTGGTCTCTTGTTAGGAATGTCCTAACTTGGGCAAAACTTAAGTGTGAGGAGGAGGTATTTGTCAATATTTCAGTAGTGCTTTTAATAAACCCGGGGAGTGTCATTGGCATACTTAAAGAACAAGAAAGCCTTGATGGCTGCCTACTTGCTTTAGTATCAGACCTGAAGTATTTCATCCAAGTCACCTCCCTGCAAAGCTCCAAGGAAAAAGATGGATTGGGGCAGGGGGAAGCATTGCTTTCTGAGGTGCCGCTACCCTTTCCAGAACCCTTTCCAGAACTCTTTCCAAAGCTAACTCACCGCTGGCCTGCTCCTCCTGCCTGTGCCCATGGCTCCGGAAATTAGGGTTTTGCCTGGATGAGAGACGATGGAGACCCTACAGGGGTGGAAGAAGCCAGATTGCATGCTGTAGTTCTAAAACAGTTGTGGCATTTCCCCCATCTACCTCTTGTGTCTGCAACTGCCAAGTCTCAAGGTGACCGTGCTTCATTCAGACTTGGGACAAAACCAGTTTTAGCTCCAGAGGCTGGATTTTGTGGTGAGGCCTCTTTTGCATGTCCCAAGGGGCTAGGAAGACAAGTGCTAACTTAGTGTCACCCAGCAGTGACAGGTTCTGTCCTCTGAGACCCTCTCAGGTTCCTGTTCATGCAGCTGCCACTTGGATTGTGAAATCCTGGAGTTAGGTTTCTTTGACATTGGGCAAATATGCACAAATCGCCACCTTTTTATTTCCCCTGACAGCCGGGACACAACACATACTAAACACAAACTGGATGATTCCGGGCACAGACCTACAAACAAAAAATGGCTCCCTCCACATTCAGCACGTCCCAGAGGGACTAGCTCCGGACTAGGGGATCCATGTGGGTTTGTTCAGATCCAAACAGTGGTACATTCTAGCCGGTGCCTGGAAATGGTACAGACATGGAAATGGCTGTGGGAAGGGTTAGTATCCCTAAGTGGCTGGCCTCCATCTCACTAGAGATGATGGATGGCTAACATGGCAAAGAATACCTACCTTCATGTGTTAATCAGCTTCTGATGCCATAGATTTGGATATACTATATACGCCATGCAAAGCATGTGCAATGCTCCCTGGTAAGCCGGTTGAGGATTCAGAGAAAGCTAGGGACAGAACTGTGCTCCTTACGGGCACATGTGACTTTCCAAGCCTTGGTTCCTCCATGGAGGATTGTGTCAATAACACTCACATTTCCTGTTGAGGTGTGAGGTTAGATGGGTGTGGCCCCCTTGGTTCTGACAGGGGTGGGTGGGGCAGTTTTGTGTCACCTTTTCCCTGCTCCTGGAGTACCTGCCAGGTGGTGTCCTACAGACCCTGACAGACAATGCCCCTGGGTTGTTGGCACCCCTTTTCTCCTCGTAGCCCCTTTCCCTCAAGCTGCATGCTTGCAGCACATGTCTGCTTACCTCAGCTTGTTCTTGGCAGAACCCAAACCCAGGCAGATAGGTGCTCCGGGTACCTGCAGAGCCTACAGAGGGCCCACACTCGCCTGCATGCGCCTGCCTGCGTACCGCTGGTCCTGGGGTATTTCCTTAGAGACAAGGAACTTCCACTCCATACCCTGTTTCCTCTGACACTGACTATCCTCAGAACTGGAAAAGGGCACAGGCTGTCCCCTCTTTGTCCTTTTCCTGCTCCTATCTGCATAGAGCAGGGACTTGTTTTTTTATTATATTTTTTGACATTATAATATAATTACATAATTTCTCCTCTCTCTTTCCTCCCTCCAATCCCTCTCATGCACCCCCTTGCTTTCTCTCAACTTCATGGCCTTTTTCTTTAATTGTATATACACTATATATATATATATGTATGTATAGATATATAGATAGATATATATTCCTAAATGCGTAACTACAACCTGCTCAATTCCTACAATGTTACCTGTACGTACATGATCTCAGGGCTCACACTTGGTATTAGATAACCAGTTGGGATGCTCTTCACTGGGAAACCGTTGCTCCTACTCTCGGCATTCCCTAGTTGCCCATCGTACTGTGTCTAGGATTGAGTCCCCTTGAACTTTTCCCCTTTCATGTCAGAGTATCCACCGACATTGCCACTGTTCAGGAATTGTTTGGGCTCCTCTGTTGCTAAGACTTCATAGAGACAGCCTGTCTCACATTTCTAGGAGACACAGTCCTGGGAGGTGTCCTGCTCCTCTGGCTCTTACACTGTTTCTCCCTCCTTTTTTGCAACGATCCATGAACCTTAGGTGCAGGAATTATGCAGTAGATGCATCAGTTGGGACAGGGCGCCACATGCTCTCTTGTCCTCTGCATTTTGATAGGTGGTGGTTTCCTGTAATAGTCTTTATCTGTTGCAAAGAGAAGTTTCCTTGGCGAGGGGTGAGGAATGCACTTATCTATGGGGATAAGGATAAATGTTTAGAATGTAGTTAGAGATTATGCTGGTTTAATAAAGAGCTGGATGTAGGTTCTCCTCCAAGATCCATGTCTTCACTGCCCTGAGTGGCTAGCTAGGTTTCCAGGACCAGGCATGAGTGAACTTTAAGTCTGATTAGAGAGTGGTTAGTTACTGCCAGAGCGTGTGTACCACTGTCGCGCCCTTAGGGCTATCATGCCGTGCTGGACTTCACTGCGGACCACAGGCATCACAGCTGGGGAGGACTTTTGTTTGCTTCCCTCCCTAGAAGCTTCATAATGCTGTCTGACACCACGAAAACCAGTCCTAAGGTAGGAAGGAGGCTTTCAGGTCAGATCCAGATCAGGTCTCAAGTTAAAATAATAATTAAAATAATCCCCTGGGGAAGCAGAGATAGGAGGCTCCCTGGGACTGTTGGCCAGGCAGCCCAGCCTGCTTGGCAAGCTCCAGGTGAGTGAGAGACGCTGTTTAAAATTGGAAAAATAAAAAGTGGCCGGTGCAGAACAACTGAGGCTGTCCTCTGATGTCAACATGCATGCGTACAAAGTTGCTTGTGCACTCCCACACATGCACACACACACACACACACACACACACACACACACACACACACACACACACACACACACCTCTTTCCTAACACCTGAAGGAGGAGAGAGACCTTTAGGTTGCATTTCTGGGGAGCTACTGAGAGACCCTCATGTAGAACCTCCTGCCATGGGTTCCTTACCATGAAACAGGCAAGAACTGCCAGAGCCCTGGGTCAGCTGCCCACTTCAGGGGGAGTGCAGCAGAGCTCTGTGGCCTGGAATTTCCTGGGGAAGCAGAGACTGCAGGGAAGCAAAGGCTTTTCAGTTTGGGGTGTGTGTGGTGGTGGTGGGGCATTGCTACTGTAAGCTCCTTGTGCAGCAAGGGGAAAAACAGTTTTCTATTAAGCCAGAGGAATTATATTTATCGTGGTACACCAGAATAGAACATGTGGCCAGCATTAGTGGTGCAGTGCGCTACTTTTAAGGAATTCTGCACTGTCACGCGGCCCAGATGGAGATGCTGATTGGATTCTGGCTCCTTCTCCGAACACTATTTCCCCTTCTCTTTCTTCTTTCATCTGTACAGACCATATGGTGCCTTTCTTGTTCTGGGGGAGGAAGGGTCTATGGCAGCAGCCTTGGTGCTGGCAGGGAGGGACCTTTGAGCTGGTCACTAGCACTGTTACCTCCTGAATGTCAGTGACCTTGGGAAGTCCTCTTCCTCACTCTAGGTTCTTAGCCTGTGAGTTGAGACCTCTTTGGGGGGGTCACATGTCACATGTTTACATTATGATTCATAACGGTAGCAAAATCACAGTTATAAAGTAGCAATGAAATCATTTTGTGGTTGGGGAGCACAGCATGAGAAACTGTATTAAAGGTTTGCAGCATTAGGAAGGTTGAGAATCATTGCTCTAGGCCTTTATGTTCTCCACTGTAAAATGCCCTTCCTGTCCTCAGAGGCTTGAACCTTGCAGTGAACATGTCTTGTAAATTTTGGAGCCTGCTAGCTATTAGCAAATGGGATAGTGTTAGTGACATGTGGGCCTTGGGATAATGCTGGCCTGGTAGAGACAACAGCTGTTTTTTGCACCCTGAGTATCTCACAGGTATCATTTTATGCCCTCGCTCTAACTTCCTGTCTGTGTGGCAGGCTCTGCTACCTTCTTCTGTTGAGGAGGGGAAGAGGTAGAGAGGTCAGGCTGGTGCCCTTGGGGGTGCCCTGGCTGTACCTGTCTCCCAAGTACCACCCTGGACTGTGGGTGGATCAAACCTCTTCTCCTCTCTGGAAGGCTGTACCCCTAACCCTGAGCTGGCTAGTTTTTATACAGAGGCTTTCTGAAGTGGGGACCATTCTGTATGCATTCCTGCCCTCAAAGCCCCAGGTGATGAGCTAAGAAGACAGGCTTGCTTAGCTCCTTTCCCGACTGGATCCTGCTTCCCCTTCCTTTCCCTCAGAACTTCCTAGACAATGAAACCCCTGCATTAGGCTTTGCTTAGTGGCAACTTGACTCTAGACAGATGCTATCAGAGCCTCTCCAAGGAGGATTCGATTGAAGTGAGGAATCAGGAAAGGCAGTTTTTAAGATGATGCCAGAGCTGAGACTTGCAAGATGAGAAGGAGCCAATTAGCTTGAGAGTAGAGGGGTGGGTGCACCCATGGGGGGGACAATTTATGCTTTGTTGTTAGGACAGGGGTAGGGGGACAAAGTGAGGAGAAACTGAAAGGTTAACAGGGTCACATCAGGCTCCCAGGTCACTCCCCAGTTAGTGAGCAACTGACTCACAGGTCCCCAAGCCATGGCCTTGGAGAGAGTTGGGTGTACGAGCTCAGCATGGGGAAACATGCTAGCTTTGATGTCCAAGTCCAGCTTTGGCCTCCAGTTCCAGCTATTACTCCTAGTGCTTCAGGGAGCCTCAGCAGCGTTTTGTAGGCTTACAATACTTAACAGCATGCAGTTGTGCATGGGTCTCATGAGGGGTGATTATCTCCATATGTACTGAGCAGCCTCTTCTTTAGCCACAGACCCCTTAGAGTCCAAGGACCTGGGGCTGGAGAACTAAGCAGGGATCGACTGTCTGCAGGAGAGGACCATGAGTTCTCACATCCAGAGGCTTGTCTGATACACGGAGTAACAATATCGTTCTCTCTTTTTCTTTCTAGGTAAAAATAGCAACAGAAAAGACAGAAGAAGCAAGAGTCTCGAGAAAGCTGTCCGAGATGATCACGGTGTCCCTGTGGCCCATGAGTATGTCAGAGAGAGTAAGTGAAGCTCTTGGAGGGTCACTGCCCCATTTCTGTCACCTGCCCATGCTGGGTGCAGGCAGCTGGCATGGCTGTCTGGTCATATACATCCTGTAGAGGTATTGTCTGGACCTGTGTCTATTCTTAGCCATTGTGCAGGAGTGCAGACATCTCAGCAGCTCAAAGTTCTCTCGGGACGTTGCTGCCCCACAGAAGTTTTCCCCATTGAATTGCTCAAGTCATTTCCAAGTTTTCTGTCCCCTCCCTTAGACTCTCTCACTTGGAAGTCCATATCATTGTGATCTCTTAGCTGCCCATAGCCTTGGTTGTGTATTTCTTGTCTCTCAACTCAGCACAGGGTCTCTGGTGGCATCGATAAAGCTTTCTATTCCCAGAATCTGTAATACTAGACCTGACATCTTGCAGCCATGTATAATCACTTACCCTAGTATGTTCAGCGGTAGGTGGTAGGGGTGGGGGTAATGGCTTGATTGCTAGAGTGCTCGCCTCACATGCATGAAGCCTGGGGCTTCATCCCAGCACTGCACACACCAGATGTGCAGCTAGAAGACCAGCACTGTAAGACTAGCACTGTGAGACCAGCACTGTAAGACCAGCACTGTAAGATCAGCACTGTAAGACCAGCACTATAAGACCAGCACTGTAAGACCAGCACTGTAAGACCAGCACTGTAAGATCAGCACTGTAAGATCAGCACTGTAAGACCAGCACTGTAAGACCAGCACTGTAAGATCAGCACTGTAAGATCAGCACTGTAAGACCAGCACTGTAAGATCAGCACTGTAAGACCAGCACTGTAAGATCAGCACTGTGAGACCAGCACTGTGAGACCAGCACTGTAAGACCAGCACTGTAAGACCAGCACTAGGGAAACAGAGGCAGGAGGATTGGGGATTTAAGGTCATCCTCAGCAACACAGAAAGTTGTAGGACAGCCTGGGATATATGAGATACTGTCTCAAAAAAAAGCAAAAACCAAACCCAAAAATTATAGAAAAAGAATGTTCAATGTTATAATTTCTAGATTCATGGAGGAACACTGACCCATTGGCTGTAGCTACAAATATTCTTAACTATTTGTCACTATTATTGTACTAAACTTCAACATTCAGGATAATTTTCTGCTAATATTAGTAATAGTGACAATTTATTAAATGTATATGTAGTTGCCAGATGTTTTGCTCAGTGTCTGACCTTCCAGGCACCCTGCTAATCTCTGTGGGTATCACTACCATCACCATCATCATTACCCTCCTCTTCTTCCTCTTCCTCCACACTCTGTAGATTAAGGGAGGATCCTTTGGTCAGGGTTGCATAGCAAAACAGAGCTTAAAATGAAAGATTCCAAGGTTGTTGTCTTTTTGCTTAGTAATGACAGCAGACAAAAAAAAAATCAGCTCAACATTTTACAGATTTGCATAGGACTCACTCTCAGCTGCCACATCTGCTCAAGAGGTGACTGTCACCAGGGGAGTTGCACATTCCCTTAGGTACAATGTCAGGGTTTGGGGCTGTTTTTCTAACTAACAACCTGCCAACAAAGATATCACTGCTCTGAGTACAGTGCATTCTAAGGTTGAGAGAAATCAATTCTTATGAGCTTCTCAGTCATTTAGGGACCTAAATGTCTATTCCATCTGAAGGTGAACACTGAGGTGCCCACTGGAAGGACCTTGTCCCTTGGAAGGATGTGTTGAGTGTACAGTATGTAGCTAGGGCTGCTTTTCCTGGGCTCATCCTGAGGCTCAGGTCCCTTAGCATCTGTGATGGTTAGCTTTAATCATCAACTTGACCTAACATTACCTGGGAAGAGAGCCCAAATGAGGAATTGTCTGCTTTGGGTTGGCCTGTGGATCTGTCTGTGGGGAATTGTTTTAATTAAGTAATTGATTTGAGAAGATACAGCCCACTGTGGGAGGCATCATTTCCTAGGCAGTGGGTTCTGAACTGTGTAAGAACGGAGAAATTGAAGTAAGCATGAGTAAGTGTGGATGTGTTCATTTCTCTCTGCACTTGACTGTGGATGTGATGTGATTCATTGTTTTAAGTTTCTGCCACCGTGACTTCCTGAGTGATGGACTGTCACTTAGAATAGTGAGCTGAGATAGACCCCTGTCTCCTCTAAGTTGCCTTTTGTCAGGGTATTTTGTCTAGGGCAGTTGTAGCTTCCTCTCTGGTGCTGGGTCCCTCTACCTGCTGGTGGGATGGCGGTGGCAATTGCTCTTTGCTCACGTATACCACCAGGCTGAGGTCGCTTCAGGGTGATAGCCTCAGGAGCACTTTGGAGTTCTTCTGCCAACCAATCTGAACTTGAAGGTTCTTCAGTATCTGGTGAATTCTTGAGTGCTTTCAAACACATTTTCAAACATATTTTGTCCAGATTTTCTCTCAGCAGCTTCAGCAGAAGGCTTGGGTTGGATTATCTTATTTCTTCTTTCCCAGAATTAGAAATTATTAAAATTGGGGAAGGCATTTCAGGAAGATTTTGGAGGCCTGTTTACACACACACACACACACACACACACACACACACACACACACACACACACACCACACACACCACATAACACACACACACCACATACATAACACACACACACACAAATACTATACACATGACATTTCCTCTTTTCTGTCACAGATGCCCTCTCTAACTACATTATTTTTCTGAGTTGACCTCATGGATGGTGTCACTTACCTCAAAGGCAGCCATCACACCTCTAGTTCACTGAGTATCTTAGCTACTGTATTAGCCTGTGGAATTATTCTGTTTTTTCAAGGAGGGATTGATGAGAATCTGAGAGTAAAAGAATAATGACTTCCTGTTGCTCCGCTGAGGGAAGGATAGAGACTGTGGGTGGTGACTAGATGGTTCACACTGAAGGCAGGTGACAGAGCCTTTAAAAGAGTCTGAAGTCAGTGGGGGCAGATGGAAGTCACCCTCAAAGAACTTTCCCAAGAGCAGATGTGTGCTTAGCTGTTATGAGACTAAAGCGCTGTAACAGTTGGGTCAGCTCTCCCAGGACATGATCCACTACTCGGCTGGTTGAGTTCTTGTCACATCCGCATCTCATTTGTGCCCACACCTTTCGCTCTGCGACTTTCCAGTCCCTTCCCCAAAGTTGAGAGCTAGTTGACTTCGGGTTGATCTATGTATCATGTCAGGCTGATAGAATGAAGAGACGTGTCTGTGTGCTGGTCCTGAGCAGAGGATGTAAAAGCCTTTGTCTGTTACCAAATGTCTGCACCTCGGCCACCCGCCCATGTGCTGAGTGGTCACCACTGTTCTTATTTGCTGTTGGGATAATTTACCTCCCCATTTCTGTCCCAGTGTTTTCTGAGAATTTGTTATGAGAATCCTTGTGGAGAGTTGACTGGAAGGAGATTTAGACATCTGCCTACTCCAGAAAGCTACGAGAGAAGGTATCACCAAGTGTCTAGTTTTCTAGCTGGACTAAAGCTGGTGGCACACAGAAAGGGAGGGGTGAATGTGCCCCACGTGGAAGCTATTTTCTCCTTTGTAGTCATCTGATTCCCACGTGGTAGATGTTCTTCCACATCTGGTGTTAGGTTCAAGTAGGTTTCCTTTCTTGAGTCTTGGGCTTCTAGGGCAAGCTTGGGAGTGGTTACAGAATTTTCAACCAGAATTCCCTGAAGTCTAAGACACTTCCGAGCAATGGATAGTTTTGTGGGTTGCAGCAAGTCATTCTGAGGAAATTTTATCTTTTAAAATCTCCTTCAAGAAAAAGTTTTTTTGTTTTTGTTTTTAATTTCAAATAACTGTAGATTCCTAAGAAACTGCAAACAAACAAACAAAAAAATTGAGAGAAGGGTCTGACTTACCTTTCATTCTGCCTGTACCAGTGCTGATGTCTTTACATGGCTGTAGTAAAGTAACAGAGTCAAGAAACTGACTTGGACAAGGACAGACCATATTCAGATTCTGCCAGCTGTGTGTGTGTGTGTGTGTGTGTGTGTGTGTGTGTGTGTGTGTGTGTGTGTATGTGTGTGTGTGTGTGTGTATGTGTGTGTGTGTGTGTGTATGTGTGTGTGTGTTTGTGTATGTGTGTATGTGTGTGTGTGTGTGTATGTGTGTGTGTGTGTGTGTGTGTGTGTGTGTGTGTGTGTGTGTGCAGGACTGTGCAGCTATATTATGTGTGGTTTCTGGAAACACTCCTGTCCCATCAGAGGTTCTTTGTGCTATTCTTTAGAGAAACTCCCCTGCCCATGTTCAAGCCCTGGTTCCTGGCAATGCAGCTCTGTTCTCCATGAGGCTGTAGTTGTAAGACAACGAGATACACAAAATCTTATGCTATGTTACCTTGGAGACTGACTTTTTTACGTTCGGTGTAGATCTCTTTTATTCCTTCTGAATTGGATAAGTAGATCTGGTTTGGTGTTTTTATGATGTAGTAGTTAGGCAAAGTTAAGCTCATTAAAATATTATTGAAGGCTAACGTGTGGAGAGAAACCTATGGGAATGTAAGGATATAACTCATTGGTGTGTGTAATCCCCACACATTGATTTGGGTTGTCATGGACACCACGCAGTGTGAAAATGCATCATTGCCACTGCTCTTTACAAGAAGAAGATTGTGCTAGAACCTCTGACGTCAGCCCTGGCCCCCAACCAGCCAATCGCCTTGCCTCTCCTTAAACACTGCTGTGATCAGAGGTGACAGGCATGGTTTTGAACTTGGTAATATTGGTGGACGGGTGCCGTACACTCTTGTATCTGATTTCCTTTGCTGGCTATCATATTTGTGAGGCTCATCTGTGCTGCTACAAACACTGTGGCTTGTTTATCCTCATGGGTCTGTCATATTCCACAGCAGGACTGTATACCGCGGCCTGTGTACTCATCCTCCTATTGACAGGTATTGATGTGGATTTGACCTTTTGGCAATTACAGAGTGCATTTGGGATCACTTTTGTGTGATTCTTTTGGTGTGTACCTCTGGTAGAGCTGCTTGATCATAGGGAGTGGGTATCTTGGATAAGGACTGGTAGGAGGGGCCTGAGGACACAGCTCAGTTGTCAAAGTGCTTGTTGGGCAAGCATGAGGACCTGAGTTTGGATCTCCATGTTGGAAAGAAAAGTGTTGGGCGTAGAGACACACACCTATAACCCCAGCACAGGGGAGGAGACGGCAGGAGGATCTTTGACGCACTGGCCAGCCAGTCTAGCCAAATTGCTGACCCCCAGGTTAAATGAGAGACTTTCTAAAGACAAAATAAGAGAGAAGCAATAGGAGGAAACACCATGCCTTGACCTCCAGCCTCCATCCGCACGTGCACACAAGCTTACATGCACACTCGAACATGCCCACATGTAACACCGCACACACAGAGAACTGGCAGAGAATTTTCCAAGTTGATTATGACCATCAACATTTCCACCAGCAGTAGCTTTTCTTCCTTCAAAGCCCACATTTGGTCTTGTCAAGCTTCTCTGTTTCATCCATGTTGGTGACATATGCTGCTGTTTTGATGTGGTCTGACTATGTGTTTTCCTGGTGACTAATGGTTAATGCTTCTTTGCCATTAGAATGACTCACTTTGTTCAGCTCCACTTAGGTCACGGTTTTCCTGCCATTCTTCTCATTGATGGGAAGGCTTGACTGGCTGGTTTGCTCTTGTCAGGTAACTGCCTTAGCTTTTCACTCTACCAAGGATGTCTTTTGAATGACAGATGTTCTTAAACCTAAAACAAACCAATCCTTAATCTTTTCTTGGGTGGTTGGTGCTTTTCCATCATGCTTAATTTGATTTTTGCCTTCCCTAAGGCCTTGAAAACATTTATTTCTATCTCCTACTGATAGAGTCTCCTCTTGTATTCCTGTATTGCTGCTGAAATTATTTGATAAAATAGAAATGTGAAGTAAATAATAGTGTAGGCAGACCATGGATGTGGTGACAAGCAGTTTGTTTTGAACTAGTAATTACCTTCTAAGGTCTTTATTAGCAATGTATGAGGAAAAATATGAATTTCCCATGATGACTCATAGACAGTGATTATCAGTCACAACAGCTTCTGATACTCATGTGTTTGGGAAGTATTGGTTAGATGTCAAGGATCCTGTGATGGAAACTCATTTTGGCTTGTGATCGAGGCTCCCAGCCTCTCTAGGGAGGTAGACCAATCTATCTGAGATGGCGGGGCTTTCAGGAGGAGTTTGGCTCCAAGGCAGGGTGAATAGAGAGAGTGGAGTGGTTGGGAATAGAGTATGGGAGGCTTTCCAGATGAAGCAGCCACTGAGCTGGACATCCAAGGTGAAGATAGTTACCAGATCAGACCCTTTGAGGCTGAAGCCTCCTGGGGTAGACTCTGTGGGCTCCACGCTTGGCCTTGCCTCCCAGTTCTCTGAGAATTTCCTTTGTTGGACCCTCAGACCTCTCTCCAGACTTCTTTTACTGTGTAGGTGAGAGATGCCAGCCAGATTCTGGGGGCCCCTTGAGGTTCTTGGCACCTCAGAAGACCTTCCTGAGAGCTGCTGTCATTGACCCACACAAGTCTATGTGGAACTCGGGCATCCATTTTTCTAGGTTCTTCGAAAGATTTTGGTTCTTGGGCTGGTCATTTAGTTTTCTGTCCCAGCAATGCAGTGGGGCAAGTCTTCAAGGTCCTCTTTGATGTGTTGGGTATTAAAGAGCTTTCCAAGGATGATTAGATAAGACCAAGATTAGTTCGTAGACTTCCCAAGAACCTGAGAGACTCCCACATCCTTCTAAGCAGCTCTGGGTGTCTGAGTCAGGCAGTGAGCCACGGCAAACACAATCTCATCGCACAGGAAGCAGCCTCCACACTCTTCGTTGGTTGGAGGGAATGTCAAGTTCAGAAAGGCAAAGGAAAGAATTCCATAAGCAAGTCCTATTGGAGTCATAGGCAGCAATGAAGACAAAAAATCCAAGAGAGCTAGCAACTTATTACTGGGAGCCTCTTCCCCTCTGTTTCTTCAAAAATCCTCTGCTTTGGTAGTAGCAGGCAGCCACAGCAGGCCACAGCTCCTCTCTGCCAAGAGTGGTGACTTTCCTACTTCCAGCCCCTTTCCTGGTGTGACCCCCAATGTCACCAAAGCATTGGTATTTTACTTTGGAGCTTTCAACTCAAATGGGGGAACATAAAGAGTGTACTTGGGGTCTCCTGTCACAGCTGATTTCCAAATTGAACTTGGCTACATCGTAATTATTTAAGTCAGTCTGGTCTCTCCAAGTCTCAGTTTGTTTATGGGTAAGACCGGTTTGTGGACATTGTGAAAGTTTAGTGGCGAGATGTCCAGAGGGCGTGACTCAGAGGGAGTTGCTTGCACGTTAGCCTAATTGCTCATAGATTTGACAAACTTTTCAAGATTTGACCTTCACAGCAGTTCCCTGGGGATATGTGGGACATTGGGAGTGGAGTTTGGGGCTTGGTGCCTCCAAATCAGAATTCATGTGCTATGTATTCTATTTCCTGTTATCTCTGGGTCACAAAGTTGTCCCTGATATTAAAGGCGGTAGGCAGTCTTGGAATTGTTCAAGAACTGATATACAGAGTGTCCTAGTCTCGTTTCTGCTGCTGTGATAAACGCTTAGGGGAGAAAGGTTTTTGGTTTTGTTTTAGCGATGTTATAGGCTGTCACTGTAGGGCCATCACAGCAGTAAGAGCTCTAGGGAGCTGGTCACATCACATCCACGTGGAGTCAAGAGCAGAGAGGATGCATGCCTGCTGGCTCAGCTTGCCTTTTTCCACTCTGATACAGTTCAGGGCCCAACCAATGCGATGGATTCACACACACTCAGGGTGGATCTTCCTATATCAATTAATCCACTTCAGAAAATCCTTTATAGTCCTGTTCACCAACCAATCTGATTTAGACAACCCTTCATGGAGAAGCTCTTCTCAGGTCATTCTAGAGCAGTGGTTCTCAACCTTCCTAATGCTGCGACCCTTTAATACAGTTCCTCATGCTGTGGTGACTCTCCAACCATAAAATTATTTCACTGCTACTTCATAACTGCAATTTTGTTACTGTTATGAATTGTAATGTACAAGTCTGTGCTGTGGGATGTTCTGTATGGCAAATGTGTTGCTAATTAGTCAATAAATAAAACACTGATTGGCCATTGGCTAGGCAGGAAGTGTAGGCGGAACAAGGAGGAGAATAAAGCTGGGAAGTAGAAGGCTGAGTCAGAGAGACACTGCCAGCCGCCATGATGACAAACAGCAAGTGAAGATGCTGGTAAGCCACAAGCCACGTGGCAAGGTATAGATTAATAGAAATGGATTAATTTAAGCTGTAAGAACAGTTAGCAAGAAGCCTGCCACGGCCATACAGTTTGTAAGCAATATAAGTCTCTGTGTTTACTTGGTTGGGTCTGAGTGGCTGTGGGACTGGCAGGTGAGAGAGATTTGTCCTGACTGTGGGCCAGGCAGGAAAACTCCAGCTACAAGTCTGATATGCAGGATATCTGATATGGGACCCCTAATGGTTGCAATCCACAGACTGATAACCACTGTTCTAGACTGTGTCAAGCTGATAATTAAAATTGACTATCGTACACAGCTTGGTGGTAGTGGCAAAGACCTTGCGGGTTGATGAAGAGACACCAGGCTAGAGTCCTTCACACTGGCCTCTGTGCAAAGAATGTCAGCAAGGGACAGAGCTAATGAAGTGACAGCGGGTCCCGTCTCCACTCCCGCAGATGGAGTGCACTGGGAGATGGAGTGGCACCGGGAGATGGAGCTGCATTTGGCACAGGGTGTTCCAAGAGCTGCATGCCTTAAGAGAAAGTAATTTCGTGGCTGGTGACCGTCAGTCTTCTCCAGATTGTGACACATCTCAGATCTCTAATTAATATTTTCCTGAAGATTTTTTTTTTCACACTTTTTGCCATGTTCTCTCACCCACATGCTTCTTAGGATAAGAGCCTGTTTTAAAAAGTGGGAGAAACTCAGTTTGATGGTCAAAGACATGTTTGTTTTTATGGCTGAAGAGAGTTTGTCCTCAGGTGGGTGTGGCTGCTGGCCCAGGGCACTGATTAGTTGGGGCCAGGTCCTTGTTGCAGTGTGGCCATGGAGCAGGGTTTACCAGAATACTGCGATACTGAGGAGGCATGAAGGGCTGTGAATGACTTCCCTGTTTACTTCAAGAACTTTTTTTTTTTTTAAGCCAAATCTCATGTAGCCCCAGTTAGTCTCAAACTTATTGTGTAGCTGAAGATGATCTTGAATGTTTTATACTTTTGCCTCCACTTCTAGAGTGCTGGGATTATAGACATCAGCCATCATTCTTGCTTTTTTTTTTTTAAATACAGTTTCATGTAGTGCTGGATCAGATTTGGGGCTCCATGCCTGCTAGGCAGCCATTCAACTGTTATACATTAGAAGACTCAATATGTAGTAATTACATCATAGTTTGGCGTTTATAATAAATATATAGAATATATAGCTCCAACACAGAGTTTTGTTTTTTCTAAATACTAGTTACAGATACTTCAATGAAGCTTAGAAACACTGTTTCTCCCCTTTACCCGTCACCAGGGCAACCACATTCCTGTCTCTCTGTAGTGTTTCTTGAAGGATATAGGAAAGCCCTCCTTGTTGGAAGGTAGTATTGGGATTGGGATTGGCAGGACAGCTATTTTCTTGACAATGTAAACCAAAGGCTTTGCAACAGTGACTTTGCCTCCTGTTTGGAACCCTTTGGTTAGCAGGATCCTCAGTCTCATGTCTCCAGGGTTTACACACCATTGTGCCTATTTAACTCTGACAATTATTCTATAGTTCCCAGCCAGTGGAAACAAGCACATGTCCCAAGTATTCACATGTCTGAAGGTGCCCTTGATCCCCTTAGCTGTTGATGGGTCATTTAGCTGGTAACCAATTTATGATTTCTTTTCAGTCAGCCCCCTGTATGTGTAAGTCACCTCTGGGTCATCTCACACAGCTGAAGACAGGCCAAGGATCGTAGCTGAAAATGCACCCCTTATCTCTGCTCTCTTCTATGTTTCTGATCTTAAGGAGGTGGAGGTGTGCTTGGAGCCCCTCCATTTATGCTTTGGGTTTTCCTAGGGTTCCATTGCCTTGGGGTTTACTGTTAGTGGCTCTCTTCCCCATGGCTGGAATCCAAAACCTGAAGATGTTACTCAAGGACCAGAGAAGCCTTGGGTGGTGGCTCCAAGAATGATGTCAGCTGCCCCTTTTATATGTAGTCCTCTCTAGTCTTTGCTTGCCCCTCTGGCCACAGGAAAGAGGAACTGCCTGCCTCCCTGTGCAGGACTGAGGGTCTCAGACGCCTTGATGTGTTGTGATGACGTGGGCTCCTCCCTGGCCCTCCTGGCTGTTCAGCCTCCATACTGTTCTATTCATTTACATGGCACCTCCCACCATTCTGTTGTGTGGGAACCAATTTAGGGTGATACCTTAATTACCTTCCCCATCTTTTTCTCCAGCACAGAGGACCTTGCAGGTGCACCAGTGGGAGGATCTCTCTGCGGATCTGAACACCCACTAGCTCTTCTGAAAACCTCTAGAATGTTCTCAGGGAACCAAGAGGAGGAAAATGAATCAGGCAAAAAAAAAAAAAAAATACTGAAGTTCATCGGGGTTAAGCCTGTAGTATGGAGGACATTTTAGTATCCTGTACTTTGAGTTAATTTAAAGTTCTAAAACCAAAAGATAGTTCTCCTACTTCTTACTTTTTCATCTTTAGTATAAGAAACTTCCTTTTTTTAACAGAGCATTCCTATGTAACACTTTCAGTGCGCATATTAAGATGGACCTAGAACTTTCACCAGGAAATACATGACTCTAACCTGAAGTTGTTGCTTTATTGATCTTTGTATAAAGGAAGGTAGAAGAGAAGATTGTTCTTAAACTACTCTAGATTTAAGCTTTTGTTAATTTTAACATGTTTACAAATTTTACATTTAGTGTGTGTGTTGGTGGGGGCACGTGCATGCTACAGTGTGAGTGCGTGCCATGGCGCACATAAGGGGTCCAGAGAACAACTTTGTAACAACTGGTTCTCTTCTCCTACCTGCATCCCTGGGACTGAACTCCATTGGTAGGCATGGCGGCAAATACCTTTACCTGGTGAGCCATCTCACTGGCTCTGAAATATGTTAGGAATATGTTGTTTGGAGACCTGGGGCCCTCATAGCTTGCTCGACAGGTGCTGTTTTTCTTGCACCCCATAGTGTCCTGCACTGGAGAACACATTGTTCTGTGTCGAGCGGGGAGCCAGTTGCCACCAGGCTTTCTTTTCTCTGGAACCCCCAGGAAGGGAATTATAGTAATTATTGATGGAAGGTAAAGAGTGAGGTAGTCCAGAGGCAAAAATAAGAGTGGATAATTGATGAAATAGAAATTTCCTGAATGCGGTTGACTGCCTTACTGTATCTCTGTGAGCCTTGTGCTACACTTCCCAGATTAACCCTCAGCACTGGACAGGGAACTCCACACGCTTGTCCCAGGCATCGTGGTGGCTGTGAGCTTGCATCTTGCTTCTGTTACACTTTCTCTGCTGATAGCACTCAAGTCCTGGTGCCAGGGAGGTGGCTGGGTGGAGACTCTGGACAGGTATGATGCAATGCTGGAGATACCCTTAGAGTCAGTCCCTTCCTCTGGCAGCACAGAGTGGTGGCTTGTGCTACTTGGCTGATGGTAGCTCTGGCCCTGTCCTATCCTGTCCCTGATGTCCCTATAGTGACCCTTCCTTGTTTAAATGAGGTGCTGTTGGTTTCCTTCAAGCAGCACTCACTAATCCATATGGTCTGTATCTTCATGTTTGCCTGTCAAGGACATTGTACTCCCCTAGAGTGGATTCATGGCTAGCTACTTCTACACGGACAATGGGAAAGGCTTGCAAACAAAACAAGATCATCTAAAGACAGCACCTTCTAATAAGGAAAGAAGTCCAGGTGTCAGGATGCTGGGTTCATGGAAGACACCACATAGGAACTGGCTGAGCCCATGTATTTATCTGGGTTCCCACCAAAGTCACTGCCCAGCAATTCCATGGATGAAGGGAGTGGGACTTCTTGGTTTCTTCTGTGACACTATTGTAGATGTGGACAAGAGTAGATGCCACTCATGTGAAACTCCACTGTTGCCCTGGGTGCACAATGGCCTGGGCCCTTCCGGAGGCCAGGCACCGAACTTTTGAGTCAGTATGAGGTTTGCATTTACGAAATACCCCCCTTATGGGCACTTCTTTCTATATCTCGTAGATCTTAATGGGATTTCTTACAAGGGAAGCAATTTTAATACATATTTAACTTCATTCAAGTAGCTCCTTTTTGAACTAAAACATTTATGTATGAGATGTTTTCTTTATCTAGAAGAAATGCTTTGAATAGCAATCATTGTCACTGTGAGCTATCTGTCCATCTGGCTGTCTACCTGTGCATCTGCCTGTCTGACTGTAAATAACAGAAATGGAGGTTGCAGGGCTAGATGAAGAAATGGAATTCTCCGCCATGTTCTGTTGAGTGGAGGCTGGAATAGTGTCTGTGTGGCTCTGAAATAGTCTCACAGATGACGGTGGATACTGTTTGCGTTTCTGACTTGATTACATGGAGATGCTGCAGATCTGAGCACAAGGATGTGGAGAGACAGAGCTAGGGTTTTTCCCCCTGTCTAGTCTTTCATGTCCTGGTCCCTCAGGGTCAGAAACTAACTTAGTAGTTGATCCTAGCAGAGGCCATACCCAGAACACAAGGAATTATCCACAGAATCCAATTGCCAGTGGCCAGCTCAGTGCCAGGACCAGGAGGTGCGGGGCCTCTCAGCACAGGCGGAGGATGCTGTCAGGCGGAGGATGCTGTCAGTGTCTGAAGCATGCATGACAGGTTGAGGCGAGGTGACCAGTAGAAGTGCAAGGATCCAGAAGCAGGGAGGAGCAGTGAGGGAAAACCAGAGCTTGGAGGTAGGCACATCAGTTTAGGGGCCCTTGAGCCCAAATCCCAACCACGCTTTAAGTGGCAGACTGTTAGGTACCCCTGACTCTAGTGGCCCTAGTAAGTCAGTGAGTGTTTCCCCCAGACCTTGCCTGAATTCCGAACATGGCCTGTGATGGCTATAAGAGAATACTGGGTCTGAGAGCCCAGGGCAGCAGCTGAGAGAGGGTGTTTGTTGTCCTGAAGCTACAGTTGGGAGGGTACAGGCCCACAATCCCAGCCCTTGTAAGAGGAGAGGTATAGGTTTATCTTCTGGACTCAGGGGTCATGTTTCATGGCTGCAGGACCCAAGAGGCAGGGAAGACTACTGCTTTGGTGGCTCAGAAGGTCCACAGTGATGCCCAGCATAGGAGGCAAGCATTATGGATTTCAGACGAGATGGTGGGATAGCTTTGCTCATTTGCTCATATAAGACATGAGCATCATCAATTCCTGGTAGGGAAGAAAGGAGAAGTACTCACTTAACACTTGGTATCAATGACCTGCCACCCATATGAGTCAGACTCCCAGTTCCTCCAGACCTGGAAGGTGGAGGGGCAGACCCTTGTGAAGCAGGGGGTTCATGGTAACTGTTGACCCTGAGTGGCCTTGGGAAATCAGTGGTCTGGCTTCACAGATTCCCCCTTCCTGCTTAACCTCTCTCCTACTCACTGAAAGGGTCATCAGTGACTGCCTGGCGTCAGTCATGTGACCCTTGCCTTCTTACATGCCCTCTAAATTCATTGCACACCCCATTCACTGGGTGGCCTTTGCTCACATCTCTTCTGTATGCTGTTCTCACCCACTTCACACTCCTTCGCTAATGCTCTACCAGTAAGTGACTCCCCAGGTCCCAGCTACAAGATCCTTTCCCAGAAGCTATGGAGCACCAGCTGGTCACTGGAAGTTGACCTGTCTTCCCACAGTGTGTCAGGGAACAGCAGCACTCCTCTGATTATGCTCCCCATTATGGTAGGGGTCAGGGAGATGGTTAATGTCAGTTACCAACCCAGGAAGCCTCCCAGAGGGTGTCAGCAGGCCCAAGGACACACCGTGTCCTTTTCCAGCCTGGAGATGAGACTCTGAAGACTAGATCCACTGTGCAGCTCTGCCAGCGGCTGGCCCCTCTCGGTGGCTTGCCTTAGGTTCTCAATGTGCTGGTTTCCACTTTTGAGAGATTAAGGGAGGACTATGTGGTATCTTGGTTCCTAGTAGATCTGAATTTGTGGTTGATACATTGTGCACCCCAATAAACTTTTCTGGGGGTCAGAGAACAGAGCAGCCACTATATTAAACATAGAGGTTAGACAGTGGTAGCACATGCCTTTAATCCTGGCATTCCAGAGGCAGAGCTCCATCCGGAACTCTGTGAGTTCAAAGCCACACTGGAAACAGCCAGGCATGGTGACACACACCTTTATCCCAGCACTTGAGATGTCATGTCTTGCTTGGGAAAAACATGCCTTTAATCCCAGGAAGTGATGGCAGGAAGCAGAAAGGTATATAAGGCATGAGGACCAGAAACTAGAGGCTTTTTTAAGGCATTTTTAGCTTTTAGGCTTTTTAGCAGCAGTTCAGCTGAGATCTATTCCGGATGAGGACTCAGAGGCTTCCAGTTTGAGAAAACAAGATCGGCTGAGAAGTTGGTAAGATGAGGTTAGCTGTGGCTTGTTCTGCTTCTCTGATCTTTCAGCGTTCACCCCAATATCTGGCTCCGGGTTTGTTTTTATTAATAAGACCTTTTAAGGTTCGTGTTATATGAACTTGTCTGCCTGCAGTGCCTGAATGGATCTTCTCATCCAGGTACTGGCAGAGTCCCTGCCATCTCAGCAGACCCCTCCAATCTGAGGCTGGCAGGGCCTTTTGCTGAGTGTGCAGACATGCTCCCAGAGTGCCCTCGATTCTAGGCCACGTCCAGTTCCGCTGTGACTGTGTCCTCTGATGTTTGAAGTTGTCTGATACTGCTGGTGGAAAACACACTTGATTCACACCTACCTGAGAGTTGTTTTTCTCCTCCGAGTCAGATGGTAAGGTGGAGACTCCTCTGTGATGCTCTATCACTACATGCCCCCCATAGGACATGATGGCAGGCCAGTGGGTGAGAGGGAATAGCCCAGCCTAGGAGACCTGGGGTCCAGCCTCGGCTGCCATCGATGTTGTTATGTGTAGGGATGGTGGTTTCGACTTGGGTCTAAACCATTGGCTGGCATTTATTCCAGGGTCAAGCTGTGCTCAGGAGCTGTTCCCACAGCCACCTATTCTGCCCAGAAGGAAGACAACAGCGGGCTTCTGTTTATGTTGCTGTGCTCATTATCATGCCCAACAGAGGCCAGAGTTGCCGAAGCAAAATCAACAAGTCCTGATTAATTTGCGGAGCTCGAGCATGGGATTGTTATAAGATTTCTACCCAGTGTCATTCTCTGGCTGAGTCTCCTGGAAGGGGCCTTAATTGCACATGGCATCAAACAGCAGCAAGGCTAGCAACAAAGAGGGAATATTCAGCCCAGATATTCAGAAAGCAAATGCTAGTGACAGAACTGGGGAGCCACGGATGGCTGCATTGACCTAATCTGTCTGAAACACAGGGTGTGCCGGGCAAGGGGGCCGTGCTGGTGGCTTAGGGGCTCACTGGGGGAAGAAAGTGCATGGCCACCTCTGAAAAGCAGACACTCATTTCTTCTGATAGCTGTCTTTGTTTCTAACAAGCCCTGTCCTTCCCAGGTTGCCCACCTCTTGGTCTGGAAACATTAAAAATCACAGACTTCCAGCTGCATGCCTCCACAGCAAAGCGCTATGGCCTGGGAGCGCATCGTGGGAGACTCAACATCCAGGTACTAGCCTCTCAGATACATTCTGGTCACACTGATGATTGCTCAGGTCACAGACACAGGGAGGGCTCCCCCGAGCTTGGGTTGGTGAATACATGGCATTTGAAGAGTGTTCCCTAGTTCTCAAGGTGAGGGGGCACTGCAGAGTAGTCCTGCGTGCAGAGGATGGGCTTCTCCGGAGACAGAAGGCAGGACAAATTAGATAAGGACTTCCTTTTGGGTACCCTCTGTCTAGAAATGGCAAGAGCCCAATGAAGAATGCCCACAAGCAAGGGCATAGCAGAGAGGTCCAGGTCCACCACATAGCCGGGAGATGCTCATCTTCCCTCTCCTTGGTAATCACCAGGCCCACCCACACCATCCAGGCTGTTCTGTGGGCACACCAGATGTGGCGACCTGTCCGAGGTTCTGTTAAGACCTTGGCCCTTGGTACTGTCTAGTGTCCCTCTCTGTTGAGCTTCCCCTGCAGACTCCACGAGCCACTCAAATGGTAGCACAGGCCTTTCCTCCAGTGCTTTGCTTGCCTGAAGGGGAGGCCCCGTGGTACCCAAAGCAGCAACCCCACTGAGCCATGGGAAGGGCTCCCCCTCTTTACCGTAGGACTCAGCTTCCGTGACAATGTGGGACTGTTCTCTTACATTCAGCTGGAACACTTGGCTGAATCCAGGTGTAGGCCGATCTGTCTTTTGGGAGGCTTGAGGGAAAGCTAGTGGCAGCTGGCTTGTGGCCTTTCCTTCTGTGAAGCCCAATTTGGTGGACTGGGCCCTTCATTTTTCTTGGGGGGGGGGAGTTGAGACAGGGTTTCTCTGTGTAGTTTTGGTGCCTGTCCTGAATCTCACTTTGTAGACCAGGCTGGCCTCGAACTCACAGAGATCCGCCTGGCTCTGCCTCCCGAGTGCTGGGATTAAAGGTGTGCACCACCACCACCCGGTGGGCTGAGCCCTTCTTATGTGCCACCCTGGGCATTCTCTTCTGATTCTCTTCTTTTCTTTTCGAGGACCCTCTAATTGCCAGGTCTTCTAAAGCTTCTTTAGAAAGTGACAGCTGCTAAAAAAAAACATGGATGTGGCAACAAGAAAGTGGCAGAAGAACTGCACCCATAACCAACCAAATCCCTCTTGTGTGTTGTAAGAGGGTTTACCCTGAGGTGAACTCTCAGGGATTGACCCGGGGAGACCACTATGCATCTCGGAGGGTCCTGGGTTCTCTAGGACGGGCTCTAGACCTCCGAGGGAGCAGCTGTAACTTGGCACAAAAGTTACTTTTCTTTTCACTGTGACCAAATGCCTGCAAAAAAGCAACTTAAGGGAGGTTTTCTGCCCATGGTTCAAGGGTAGAACCATGGGAAAGTTATGGAGCTAGGTGCGTGAGGCAGCTGGCAACAGTCTGTCCACAATCAGGAACAATGGATGAATGCTGGTACTCAGTTCTCTTCCTCATTTTTATTGAGTCCAGGACCTCAGTCCACAGAACAGTACTGTCTACATTTAGGATGGATCTCCCCTCCCCCCACCCCATTTCACCTAACCCTTCACATGCATGCACAGAGGTCGGCTCCTAGGTGATTCCAGATCCTATCATGGTGTCAATCAAATGAGCTGTCAATCAAATGAACCATCACACTGCACTTTTGTTTCTTGTGAGCCCCTTCCTTGAGCATGAGCCTCACATGACAGGGATCTGGTCTTCTGTTTGTGAACCCCTCAGTATCCAGAACTATACCCATAATACATGGGGGGGGGTCACAGAGGATGTCACCAGAGACTTGGTGAAGTGTAGCTGGAATGTGACTCTGTCTTACCATCTCGGGGCCATGCATCCAGCCCTTTGGAGGACATCCAGACCTTTACCTTCTGGTCTTTCTGTTTACTTTGTCTTTTATGCATAGGAGGTGTAGCCCAGGAAACAGTAAACTCCCCTCCATAAATGCCTGGGTAGAGGCTCACTCTGCTGCTTGTTGTGAGGATGGGGAAAGGAGATGGTTCGACGTCACGTCAGAGTTGATTGTCTCCATGGGGATTTTTCTCTGAGTGACAAATTGTTTACCCTGGAGTCTTCTCATGAGGGAATTTCTAGAACTGATGCGAGAGAGCAGAGTTGCCGCTCGAACCCTTAAAGGAGATTTATTTCGACTCACTATTTAGAACATACAGGACCTCATGGTGGGGAAGGCATGCAGCTGGCATGACTTGGTCCTTGGCAGTGGTCACTTGATCATGTCTATTCACATCTTGGTGGATCCAGAAGTAGAAGGCAGGACTGGGAACTGGGCTGGCCTGTAACCCTCAAAGGCTTCCATAATCTCTTCTCCAGCAGCACCAGCTGGAGATCAAATATTCAAATACGTGAACCTACAGGGGACAGTTCCCAATTAGGCCATGATGCAACCTCTATCTGGGGTTGACCAGGGAGGGTAGAACATGGCCCACAGCACACAAGTGTGCTTTGTATATGTGTTTGTGTGTATGCGTATGTATGCAGTGGTGCCTATGCACATGTGTGTGTGTGTGGGGGGGCAGAGGTGAACATTGTCTTCTCCAGTCACCCTCTACCTTACATATATTTTTTTGAGACAGGGTATATTTCCTTGAACTTCGAGCTCATTGGTTGGCCAGGCTGGCTGACCAGCAAGAGATTCCTTTGTTCCTACCTTCCCAGCACTTAAAAAACGAAAACTGTGGTAATAGGGACCACTCAGGTCCTCATGCGTATGTGGCAAATGCTTTATAGACCGAACCATCTTCTTAACCCACCCTGGGTGGCCTTGGATACCCTCTGCAGAGGCAAACGCTGACCAGGTCAGGGCCCTCCTTTCGGTTTCTCCCGTCTGGAGCTAGTACCGCAGGCATCACAGTTTGACAGATCCAGGTGCACAATTAAAGCCGCACTCCCAGAATACATCACCCCCCGCACAACAATTAGAACTATGATTTAAAAATAACTATATCTTGTCTCCCATGTGAGTATTTTGTAGGCGTGTCGAGCTAATGGGATTTTAAGTGTGAGAACTACCAAGGTGTCAGAATTAGAAGTTGTGTGTTTCAGTCCATCTTCTTGTGCATCAGGATTTGAACAAGTTCAGTCTAGCCCTCCCCGGGCCCATTTCCCTACAGGTACACACTGGCCCAACATCCAGGCCATGGCACATAGAGCTGATAGACTGGGATTCTTAAACTGGCTGTGGGGCTGTAGGTGGGATGCCCATCTTCTCAGAGACTTCATGTCATCACAGCCAAGTCCCCGCTCTGCTGTGGTCACAATATGGTGGTGACTGAGGGGATGAAGGTGAGGGATTATCTCTGGTGACCCTCAGGGGCCTCATCCATACGCCTCAGCATCCATGTGCTCCTTTGTGGAGGACTGTCTGCTCTGACCTGGGACAGAAATAACACGAGGAAAGGCCCTGTTCACTCACTGCGGTTAAGATGCTCCGGTCCTCAGCAGAGGGAGAGCTGCATGGCCTCTAAGAGCCGTCAGCACCTTGCCGGATGATTTTCATGCATTATTTAATTTAACACTAACAGCACAGACAAATACCATTCTTGGCTCTGTTGACTTATACAATGTAAACACAGTGTTTGCAGGGACACAGCTAAGATTTCCCAGGAGAGTCAGCTCACGAATCCAAGCTGCTTGAAACCTCAGATGGTTGCTCCTCACGATGCCATAAAATTGCCTCAGCAGCTAGGGGTGGTCTAGGTGTGACATCTGCAGGGATGAGTCAGCCAGTACCTCTCTACTGTCTCTGTTGTGCTGATGCTGTTGCAGCCTAATGCATCCTGATTTCTGGGTTTTCCCTGGACACATTTGCTGGCAGGTACAAGAGTGAGGTCACTATGGAGTGACATCACCTGGCACTAACACAGCTTTGCTTCACATTTGATTTTTGTTTTCCTTCTTTGACATCCATGGAGGATTGCTTCAAGAGGCCAAAGGTTATTGGGGACCCAAGTTCTTCATATAATTTTACATAACCTCCCACATCCTCCCAAATATGTTCAACCACTTCTAGATTACTCTTAGTACTGAATGCAATGTAAGTGAGTATGGCATTGTATGGGAGTCTGTGGGAGACCAGCTCCGACCACCTCCCACCTTATGAAGGGTTTTTGGGTAGAGGAGAGAGGAGTGAAGAAATATTAGGTAAGAAGATAGACCTAGACGATGAGGAGAAAGACAGAGACACAGGATAGCTTCAGGAGGGCCACACCTCTCCTAGCTAAGAGACTACATCTTCCCTGGAAAGAGCCTGGAGCTTTGTCTCTGCAGTTTCTCACTGTATGTCCCATGCCTGCCCATGCCTGCCCATGGCTGGACCTTTGATCCTGAAGCCTGCTTGATCCTGCAGCCCTAACTCAGTCTCATGGTGCTCGGCTTCTGTTGGTTTCTGGTTATGGGTTGGCTACATGAGACTTACTGCGACTGTGTAAGCCCTTACTGGGGGCTGCTGTGTACTGGGACTGCTGTGTACTGGGGCTGCCTTGTCCTGGGGGCTGCTGTGCAGTGGGGGCTGCTGTGTACTGGGGCTGACTTGTCCTGGGGGCTGCTGTGCAGTGGGGGCTGCTGTGTACTGGGGCCTGCAAAGGCAAAAATAATCCCAGTGAGGATAATTTCCGAGTCAAGGGATGCCATCCTGTCTCTTCCCGTAAAGGGACTTTATTGTGCATCTGGCTTCAAGCAGCAATCTGGGACACAGTGTGAGGTGCCAAAACACTGGAATTTGGGGTATTTGGATTTTTCTGGTAATAACGGAACTGATGATGACTCCCTTGGAAAATTCAAAATGAGTACTTATCCTAAGGATGGCCACACACTTCTTATTTTCTTCCAAAGAAGTGTCTGTTGTAGTTGGGCACCATAGCACACACCTGGGATCCCAGATCTGGGAGGTGGAGACAGGAGGATTAGGGGTTCAAGGTCATTTTTGGCTACACAGTGAGTTCAGGGCCAGCCTTCACTATATGAGGAGGAGAAGAATAAATGGGGGGGGGGCGGAAGGAGAAGTGCTCATTGGTGAAAAGTGCTCACTGCTCTTGCAGAGGACCTGAGTTTGGCTCCCAGCACCCATGCCAGGAAGCTCACGACCATTGTCCCAACTCCAGTTCCAGGGGATCTGAGGTCCCTTTTCTGGTCTCTGAGGACATCTGCATGTACATGGTACACACATGCACTCAAGCACTCATATAGTCATAAAATAAATCTTAAAAATGAGCAATAGCAGAAGCAACTTCCAATTGTGAAGACAGGAGCTGCTAGAGGCCATTCTGGGCCAAATAAGATCCTGTCTGAAGAAAAGGAGGAGGGGAGGAGGAAGGAAAGAAGAGGAGGAGAGAGGAGCTAGCTTCCATTATGAACACATTCTACAGCAAAGTAGGGTGACTGAGGTCAGCAGCAATTAATTGAATATTTTAAAATAGCATGTAGAAAGGGTTTTCAAATGTTCCTGGTAAAAACTAATGACTTGTGAGGTTTTAGACATGCCATTGCCCAGATCCAGTCTTCACACGTTATATATTTGCATTGAGCTGTCATGCTCTACCCCATAGTCGCACACTGTTTATTGTGTCAGTTAAAAATGAAAGCCAATATAAAAGCAGATGCTAAGAAAAATGTAATGGATGAAATTAGACCTTGACAGAACAAGAGGAGAGGTAGAGAGAAATAGAAATAATGATTTCATCACTGTGCAGAATAGGGAGCCCATAGGGACTTTCTAAACAATATAGAGAATTAAGTTACATCAGCTTAACTGAAAGAGATGTGGATCTTTGAAATGTATAGGAAAGATGAACTTCAAGCAAAGAAATGGGTCTGTAGCTAAAGGAAAAGCAAAATCCAAAAATAGAATGTCTCAGCCATGTTGATGAGTCATTGAAAGAGCACTTGTCAACAGACTAAATGGACCAAGCTCTCCTGTTGACAGGACAGTTGGGCTGCATCATAAAGTAAATTTAGTCAGAGGCTGCAGCTGGTTCAGCTAGAAAATGGAGTGAATTTGGTTCACTCCCCCAGTAGCTTCCTTTCCATGATGGGCAGTCTGTAGATTATTTAACCCAAGGAATGTGTAGCCACCCAGCAGTCTTCTGGGGATTCTATTTCAATTCCATTCTACAGACAGACTGTAACTATGCCGGAAGGAATGAAGATAACCCTAAAGAGACCCTTATACCCTTCCCTTTGGATGTCATGACCATTGAGACAGTGGACCAAAAGAAACTGGACATTTCCCAGCAGAGTCAAGCTGGGAGAAGTAAAAGACCAAAGCCTGGTGCCAGCCAGAGGGGGAATTTGTCTCCCAGGAAGAGATTTCACAAAGTTAAGACAACATGTCAGACCATCTTGAGGAAAAGGCTGGAGCCCGGACAACCATGGGTTAATGATGGTTGAAACTACAACTTGACCAAGACCGCTTAGTTATGCATAGCTCTTGCCCTCTGTTTAAACTTTAAACATCATATCAGGACCCCAAAGACAGACTTGAGGTGGTCACTGGAGGTTATGGTTACCTGTATTTGTCAACTTGACATAAACTAGAATCACCTGATAGAGACTCTAAATGAGGGATTGTTTACATAGGGTCAGCTGGCCTATACCGTGTCTGTGGGTGTTTGGTTTAATTAAGTTAATTAATGTGGGAAGGCCCAGCCCACTGTGGGTGGCTCCATTTCCTAGGCAGGAGGTTCTGAACCTTACAAGGATGGAGAAATTCAGCCGAGCACAAGCAATCAAGTCAGTGAGCATGAATACATTTATTTCTCTCTGCTCTTGACTCTGGAAGTCATGGGACTAGTTGTTTGAAGTTCCTGCCTTGACTTCCCCACAATGGTATCTGTAACCAGGAATTGTAAGCTGAAATGATATTTTATCACAGCAACAGAAATGAAGCTAGGACAGTGGACCTCCTTATTTGTCCCCTTTCCCAATGTGCCACAGTAAACGACTGTGGCTGTCTCTCTGCTTTTCTACGTGTTTTGTCTCTTTCATCAGGTTATTGAGGATGGTTGGCTGAGTCTTTGTTGGTAGGGCTGCCAGGACCCAGGGTCCAATAATTCCAGTGTTAAGACTACTCTACAGCTAGGTGGTGGTGGCACAAGCCTTTAATCCCATCACTTCAGAAGGGAGGCAGAAGCAGGCGGATCTCTGTGAGTTTGAGGCCAGCCTGGTCTACAGAGTGAGTTCCAGACAGCCAGGGCTGTTACATAGAGAAACCCTGTCTCCAAAAACCCAAAAAAGAAGAGAGAGAGAGAGAGAGAGAGAGAGAGAGAGAGAGAGAGAGAGAGAGAGAGAGAGAGAGAGAAACGAAGGCAAGAAAGAAGGAAGGAAGGAAGGAAGGAAGGAAGGAAGGAAGGAAGGAAGGAAGGAAGGAAGGAAGGAAGGAAAAGACTACTCTACTTGGAGATGGAGCAGGTGATGAAGCTGGAGCTTGGGCTGTGTGGATCCTGAGGCTGCTCATGCTATGCTGCCTTGATGGGGCACGGGGAGCTCATTCAGTCTTGATGATGGCTCTGTTTGAGAATTAAACTTATTTCATGCACATGCAGCTATAATGACCAAAGCAGTTCTGCGATTTTAGTTGCCTTGAATTAGAAAGTGAACATTCTTTCATTTTTTTTCAATTAACATCTTTCCTCTCTTTCCTCATTTTCAAAAACAATACATGTTAATAGTACATTTAATAGATTTTTCTTCTGCTATGTTTTCAGTTTCAGTCCCTGGCTGTTTACTGGCTTCCTTGACTGCTGCAGGGGAATAATTCAAACATTGGTTTTGAGTTTTCAAAGTGGCCTCAAAATCAGCAAGCCCTGTTTTTCTAATTGACTTTAAAGACCAAGGTTTGGATTGTGCAGAATGCTTTGTTTATGGACACCTGAAAAGATTTTGGTTTATTATTTTTTTTTTAGAGATTTACCTTTATTTTTTTATATCTGTGTTTCTGTGTATGCTACATGTGTGAAGGTGACCTCAGAGGAGAAAAGGGGGCATCGGGTCCCCCTGGAGCTAGAGTTGCAGGCAGTTGCAAGCCTGTAAGAAGATGGGTTCTGGGAACTGGGTATTAAGAACAGCAAGTGCTCTTAACTGCTGAGCCATCTCTCCAGCCTCGGGTACCTGAACAGTTTTATGGGTTTATCAAGGTAGTCTGGGGTTTGTTGCAGAGGTTGATAGAAGACAGACAGTCACTCCACATTACAGCTTCAGAAAAACTACTAAGCTCCCCTAATCGGAGGGCCTGCCAGCACTCTCAGGCTATCCCTTACCCATCACTAAAGGTAGTAACTTGTTGGGAACCTGGCCAGCCACCATTTCTTTTCATTTTTTCTCTCCCTCAAAACTACTTTAAAATGTAACTCTTATTTTACTCTGTGTTTGTGGATAAATAGCCCTGGGCCATGCCTGCTGAATAACAGCTGTAAGTCTGTTATCTTAGAATTGCTAAATGGCTACAGTCATTTGGCTATGACTTTTTAATTTGCTTCCAGATGTTTCCTCACAGAGGTGGCTGAGGATAGTGGGAGATGCAGCTCAGTGATTTCATTCCAAAGAGCGAGTTGCTTTCCATAAAAGCCACCAAGCCAAGCACTCCACATGATGCCAGGCCTGTAGGAGGTGTTCTGGAGACCCCGGAAATGAAAGAAAATGAAGGAGCCGTTCCCTCTTTCACACCCAACTTCTGTGGACCTTTTGTGTGCTTTTAAAACTGAACATGCATTTTTAAAGATCAGTGTTAAAATCAAGATACAGAAATCAATGTTGAGAGAATAACAACAGTAACATAGAAGTCGGCGTCTGTCCGCAAATCCCGAGCTTCACCCCGCCCCTGACTGCCACCAGCACTCCGGATGGGCAACAACTGTCAAAGGCTTTTAATTGTTCTTGGGGGAATTTAAGTACTAATAAATAATATGTACATATTGCTAAGTCTTAATTTATAGTCTTTGGCTGTGCCTTTGGGATGCTGGCTATGGAAGATGAGACTGTCCCTTATTTTTATCCCTTAGACGCTGCCGGACCTCCTGTGCACTCACATTTATTACTTCCTTAGTATTTATGAATATGGTCAACACATACCCCCTCTTCATGCATTCAATAAAGTGGTGTCTCAATTTTATTTAAATATTATTATGTGTGTGTGTGTGTGTGTGTGTGTGTACTGGCTCACATGTGGAGGTCAGAGGACAGCTTCTGGAAGATGGTTCTCTCCTTCTGCCGTGGGTTGCTGGCATGAAATTCAGGTTAGCAGGCTTGCTCAGCAAGTGCTCTTGCCTGCTGAGCCATCTTGCTGGCCCCATGGTCTTAAGTTTTTAGTAGATCTATATTAAACATTTTCCTTTTTATGGCGAGTATTAAAGTATTACTTCCTACTGAGCCGATGAATATGGTAATTCTAGGCCATGAAAGTTCATTTTATTAATTTCTTGACCTCTTATAGAATGTTGTATATTATGGAAAAGGCCCCTCCTCCCCTTGGCACCAAGGCTGAGTCTTCGAAATGGCTTCAACATACTTCTCTACAAAGCTGAGGTTGTGAGTGATTTTCAGCTAGCTTTTGCTCGCTGTGTTTCTGTAGACATCTTTCCAGGAGCCCTGGATGGTCCACTGACTCATCTGGATAGCTACTATCATGAGACTTCATCTTTCTGAGAATTCTCTTCCATGCTGAAAACCTGTAATAGCCTGAGATTCCCTCTGTGCTGTGGAACTGAAGGACCCCATCTCACCGCCTGTAGCAAGGGGCTAGTAACTCTCCTAATACAGCTCTCTGATGGGCAATTGGTTTCAGTTCCTTTCTCCCAGACCCGTGATGGCAGTATAATTTTTGTCTAACAACATTCTCTAGTAATTTCATGGAAATGGTGCATGAGTAGTAAAATTTGGGGGGAGAGGATTGTGAGGATCAAAGACCACCCCCCCCAACACACACTTATACTAACAAGCACCGGAGATCCAGGGTAGCAAATGTGAGGAAGTTTATTTTACAAGACTGAGTGACAACCCAGATCGAATGGCACTGAGTTCAGAGAAGACTTTTTTATGATCCTGAATGCAGGTCTCATCCTCCTTTTCCTCATTGGCTGGGTCATGGGTTGGGGTACAATCTTAATCACCTGTCACTTACGTTTGTCTATTTCTTGACAGATTGTGCCCAGGCTTATCTATTTCGTCCTGTTTATTTGAAAGCTTTTCAGGTATATGACCTCGTCACATTTGCAGGCTTTTAGGTGTATGGTGAGACCTAACATTAGGGGAACTTGGCTGTACTGATAATGCTTTATGCTAAATTCCTAGTTTGGGTGGGGGCAGCTAAACTAACTGGTGTTAACAGGGTCCAGAGTATTTTGTTCATCTGTCATTGAACCTAAACTTAAGACAATTTTGTCTTGAAAATGGGTGGTAATATTTTTTTTCTTACACTGATGAATCTAAAAGTGTGCTTATTATTTCATCACAATGGATTGATTGTTGATCGGAGGCTAAAATTCTCGGATGAGAAATCTTTAGAGGAGTCAGCCTTTTAAAGTTACATTCTCTTCATTTTTGTAAATACTGCTGTTGAGGATTCTGTTAGCATCTTTGCTCGGTATTCTTTGTTTTTGTTCATGTATGTGCATGCATGTGTGTGTGCATGGATGTGTGTGTGCATGTATGTGGAAGCCAGAGGTTGATATCAGATGTTTCCCCCTCTATAGATGTGAAGTAGATCATCAAATCTACTCTGAGAAAAATGATAAAGAAATAATAGGATAAATGGGTAGATCACTGAATCTACTGTAAAAAGAAAAAGAGGAAGATATAAAAATGACAAAAGGTAGATTACTGAATTACTTGTTTTAAATAGGATAAGTAATGAAAAATTTTTTGTCTGAGTTTATCAAATGTTACTGGACTGGACATTGTTAATATATATAATGGAGTTTTTTATCTGAATCTGTCAAATGTTAATGGACTAGACATCGTTAATGTAATCTTGACTGTGTATATATTGTATATACTTATTGGACAGCTTTTCTTGTATTAGTTATAAGCTTTTTTTAATTTTAGACAAAATAAGGGGAAATGTTGTGGTATTGTGTTCCCCCAAATATTGTGCACCCTAATAAACTTATCTGGGGTCAGAGACGGAACAGTCACTAGATATAAAGGCTAGAAAATGGTGGCACTCACACCTTTAATCTTAGCATTCCAGAGGCAGAAATCCCTCTGGATCTTTGTGAGTTCATGGCTACACTGGAAACAGTCAGGCATGGTGACACATACCTTTAATCCCAGAAAGCAAGCCTTTAATCCCAGGGAGTGAGGCAGAAAGCAGAAAGGTATATAAGGTGTGAAGACCAGAAACTAGAAGCATTTGACCTGGTTAAGCTTTTAGGTTTTGAGCAGCACAGTTCAGCTGAGAGCCATTCGGATATGAGGACACAGAGGCTTCCAGTCTGAGGAAACAAGACCAGCTGAGAAGTTGGCCAGGTGAGGTTAGCTGTGGCTTGTTCTGTTTCTCTGATCTTCCAGTGTTCACCTCAATACCTGGCCCGGGTTTGTTTTATTAATAAGACTTTTTAAGATTCATGCTATACCCCTCTGCTCTCCACCTCATATTTTGAGACAGGGTATCTCACTGAACCTGGAACTTGCTGATTCAGCCAAACTGGCTGGCCCAAGAGCCCAGGGATCCACCTGTCCCCACCGCTGCAGAGCTGGGGTTACAAGCTCACACCACCCTGCCCAGCTTTTTATGTGGGGTTCTGTGGCTTGAACTCAGGTCACACTGATTGCCTGACAAGTACTTTATTGACGGATGTCTCCGCAGCCATCCTTTTCTTTGCTTTTTATGCATTTGTTTCCTCTTTGGTGGCTTCTAGCATCTTCTGTCTCTGACGTTATGAAGTGTGATGGTGACATGCTTTAGATTATTCATTGTGTTCTTAGGTTTTTAGACACTGAAGCCTTTCAGATCTGGAAAATTATCTTATAATTTTTATTCAGTAGGTTTTTTCCCCCCTAAAATTATTTTAGATTTCTTTCTCTGCTTTAATTTTTCCCCCTCCAACTCTCTATTTTTGTGTACTGTTTACTTTCTATGAGATTTCCTCAACTTCCTCATTTTAAGTTTTTGCGTCTAAAATTCAGTTACATTCCTCATGATCAAGAGTGCCTTCTTGCTCCTTACTTCTTCTAGAAAGTATCCTGTTCTTGCATTATGCAATTGAGGGCTCCTTCTCGAGACATCCATTACAGTTTCCTAAAGCACTTTTCTGTTCCGTGTTACACCCGCGGTGGTTTTTGTTAGGTCCTAAGTCCAGCTGTCAAGGATGAGAAGAATGGAGTTGACTGTCTCACTCCCCTGGGTGTTGACGTTCCCTGAAACCTGTCATACTTTTCCTCCTGGCCCTGGGATCCGCATATCCAGGCTTCATGACTTTTCCCCCCATGGAAACAATTTTCCAGTTGCCTGTGTAGCTGGGGAAAACCATGTTGGTTCCTCATGCCCATTGGGAAGTCAGCCCACCTCTCCTTCAAGACACCTGTGCTTCCCTGAGCGTGTCTGGGGCTGGGTTCTCCGTGGAGCGCTGCCAGTGAGTCCTGTCTCCTGTCACCAAGGACTCCTGTCACCAAGGACTCCCGTCACCAAGGACTCCCGCCCCCGGCGCTGTCTTTATGTGTTGTGATCTAGGGAACACAAATGACTTTGAATTTTACCAGAGACTAAAGCTGTGTTTTGTATGTTGTTTTGTTTGGAGGGTTTTTGAAGGAAGGACAAAGGAAACCCAAAATGTTTGCCCCAGCCCCTTGAGGCAGATGCATTATCTGACTTCTTAAGTGGATCCTGTGAGGTGGTGTCTTTGTTACGGACCTCCAGCCACATTTAACCGTCACAAAACTGAGTCTGTTAAGTGCCTTGAAAATGCTGTCATGGTGGAATCACACCGGGTTAATGGTGTCTTTCAAATTCACTTATCCTTGAAAGAATCAAATCTTTTATTTAAATAACTTCTAATTGATAAATTTCTCAAATGTATCAATTATTTCCCTAACTTCTTTATTTTTAGTTTTCTTTCTAAAATTACATTTATTAGTTAATGCATGGGGAGGTAAGCATAAGTCAGTGGGCAACTTGAAGGAGTCAGTTTTCTTTCTCTGCCCTGTGGGGCCTAGGATTTGAACCTGGGTCTTTGGATTTTGTAGATTTTGCTCCTCAGCCCTCTAGTCAGCTCCCCTTAGTGTCTTAAACACAGGGATGGATGTTCTCATTTTCTGGTTTCTCAGAGGCATTTCACTAATACTGTTTATTACCCTGAGGAATAATTTGGTGACCTCTCTGGATGCTTGCTTTTTAAGTTCCTAATTGATTTTTGCAGAGATGGCTATAATTTCCCAGTGAGTCATCTCCACCAGCCGGAAACCACCCCCGTGCCCCCCTCCCCCCATCTGTTTAATTGACTGGCTGTTGTGCCTAGAACGAACTGAGATTGGCAGCAGAAACAGTATCTCTGGGCTGATAAAAACAGGAACTTTCATTGTATTTCCATGCCCTGGTCAGCTGATGCTGGGGGCGGGGCAGGGCATTTAGACAGCCCTGGTCAGCTGATGCTGGGGTGGGGGCAGGGCATTTAGACAGCCCTGGCTTCTAGGATTCTACAGTGTAGACATCCAAGCCGGCACAACACTCAATGCTCATTGGCCTCACCTTTGAGCAGAGTCCAAGACCTGTGGCTTCGTTTTATACAGGCAGCTCTTTGTGTAGCAGATGTTCTATGCATTGCAGGTGTTGAGCGACATCCTTTCCCCTGGATGTAACAACCTCCAGTGACACCAGACAATGCCACATTATTCTCAGAAGGGTAGCGTGGACGCCTGTTGAGAACCTTAGATCACCAATCTCCTTTCTTCTGAGTTCATAGCCATTGCCTGGATGTTTTAAGTTGGATAAAATCATGACAGGCAGTGAACTGGAAGAGTGGCATAATTTCCAGGGTCCTGTAAAATGTGAAATAATTCACAAAGCACTCACATGTCTACCTGTTGTCAGTGCTAGCCAGCCAAAATTTTTCTGCTTTAAAAACTCTGACAACTAACATTTATGGAACACTGTTTTGTTTTGGTGTATGTGTGTATGTGTGTGTGTGTGTGTGTGTGTGTGTGTGTGTGTGTGTGTGTGTGTGTAGAGGTTGGTGGTTAACTGTGCAGGTGTCTTCCTCTATTACTCTCCACTGTATGCTTTCAGACAGGGTCTCTCACTGAACCCAGCACTTACTAATTGGCTGAATGGGCTGGCCATTGATTTCCAGGGAATCTGCCTATCTCTACCTTTACCCTAAGCACTAGAGTTACAGACACACCGTGACCAGCTTTTACGTGGCTTCTGGAGATGGAACTCGGGTCCTTACACTTTACCAACTGAATCATCGCCTCAGTCCTGAATGAGCATTCATTATTTGAACCCACACTTGGTGACGGGCATTGATGGAGAAAGGATGATGGCCCCCACATTGACAGATACCTGAAAACCAAGGCCCAGAGCATCCATGCAAATCCTGGGATGTCAGCTGGGACTCAAGGCCTGTGGTGCATCCTTGGAGCACACTCTCTGCCAGCATCTGTGTGGTGGCTGTCACCGTGGTGCCATGTGTGCCTTCAGCCTTCAGCCTGCTCTAGTACTTGGGGATTAGGTACACATGCCTTTCACCTCTTATCCTTGCTGCTTTGCAGAGGTTCAGGAAAGGTTTCAGCTCCTAGATGAATGGAGCTCTAAAGGGCAGTCTCCAGTGCTTTTACAAGAACAGGGGAACCACAACACCAACATAAGTGCATGTTCTAGTTTCTTGAGAGGGCACAAGTTGTGACATTGTAGGTCATTAATGTGCTGAAAATCTCTGTCATTAGGAGGATAATTGCCTTCCACTGTAGAGAGGAAGTGGCTGTATAATTATAGCCCGAGGGCTGGCATCTCGCCTCCCTGCTGTCTCTCAGGGCTAGAAACCAAGATGCCATGCAGCAGGCACCAGGTTTCTTAATGATTAACCTACATCAGTACCTGGAGCCGTTGGAAACACAGTGAAGTGCAAGCTTTTCCTGATGATTTTAGGGGACAGAGCCTACAGAGCTACCACCATCACAGATATCACCATGCCATCTTGATTTAAAGCTTGCTTTTGGAGGATATTGACTAGGAGGTTCTGAAACTCACCTTCACTTGAGATGGCAGTGCTTTGTTTATGATGGTGTGTTGTCTGCATTCTACCATTTGCCTCAGAGGTCATTGAGGGTGGTGTCAGGACCCACTAGGGATGCATGGGCCAATTTTGGTCCTGATAAGAGGCTGCTGTGATGGTTGGCTTTTGTCAGTTTGTCACAAACCTAGACATATCTGGGAATAGGAAATCCTAATGGAGAAAATGCCCCCATAAGACTGGCCCGTAGGCAAGTCTGTAGGACATTTTCTTGATTGATGACTGATGTGGAAGGCCCAGCCTACAGAGGGTGATGCCAACCATGGGAAGGTGAGAGTGAGTGGTATAAGCAATTGGGTTGAGCAAGCCATGAGGAGCAAGCCAGTAAGCAGCACTCCTCCGTGGTCTCTGCTTCAGTTCCTGCCTCCAGGTTCCTGCCTCCAGGTTCCTGCTTTGACTTCTGCCAGTGATGGAGTGTGATCTGAGAGTTGTAAGCTGAAATAAACCCCTTTCTGCCCAAGTTGCTTTTGGTGACAGTGTTTTATTGTAGCAAAAGAAACCTAATTAAGACAGCATGTTAGCTCATGTGGTGACTGGTGTAGGTTCTGCGAATGGGACTCAGGGCCCAGTGTGTACATAGCTATGCCCTGGACTTCACCTTCTGTAGCTCATTAGAAGCCAGGCTATTCCTAAAAGTTCACTAAAAGGTACTCAAAGATAAAGAGGATGGGAGAGATAGAGATGATGAACTGACCTATTATTTTCTTTAAAAGATCCATTTTGTTTTTATTTTATTATTATTATTATTATTATTATTATTTTTTGTGTGTGTAGGCAATGTGCACATGGGTATAGGTGCCTGTGGAAACCAGAAGAAGGCATCAGATCCCTTGGAGCTGGAGTTACAGGCAGTCGTGAACTGCCTGACAAGGGCTGTGGAAACCCAATTCTGGTCCTCTGCAAGAGTAGCTGGTGCTTTTAACCACTGAGCTGTCTCTTCAGCCCGAGATGACCTGTCTTTCTAAGATTCATACTTTCTTGTAGCTGGCTATAATCATAGAAAAATCACAGAAAAATAAAACAGAATTCATGCAGACTCAGTCTTAGTAAACTGGAAGGCTTCACTTGACTTAAATATCCTTAATTTTTAAAAAATTATGTCAAGGAACTATCTCTTTAAATGGTGAGAGTGTAGGGATAATTTCAGAGCAAAAATGTGACCTGCCTTGGAAATGCAAATACAAAATGTTTCATCCATACTAGTGAGCAATGGTGAACACATCAGACAGGTTAAACAGTCATAGATAGGTACTCACTTGTCAGTGCTTACACTCCGGGGCCAGCTCCATGCTGCTCTTGTCTTTGGGGATTCTCTGGATGATCTCAGGGACTCAGTTGAACTGTCCTTAAACGCTCCCATGGCAGTTTGCTCAGAGTCCCTGAATAGCACCTGCCTCCTGGCGCTCCAGTTCTTGTAGCTGTCTATTTCTCGCTGCCTGGGTGGTGAGGTTCCCCAGCACCTGGTGTGTGGGTGGGTGGATGAACGGCTCTGCTCGTTGCTGGGACAAAATGCCTGACAAAAGCAACTTCCGGAAGAAAGCGTCTATCTTGTCCCGCGGTTTGAGGGTTCAGTCCGTCAAGGTGGGAAGACATGGCATCCGGAGTGTGAGGCAGTGGGTCGCTTTGCGTCACAGCCAGGAAGAAGAGAGTGAGGAACGCTGGTGTCCCGTACTTTTTCCTTTCATTCCGTCTGGGACACTAGCCCAGAAATGGCACTGCCCACATTCAGGGTGAATCTTCCAATCCCGGTTAACCCGATCTAGAAACTCCCTCACAGACACGCCCAGGGTTTTGTCTAGTAGTGGATTCTAGATCTTGTCAATTGATCTGACAATCAGTGTTGCCCACCACCATGGCGGATACCTAGGAGATGGGGTTTTGTGTGTTGAATGGATAAGGGATAGGAGGAGCTCATTAAATTTAGTCTTTCACACTGGCCAAGGAGAAGACATGCTGTACTGAGATATTCCCAACTTGTTAATACTTGGCAACTTCCTCCCATGGTTTAGAATACAGAGTTGACGGTGCAGTGCTTTTTCTTCTTTTTCTCCCTTGTGCCCTTCTCCTGTCCTCTCTTCTTCCTCGGTCCCGAGAAAAGATCTGTCTTCGTCATCTTCAACCCAAGGTCTTTCTGAACTCCCCTCTCTTCTTTCCAGGCAGGCATTAATGAAAACGACTTTTATGATGGGGCTTGGTGTGCCGGCAGGAACGACCTCCATCAGTGGATTGAAGTGGATGCCCGGCGCCTGACCAGGTTCACGGGGGTCATCACCCAAGGAAGGAACTCTCTCTGGCTGTAAGTGGGTCTGGACCTGTGTCTGCCAGGCTCTGTCTTCCACCTGTCGCTTGAAGGGAAACTGCAGAGCAGTATCTGATGAAGGGTGACTGGAAGGTGGGCCAAGGCTGAAAGTCTGCCTCCCCTGTGCAGGGTCCACTGGAAAGGGAGGATGGAGCGGACAAAGGTATAGCCATAGATAAGCCCTTGAGGCAGGCGTCTTTTAGCTTGGATCCTGACAAGATATTGGTATCTGGACAAGTGGGTTAAACTCAGCAAACAATGAGCACATGGTCTTGGGAGGAGAGAACAAGAACCATCCAGACTCTGGGAGACAGACTAAAAGCCTTGGCAGGTTCCCAAACAAACGGCCACTTGAGATTGTGTTATAAGTAAGTGATGAACCAACCTGAGACCTGGGGATGAGACCACTTCTCAGACTTGAGCTTGGGATTAGAATTGTGGTAGTAACAAGGATGGTCTGACAGCGATCCAGACAGACAGCAATATAACCTCTTAAAACTGTCCATCTTGGATAGGGATGTAGCTCTGTTGGTAGAGTGTGCTTGGATCATGCATGGATCCCTGTGTTCCATCCATGGCACTGAATAAAACTGGGAGAAATAATGTACCCCTGCAAGCTCAACAGCTGGGAGGTACAGGCAGGAAGATTAGTTCACGGCCAGTTTTAGCTCCTGTATTAGTTACCTTTCTGTTGCTGTGATAAAACACAGGACCAAGTCAACCTTCAGAAGAAAGGGTTTATTTGGGCTTACAATTCCAGAGGGAAAGGGGCCCATCATGGCTGGGAGACAGCAGACGTGGCAACTGGAGCATCAAGCTGAGAGCGCCTATCTTGAACCACAGCAGAAGGCAGAGAGAGTGAAGTGGGAATGGTACGAGGCTTTGAAACCGCAAACCCAGTGCCTAGTGTTGCACTTGCTCCAGCAAGGCCGTGTCTTCTAGACCTCCACAAACAGCACCACCTACTGGGAACTAAGTGTTCAAATGCCTGAGTCTATGGGGCATTCTCATTCAAACCACCACAGATATCTAGGGTTCAAGGCCAAGTTGGGCTACATGAGACCCTGACTCTAAACAAAACAAAACAGAGCAGAACAGAACAGAACAGAACAGAACAGAACAGAACAGAACAGAAGGGAACATCTATCTTACTGGGTCTTTCTACTATGGAACGCTATTCTGCTTGAAGAGAAAGGGAATTCTGGCACATGTTGTATGTGAATGAACCTTGGGGGCATGATGATAAATGCAATAAAAAGTAACTTAAAAGGACAGATACCAGATGATTCTGCTCACACAAGGCCTAGAGTAATCAGATTCATAGAGATGGAAAATAGGATGGTGATTGTTAGGCACTGGGAGGAAGGGTGAGGGGGGTTAATATTTGTAAGCAAAGAGCTAAAGTTCAGAATGATGACACATGATGGTGAAGATGGCAAGTCAGGGCAGGTGGCCTCAGAGCCACAGGGCTGCACACTTACCAAGACAGCATGAGAAACCCTGTGGCATGCACAGTTGTGGCATGCACAGTTTATGAAAATAAGTATGTATTTTGTTCTTTTATAAATACAATACTGTAACATCCATAAGCATCAAACACACACACACACATACACACACACACACGCACGCACGCACACACACACACACACACACTCATACATGCACACACATATACACAGAGGCATGTACATATGGAAACTCCACCCTACCTACCTCAGGGTGCTTATGAAGATGAATGGCTCTGACCATGGGTCCTGTGCCTGCAGAAATAGGGCCTCAGCAGGTCTCAGTGTGGTCAACAGGACACCAGTGATTTCTGATTTTATTTTATTTTATTTTATTTTTTTGGTTTTTCGAGACAGGGTTTCTCTGTGTAGCTTTGCGCCTTTCCTGGATCTTGCGCTGTAGACCAGGCTGGCCTCGAACTCACAGAGATCCGCCTGCCTCTGCCTCCCGAGTGCTGGGATTAAAGGCGTGCGCCACCACCGCGCGGCGATTTCTGATTTTAAATGAGAAGTCTTCAGGTTCTTCTCTACTTCCCTACACCGAGAAGTCAAGGGTGTAAAGGTCCCTTGTTTCAACACTGGACAACTGCTTGTGTGACTCCATTAAGATCACTTCCTCCACTGCTTGTGTGACTCCATTAAGATCACTTCCTCCTGATAGTTCCTGTCCCTTTACAGTGCTGCAAATCCAAAGTTCCAGTTCTTGGCATCTTTCCACACTCACCAATCGTGTAAAATCGGAGTATGGCTTGCTGACAAGACTATCAGTGTCAGCAGGGCAAGGGCTGGAGAGACAGCTTCATGCTGCTGCCTGGAGTAGCCTGAAGGGTTCTTTCCAGAGACTTTTACTCTGGTGAAGACAGGATTTGTGACTTGGCTGCAGAAAAAGATTTCAGGAGTCTCTGTGAAGTAAAATTGGAGTTTATTAGAAAGAGATGTCAATAAGGCTTACTTACCACGGGGCACTCAGAGTTAGAGAGGGTCAGTCAGGGAAAGGATAAGACACACCCAAGTGTTGGGTGTGAGCTTCTCAAGAGAGAGTCACATTTGTGTGTCTTTATAATAGCCACGTACGTGATTTTGGTGGTTTCTGAAGTGGTTTGGTTTCTAAGGATAGCCAAGGAACTTCCCTGAGACTTTAAGGTTGTTCCTGGTTGACACTGGGTGGTTGCATTGTATTTCCAGTCAGGAAGCAAAGAGTGAGGAATGCCTGCTGCTGCTCAGCTCCCTTCCCTCACTTACACAGTCTAGGATCCCAACTAGGGAATGATGCCAACCACAGTAGGCTCTTCCCACTTAATTAACACAGCCAAGATTCCCCCACGCCTCCAGAAGCATGTCCAGAGGCCTGTCTCCCAGATGTCTCTAGACCATGTCAAATTGACAGTTGACACTAACCATCCCAGAGATTAATTTTAATTTTGGAAGTGATCAACATTAATAACTAAACCGGGACAAGACTTCACATCTGTATTCATAGTTAGCCACCTGACATGGTTCCTGGCCCTGTATTGTTTCTGGTACAGACAGATTTCAGGTTCTCTTTTATGGGTTTCAGTCTTTCTCCTCAACAGTTACCGAGAGCCTTGCTGATAGAGGTCATGCCCTGGCATTCGGGGAACCTGTTCAAAACAGGCACCTGTTCGACCCTCAACAAATGACTCCCTAATAAATGAACAACATTAAGTCAACAATCATCATACTCTTGTATGGCGACAATTGTCTGGCAGTGACTCATCTCCTGCTTTCCTGCGTATTTCTTTTTTAAGATAAAGACAACATTGTAACATCTAATAGTGTCTTAAAACATTACCCATGATCCCACAGATTTTTTAAAATATACTGAATATCCAATTATGTTATTTTTGACTTAATATACCCATAACATTTTCATGCTGTGACTCAGATTTCATCGTGATTATTTGTAATGGCCTGTGATTTACTCAACCATGCCTCACAACACTGTCCCAATTTCTTGCTACCTTTGTCATAACAAGAGAAGCCTTTTGTGATTTTTCTCTTATTTGAATTATTATATTATTCAGTATTCAGTATTATTCAATTCAATATTATTTATAAAATTATAAATATCTAATTTTCAGATCTGGGATAATTCACATAGTTTGACAACATTTTTTTTGTGTGTTTTTTTGCTATTTCGAGGATTACACTCAACTTCCTTTGCTTTTCAGTGACATTTGCATATAATCATACATGCCAATGTTTGCTCTGTGCTATGCCTTTGCCCTCCTTAATGGCATATTATCACATGACAGTTATTTTTACTGCTTAGATTCTGAAAGGCTTTGGAGGAGGAGGGCTTGGAAGCGGGGTTGCTCAAGGGAAAATAGGAAGTGGGCAAGAAAAGACTGGTGTGAGGTAATCGATAAGGAATGAGAGCAGGGGTATTGATGACCGTGCCTGGCTATTAACCCGTCTGGCCACTGTCACTAGAGATGAAGTCGGTGGGTTATTATGGGATTAGAAAGTGAGAGTGAGGTAAGTACAGTGATCCCATTTCATTTTAACTACAAACACAAGGAGGTGGGGATGTGCAGGAAATCACAGTGGAGCAATATCTCTCTGTAGCCAAGGACAGGGGCATGTAAGTGGGGGAGGCCAACGGTAGAATTACTCCTAAGAGTCAGATTTTCCTTAATGTCTAAATGTATTTCAAGTCAAATTATTGCTCAGGGGTAATAAAATGAAGAAATCTGATGAGCTCTTGTGTACCTTACCTCCTGGAATAGTCCTGTCTCCACTGAGGGCCAAGCAGGAATTGGAAGGGTGACCCGCTCTGGTATCTGAGCTTTTCCCTTCTCCAATGCATGAATAATGCTGAAGGCAATAGGAACCATTGCATTGTGATGATTAAATTGCATTGTGTGATTAAAAAAATGTCTACATTAGACATCTTGAATACTTGTAGTGAGGATGACAGTACCCATCCCTTACCTCTGATTCCTGGCCCATATTGTTTCTGGTACAGACATATTTTAGGTTTCTGTCTTTTCAACAGTTACTGAGAGTCTTGCTAATAGAGGCCTTGCTCTGGTATTTGGGGAACCTGCCTAGAACTAGGCACCTATCTGATGCCCAACAATGACTCCCTATTAAATGAATATCATTAAATCAACAAAGGTTCATTCACCTTGACTAATAATGAGTTAACTGATTTGTGATTGCAAATGACTGAGAGAAGGCTTAAAACAGAATGAGATGAAGGAGAGGGAAGCAGGAGAGAGAAGGTTGGGAAATGGCAGACTTCTAGAGACGGATGGTTCTTGCCCTAAAACCATGGTATGCTTCTTATCTCCTGCTGGTTATGGAGACTCCCTTCTTTGGACCTCAGTTTTCTGTGCTCTAAAATGGATTGGTTTTCTATCTTATACAGGATGTGTGTGTGTGTGTGTGTGTGTGTACACATGCACATGCACATGCACACTGGGGGTTATAAACAATAACATTAAGATACTTAAAACTTACTCAGCACATGGTAAGTACTTAGTAGATAGGAATTTTTCTCTTCTCCCATTCTCTGGGTTTATCTAGAACAGTATATTTCTACTTTTATCTTTAGTCATGGGTCCTTCTCTCCATTGCAACATTTATTGGAAGCATTTGGAAATGGTAGGCAGGGAGACCACATTGTATGGTTCAAGGGGGAGGAACATTGCCTGCCCAGCCCTCCATTCTTCCTGTCACAGAACCTCCCATTGCACAGATTCCTCAAACATCTCTGTATGAGACATCCTGGCTGCTTGACATGTCCTGTGCTGGTCACGGTCATGTGACCACTTCCCCACATGCTAACTGCTCTTCGGCAGAGCCCAGGCAGACATGGGGGTCAGACCAAAGGAGCAAAGCTAGAGCTGGGGACAGAGTTGGCCTTTTGCAATCAAGAGTGAAAGGGTGCTGCATGTGGGTGGACAAGCCTCTAGACCCAGAGGAAAAGGGGTTGCCAGCTCTTAGAGTTTGCCAAGCAGATGTTGCTGTGTAAAACAGCCTTTTACACTTGGGGAAACAGTTCACACTTGGCAGCGTGCTTGCCTAGCATGAAGGAGGCTCCGGGTTGGAACCCCAGCAGTGTGTAAAAACTGGATGTGGTGGTGCACACCTCTAATCCCAACACTCAGAAAGTGGAGACAAGAGAATTTGAAGCCTAAGGTTGTTTTGAACCACACAGTAAGTTGAGCCAGCCTGGGCTACATGATACCTGTTTTAAAAACAGGAAAAAGCAAAACCAACCAACCAATCAAGCAAGCAAGCAAACAAACAGAAAACCAGCTTCTTGCTATGTGTTAAAAGGAGAAAGCACCTTACAAATGTATATTTCAGATTATTATGGTGGATGTGGGAAGAGCACATGTGTTTGAAGAATGCTATAATGAAACCCAATTCTTTGTATGCTAATAAAAATAAAATAATTATTTAAATAGTAGGGAAAGACTTTTAAAAATGCTTTTCCTTTTGCCATAGTTGGTACTTTAAAATGAACATCTGTAACATGTTTCTGGCATTCTCTATGTATTTATTAATTAAATCATATGGCACTTAATGAGTGCTCTGTACTAAGCATAAGGTTGTAAATGTAAGCAAAACTTGCTTCTGCCTCCAGGGAGTAGCCTAGTAGGAGAAGCCAGTATGCTATAGGGGCTTCAAGAGTGAGCAGAGATCATACTGACTTGAGGTGGGTGGAGCTCCCATTGGACTTGTGCAGGAATGCGGATGACACCCTGAGGTCCTGAGGCATAGCTACCACATCCCCCCACCAATTCACATTCAAGCTGATGACAGAGTCTACAATTTCAGTTGTAATAATTCTTTCAACTAATTTGAGCTCGCTGGAAGTTATAAAATATAATTGTTGTAATGATTTTCAGTAATTTATATTTTTCAGCAATATAAATTATCACTCCTCACTGCATTGCCATTCGGTGGAATGTTAGTGCCCCAATAAAACCAATCTTTCATTTCCCTAATGACAGAAAGTATATTAGACATCTGAGTGTTGCAATTATAACCAGCATGATGATTGAAAAGTTAATTACTCTGCTTGAGGTGAGTCAGTGCTTCTAAGGACTTGGAAGAAATGTAGACAATTTTTTAAAACCAAATGTTTTGCACTTCAACTGTTTAATGGAGAAAACCATCTGTTTTTTAAGTAAGGCAGTAATTTGAGCACTGGGTTTGTGTTTGTAAGGTGTTGTGGGGAGGGGATGAAGGAAACTAAGGAAGGTTGACCAGTTGGCTGAACTTGGAACAAGTAGTCAAAGTGATTAGTAAGATAAATAGAACCCTAGCCATAAGTCAGGCTTTGTGCCCAAGGACACAATGATTTGGCAGGGTTGTGTCCAGCCCCAGGAAGTTAGCATGGCATTTGGTGTGGGATGTCTTAGCAGAGTTTTAGGGCACTAGTTTCTTTGAGAAGGGTAAAGTACCCAAGTCACAAGGAAGGTAGGATCAGAAAAACAAGTTATTATTTCCTTCCTGGTCACATTTTGGCCTTGAAGTGAGTGGAGTTTGTGATAGACAGCTACACAGGTGCACAAGGTGCTCTGAGATGCTGTGAGGCTGACAAGAGGTGGTGGTATCACCCTGGAAAGAAGGAAGGTGTCCTATTCCCCTGAGATGATCCAGGTGCGGGAGCAACTGGCTTTACAGTTTTGGAGAAGGGTTCTCAACAGAGAGTGTGTGACGGGCTTATGGACAGAAACTAAGAAAATGCAAGATCAATATTGGGCAAAACCCTGGGGAGTATCTCCATCCAGTCTGACGGAGGGCTCAGTGGATATGGGAACACACTGACTTCTCATTATCCCTTGGGCTATCTTAGTGGTTTGTGTGCAGAGAATGGTGGTGTTGATGGCCGTAGTGCTGCAGGAGTTCAAGGGCACTGGGGTGCTGCTAGCACACACACTGCTCGGAGGAATGAGGTGCAAATTGTGGTCCAGTGCTAGTGGTACATGGGTTAAAGTCAGAGGTCAGGTTCAAGGGGTCCTGAGGGATGTCAGGCTTAAGAAGTGATGGAGGCTTGTCTGGGGACAACAGTGCCAAGGACCAGTGGCTTAGGGAGTGAGCATAAGGACAGGATGGGGGAATAAGTCTGGGGCTCTTGAGGCTGGTAAGCTGGTGACTTCCATGTTCCCTGCTGGCAAAGGGTGCTCAGGGTGAGATGGACCAGGAGAGTTGATGGGACAGCTAAAGGACAGTATGGTCACAGCAGAAGCAAAAGTGAAGGTGGGAGGAACAGAGCAGTTGAAGAATGACTGGATGAGGCTGGTTCAGTGAGGGTAGCAAGACCTGAAACCCCAATACCTGCTCAGGGTCTTATTTCCAAAGTAGTGTGTTCAGCAAGTGCCTCCCGCTCCCTCCAACAGTACCTAGCTTTCTGCACTCCTGGGGACCCATCCTTCATCACTGTCACCTTACCCCTACTCAGTGGGTCTGGAACCCACAGAGCAGTTTGCCAGGGCTCAGAAGGAGGAGACATTAGGGCCCTGCACTCCAGAAGGGGGAAGGGAGCCTGGAGGCCCCAGAAGGGGAGAATGTGGGAGGCTTCATCAATCATCATCTGTCTTTTCAGGAGAGAGGGAGAGCAGTGTGTTTTCAGAACATATCATGCTGTGTCTTGCCCTTGCTTAATAGGGAAATGAGATGTCAGGCTCCCGTGTGGTACTGGGGAGAGGATTTCCACACTCCTTTCTAACTTCTTGGAGAACTGTCAGCTTCTGAGCAGGAAAGTTTGGCATGATCTCAAAGGGTTTTAATGAAAACACTGTCAAGTTCAAGTTTAAGTTCAAGGTGAGGCAGTGTCTTTTTTTCATCCTATGCTCTATTTTACCTATGCAGAGGTAGTTGTTTAAAACCAAACAGATTTCGCAAATGCCTCCCACGCCTCCTACTTGGGTTTCTGGGTGTCAGTGACTGAGGAGTGAGCTCTCAGCTGGTGACATGTCTGAAGCAGAACAACTGTAGAGCTGGCTTCTGGGATGGGAGCTTCACCTTGCCTTTCTCAAGAGTCTTTGCGCCTGGGTGGAAAAGCCTCTGGGTGATGGCTGGGACCCTGCCTTTTCTCACTTTCAGTTTTGGGTGGGAAAGACCTCTTTGCAGCAGGCCTCTCTCCTTGTTGCATTAGATCCTTGTATTATTGCTGTGGCAAAATAAAGCAACCTCAGAAAGGAACGGTCTCTTTTGGCTCAAGGATACGGTCCATCATGGTGGCAGGAGACAGCAGTGGGAGCGTGTGCAGTCTTGTCTATGCGGTCTCAGATCCCAGGCCGTGGAATGGTGCCACCCACATGTAGAATGGCCCCTCCCACCTCAGTTTACCTGATCTAGATAACCCCTCAGAGGGATCACAGAGCCTTGTCTCCTAGGTGATTCTGGATTCTGTCAAGTTGATGATCAGTGTTAATGATCACATCTGGTGAGCACTGCTCTGTCCCACAAGGCCCTGTTGGACTAGTTCCCACTGCGCACCTGTTCTTACCTTACTTTTCTCACTCTCCTTTTTGCTCCACAGATCCAGCAAGCATGCTGCAGCCTTAGGGTCTATGCGCTCCATGTTCTCTCTGCTGGAAGAATGAGACCACTTTGCCTTCTTTTGCCGCAGTTTGAAAATAACATCAACAGCAACATCTTCTTGGCAAACACTAAGAGCTGGCAACTCCTTTCTTCTATGTCCTCACTTGGCTTTCTTTGCCCACCCACTCCTGTGTTTAGTGCTGCACTGATGTTGCTCCTGAGGTACAGCAGGCTCCTTTGCCCTGGAATCTCCAGTGTTGGATCCAGGGTGGGTCTCTGCCACTGGCCTCTCTCATCCCTCTCTTCTCCAGAGGCTAGACAGGGTCGGTCAATGCATGTCTAACGTAGGGTGTAAAGCCTCTGAGTGGAGGCAGGTTGCACCCACTTGGAAAGAAGCTTTGGCCTTTTGCTGTTGTCCTGACTTGAATTAGAAATGACCACCAAAGGCTCAGGCATTACAGGTTTGTTTTCCAATACAGCAGTAATGTTCAGAGGTAGGGCCTTTGGGAAGTGATTGGCTCATGAGGGCTTTGACCTCATCAATGGATTAGTCCATTGATGGGTGATAACTTGGGAGATGATAGAGAGTCCTTGGATATGTGTTCCTAGGAGCTATACTTCGTCCCTGCACCCAACCCTCCTTTGGATCTCTCAGGACATGAGCAGTTCTGCTCCATGACACCCTCTCACCTAGGATGCTCTGCGCTATCACAGGCCCAGAAACAACAGAACCAAGCAAGCATAGACTGACCCCTCTGGAACCATGAGTCAAAATAAACCCCTGCTCCTTACACACATTCTTTCTTGTCATAGCATTGGAAAGCTTGTGGGCACAGATCTATGCCAGATTTCAGAGTGAGACTGGCAGTCCTGGCTGCATGTCCTTGGGCACATTTCTGAGCTTTCCTGTGCTGGTAATAATGTGGTAATCGTGCCCAGCACTTAGGCTGGTGTGAGAAATGAAGAAGCAAGCAGGTGAGGTCACCCCTGGCACACAGTAAGCAGCCCGCTGTTGCTGTTGCTTTCTTAGGACTCCGTCCCACTTACAGAGGGTTCCCCTCCTGGTCCAGCAGCTCCACACATCTCTCTCTCAGACCACGCACTTTGCTCAGCTGGTGTTTGATCCATGCAATGTGGCAGGGAACAAAACCACACACCCAACATGTAGCAGAGACCTCACAAGCTGGTGCTGCTCTTGATACAGTAGCCTCTTCTTACCCCCTCTGCCTCTGAGTCCCTTCCCCATTCACCCAGAGCCAGCTCCTCCAGTATCCCAGCACCTAGGAGAGATGCAGTGGGTAACAAAGAAGTTGCATCTGACAGTTTGTCCTATGTCTGCCTTTGGCTGGGGATGGATGCATTTGACAGTTTCAGAATTTCTTTAAATAAAGGTGTGTGGGCACCTAAGTGGGGACTGGTGAGCACTTTGCCTGTGCCCCCTCATGTGGTGCCCAGTGGCTCCTTCCATGGATGAGAAGACTGGGGTGTAAAAAGCCAGAGGAGCTAGCCTAACCTGTCCGCCTCTTAAGGGGATGCTCACCCTCTTTTTCCTGCTTCCTCCGCCTCTCATCTTCCCACTGGTGTCCCCCTTTGCTCTTGCGTCATGTCATTGCTCTTGTTGTAATGCAGACAGAGGGACTGAGCCATATCCTTCACTGAGAGGTTCTGAGGCAGGGCCAGAAACCTTGCCCCCAAAGGGCCATTATTTAATCTATTTTAAAATCAGAAGGAAGAGATAATAGGGTGACTGAAACTCTTTGCTGTACCATGTTAATATAGTTGGCTTTATATTAATTAGGTTGTAAGATACAAGTTTTACAGAGAAAGGGAAATTGGTTCACAGGTAATACCCTTCCTCCAATCCATCCATCTCCTGAACCATGGAGCCTGTGACTAAGCAAGTTTCCAGGACAAAGAGGAAAGACAGTGCCAGGTGGGAATGAGGCTGCCAGTCAGCTCTACTTAAAATGGGGCACTGCCCTGGGTTGTCTGAGTGGGCCCAGTATCATTGCTGCTGGGACCTGTGTGCAGCCAGCAGGGAAGCAGAGGCCCAAACCAAAGACATAGCAGCCTGGTAAAGAAGTCCCTGCTGCCGTCCTAAGATACGGAGGATGGGGCTATGAGTAAGCAAGGAGGTGGGCTAGCAAGGACACAGACCTTCCCTCTGAGCCTACAAAAGGAAGTCAGCCCCACTGACACCTTGACTTTAAGGCTTCTGGCCTCCAAAACCGTGGGCAGATACTCCCGTTATTTAAACCAGTAGCTTTGCAGCACCAACAGAAAACCAACAGTGCTTCAGATTGAAGGGCCTGAGGCCAGCAGAGGTCCTTCAGTGGCCATCCCAGCTCCAGTGGTTTGCTGTCAGCTGCAGGCTGTGCCACGGGGGAACCTCCAGCTGTGGGCGGAGCTGGCCATGCATCCAGCTGGGGCAGCATCAGCCTGCATCTCCATTCTCTAGCATCCACGAAAGCCTTTCTTTGGTTTCTTTCCCTCTGATCCCTCAAGTGGGTACTCCAGATTTGGGGGGCCCTTGCTTGCTTTCTTCTTGTGCTTTTAGCTCTCTGCTGTGGGTCTTACTGCTTTACCCTCTACCCAAATGCATTGCCTCCTGGCCTCAAAGTGGCATTTCTCTGTTGTCTCCCCGTAGACAAGTTAACGGGAGGTAATGGAAAACGGATAATACTTGGGAGTTTACAGCATTCTTCCTGTGTTCTCGAAAAGCTGTGGTAACCAGTCTAAAGTGAAAAATCCAATAAATCAATGGGTTGATATTTCACACAGGCTCCAACATTTGGCTGTACTGAGAATGTGGAGGAACCATTTGGCTGGGTGATTACAGTTCTAGCAGAGATGGAGGGAGGAGGTGAGGTTGGGGAGAATAAGTGTGGACTCTTTTTCTAGCTACTGAGCACGTCTACTGCAAGGAAGATAAAATTTTCTCATTTATATTTTGTTTGCAGCAGTAGTGAAGGCTGGTCTAGACCTCTTGGGATCATCAATTCTGCCCAAAGTTCTAATTCAGCCTTGGGCAGGATTTGGGCCATTGACTGCTGGAATGTGGCTCAACAGGGAGGGGATGGGTGAGCAGAGGAGCAGCCAGCTTCCTTGTGATTCCAATAGAGAACTGGCTCCAAATGCTTCCTTTTTCCAACTGAAGAGGGATTAGCTATGCTTTCCTTACTTGTGTATGGAAGTGGGGGATGCTTAACACTTGTCATTTCTGAGAGCTGGGGGCTTCTCATAAGGCTATGGCAAGCTAAGTATCATCCAAAATGCTTGGGACCAGAAGTGCTTTGGATTTGTTTTTAAAATGTTCACATGTACACCACGAGACATCTTGGATATAGAATGCAAGGCTAAACATGAAATCTGTTTGTTTCTTACGCTTTTTATACATGTAGCCTGAAGGTGATTTTATTCAATATTTCTAGTGTGTCTGTATGCCAACTGTAACCCACAACATAAGTTTAGAAGTGGAAATTTCCATTTATGGTGTCCTACAAGTGCTCAGAAAGTTTCAGAGTCTAGACTTCCAGATTGGGGGTGGTCAACTTGAACTTGACTGTCTTGACCCATTTTTGATAGGATTTGGGGAGGTTCTATCTCTGGAGAGATGGGCAAAAGAGGCTGAGGCTGTGGGGTTCCAGTGTGGTGGGCCTCCAGTGTGGTGAGGCCTCCAGTGTGGTTGAACCTTCAGTGTGGTAAACCTCCAGTGTGGTGGACCTTAAGTGTGGTAGACCTTCATTGTGGTGGGCCTTAAGTGTGGTAGACCTTCAATGTGGTGGATCTTCAGTGTGGTAGACCTCCAGTGTGGTGGGACCCTCAGTGTGGTAGACTTTGTCTGGGGTAGTCCTTCAGTATGGTGGGCCTTCAGTGTGGTGAGCCTTCAGTGTGGTGAGCCTTCAGTGTGATGGACCTTCAGTGTGGTAGACCTTCAGTGTGGTGGACCTTCAGTGTGGTAGACCTTCAGTGTGGTAGACTTTGATTGTGGTAGACCTTCAGTGTGGTAGACCCTCAGTGTGGTAAACCTCCAGTGTGGTGGAACCCTCAGTGTGGCAGACTTTTGTCTGTGGTAGACCTTTAGTGTGGTGGACCTTCAGTGCAGTGGACCTTCAGTGTGGTAAACCTTAAGTGTGGTGGACCTTCCTTCAGTGCAGTGGACTTTCAGTGTGGTAGACCTTTAGTGTGATGGACCTCAGGTGTGTGTCTGAGATCTTGCCAATTAGTCCTTTGACTGGGATTAAAGATACTTAGATTTTCCCCAAATTATTCCTTTTCATAACACTTTGTTTAGGTTAGCTTTGGCTGCGTGAAACTTTTGAATGTTTCATGGTTGATATACCCCATCTTTTAAGGTGTATGTTATACTTCCAGAAGAACATACTGAGAACACTGTCCTTTCACTTCTGAATCTCCTGAACCTTTGTTAATTATCAGTTCACCATAGCTGGCTGGATTTATGCCTGAGTCTCTATTCTGCTTCACAAATCTGTGTGCCCATCTCTCCATCCATACCACATACTCCCTGTACGCTTCTGCCTTTCCTGTTCTATTTCCTGTCTATTTTCTAGCCCTGGAGGTGAAACCCAAGAACCCTAATTGTAATCATGCTTTCTGCAGTTGTATAGTGTTTGTAGTTGGGTAGACCGATTTGTCCCACTTCATTCTATTTCAGAATTGCCTAGTTTACTTAGGTCCTTTGCCTTTGTCCATTAATTTTACAACAATCTTGTTTAACATCTATGAAATATCTAAGTGATCTTGACAGACTTTGTGTAAGACCTGTGCATTAATTTGTTGAGAGTTGGCATCTCTGTGTTGAATCTTTCAATACAAGACCACGCACTGTTTTTCCATTAAAAAATATTTAGTGTCCTTCACCAAAGTTTTGTCATGCTCAGCACATGAGTCCTGTATGTGTCCTGTTAGATTCACACGTAAGTAGTTAAATTTTTGTGGTCTGTATTCCACTAAGCTAGCATGGCCCCCTTTTGGCAGCCAAAACAATGGGGCTGACATTGACATGCCTGTAAGCTGCCATGTGTGAATCAAGATGTGTTTGACTTCACTGGGGAATTTTTCAGTCTGCTCCCCTCTTTCCTCAGATTTACATACACACAGTATGTCCACCCTTTTTTTTCTGATAAACACACACAGTATGTCCAGAACCTGTAGTCAGAGGCCTGTACAAAACTAGCCAGTGGATTCTCCATATTATGAAGTCTATTCTGAATTGTCAAGGTATGATTTTGATCTAAAAGATGACAGTTTTTCTCTGTGTCTAAAAGATGACAGTTTCTCTCTGTGTCTGTCTGTCTGCCCGTCTGTCATCTCTCTTTCTGTGTGTGTGTGTGTGTGTGTGTGTGTGTGTGTGTGTGTGTGTGTGTGTAAAGGTCTGAGAATTGAACCTTGTCAATGATAAGCAAATGCTCTACTGCTGAACTCTACCCACAGTCCAGTTTTATCTCCCAAATCTCCAGCCATCTCTGAAAAATTCCAAATATTTTGTCATCATTTTCATTTATGAGCAAAGGAAACTTTAAAACAGGAAATGGCAAGGCTCCATTGGCCTAGTTCTCTCCACTGAGACTGTAAAATAGCAGCCAGTTGAATGCCTAAGTGTCTTTGGGCCTAGAAGATGCCATACTTTAAAACACTGAGTGATTATTTTTTATGTATGTATGTACGTGTGGCCCTTTTTTAGTTTATGTGTACCATAACTAACCTGTAGTTATGCATGCAGGAGCCTGTAGGCCAGGAGAGGGTGTCAGATACCTGTAAGAGTTACAGGCAATTGTGAACTACCACATGTGTACTGGGAACCAAGGTCCTCTGTCCCAGTCCCATGTTTTATTACAGAATAGTCCTGAAGAAAATAACACACACACACACACACACACACACACACACACACACACACACACACACACACACACTCAGCTACTATCCTAGCAAGTGCTGTTAGCACTTACAGTACCTTACAGTACCTTAGAGGTAGAATGTGAAACCTCTTGTTACCGAGAACTGTGTCTGCTAGAGAGGTCATGATTAGCACGTGCAGATCCCCACCGTGAGTCCCACTCTTCCAGTCTTGCCCCCCATCTTTGTAGGAGCCCCCTCAGGCCTACAAGTCCCTAGCTTTTGTGTCTGCTCCCCCTCAGCTCTGCAGCCAGGCTTAAGGACAGACAGCTGTCGGGGTGTGGATTCTACTCCCTGGATGCCAACTTGCATGCCCAGCAGGAAGCTTCCAATGTTGACCAAGTGGTTGCTTTTTAGGAGGAGTTTTTCATGGTATGCCAGCTTCAAACCAGGCTGAGGAATAGGTGATCCCACAGTTTTTTCCTAAGCATTTTGAAAGTTACAGTCTTTGCTAAGTTACACTGAAGGTTATTGCTTTTCTTCTTTTCAAATAGCCTTCTGACCCCCAGTTTTTCTTTCAAGTTTCTCTCTTAGTATATATATATATACTAAGAAAATCCCTTCAGCCTTCTCTCCATAGCATCACAGCAAAATGTGGGCTTTTAATGAAGGAGGGAAAAAGAAATTCTGCTCTTCAGTCCTGTGTGACAAAAACTGGCCTTGATTCTTCTTGCATATGTGGGAAGAATCTGGCCTTGGAATGAGTAGAGAAACTGAAAATGACAGAGAGGGAAATGGAAAGGAGAAAGAGAGGGATGTAGGGGGTTATTTTTAATTAATATATCATTTCATTGTTGAAATAATCAAGTAACATTTCTGATCTTTAAAAATAGTCTCCATTTCAGGTCCTCTGTACCATTTCCTGGTCGTCTGGGCAACTACTGCAAACCCCTTAGCAGATATTTCCTCTGTTTGTCCTCTTCTTCCTTCTTTCCTTCTCTTCTTCCTCCTTCCTTCCTTCTCTCCTTCCTTCCTTCCTTCCTCCTTTCTTCCTTCTCTTCTTCCTGCCTTCCTTCCTTCCCTCCTTCTCTCCTCCTTCCTTCCTTCCTTCTTGCCTTTCTTTCTTCCTTCCTGCCTTTCTTCCTTTTCATTTCTTTCTAAATTTTTGTTTGTTGGTCGGTTTACTGTATCTGTGTGTGTGTGTGTGTGTGTGTGTGTGTGTGTGTGTGTGTGTGTGCACGCGCACACACACACACACACACACACACACACACACACACACACAGACCAGAGGATGACTTTAGGTGTCTTCATCTATTGCCCTCGACCTTATTTTATTTATTTGCTTGTTAATTAATTAATTAATTAGACAAGGTCTCTCTGTAAACTCAGAGTTTGCAGTTTCAGCTCGACTGGCTGGCCAGTAAACCCCTGGATCTTCCTGTATCCCTGCATCCCACCCAGTGCTGAGGTTACAGGAACCTGCTGCCATGGCTGGCTTTCATGTGGGTGCTAGGGATCTGAGCTCCTCATGCTCACAAAGCAAGTGCTTAACTCACCGAGCCGTCTCCCCAGCCTGTTTTGCTGATTTTTTTTTTTAATTCTTATAATCTGATTAAAATGGTCTCAGTACTCCTTCTAATCATTTGAATTAGTTATTATCCACTGACTTTCTATCACATGAGGGAAGGATTTAGGCTTTTATTTACCTTACTCTCTAGACCTGTCTTGTCAGTCTCTTCTTCCCCTCCCCTCCCTCCTTCCCTCCCTCCCTCCCTCCCTCCCTTTGTTCCTCACTGTCTTTTACCTTTTTTTCTCTCTTTCTCCTCTCTCTTCCTGTGCTCCCCAAAAAGTTACATGATGAATGTTTGTGAACTTAGTACCCAACTTTTACAAAGGTTGACACTAAACTATGATTCACATACATCTGGGTCCCCAGAGCACCACAAGCTCATTTTCTTCTGTTGCGATGCTTTTGCCCTTATCAGAAGCTAACAATCTTTGCAGTTTTCTTAGTTTACTTCTCTTATTCATTCCAAAGCTTCATGACAGACCTGCAAATATCCTCTGATACATATGTGTGTATATATGTTAGAGGTGTGTGTGCATGCGTGTGTGCATGTGCGAGTTCACACATGTACAACCGATGCGGAATATATACCAACAATCCACGGTTTCATTTTCCTCCTGGGGCCATCTGGCCACGCTGTCCTTTGAACTGCGTTAGTCCCCAGGCCTCTTGTGTTGGGTGTAGCTCCTGACCTTCCTTTTCCTGCTCAGAACTCTCTCTTCTCCATGAGTTCTGCTCCAGGTTAGACCACGGGTCTCTGCTTTCTCCTTTGCTTTGCTGCTGCTTGCCTTCTGGAAATGAAGCATGGAAGATAACATTTTGGGCTCCTTGAATGAAATGTATTTTGTTGATCTTACTCTGGGTGGGCAGCTGGGAAACAATTCTCCCTAAGAATTGCTAGCATCTTTACTGAGGTGTAATTCTCCACCACACAGCTCACTCATTTGAAACATGCAGTTCTGTGGGGATATGGAAACCCCACCCCATCATCTCTCCAAACTCCCAATGCCTCCCATGGCCCCTTTTCTGAAGCATCATAGTGACCAGCCCAAAAATAGATATGTATCCATTCTTGCAAACCTTCGGCTTTTACTTCCTCAATACAGTTTTCAGGATCATGTCCATGTCTCTTGTGCTAAAAAATGTACAATGTTGTACCTTATTGGTACTTGATACGACCCGAAATTATAAGAATTTGTGTTTTCCAGTTCTTGGAGATTTGATTATATTGTTATTAATGTCAGATCTATTCTGTCCCTCCCTCTTCTCTCTCCATTCTGTTCTCTCCTTTCTCTTCTCCCTCTCTCCTTGCTTTCCCTTTCCCTCCTTCCTTTCATCCATCCATCCATTATCCACCTACCCTCCCTCCCTCCCTTCCTTCCTCTCTCCCTTCTTCCCTTCCTTCCTCCCTCCCTCCTTCCCTTCCTTCCTTGCTTTCTTCCTCCCTCCCTGCCTCCCTCCCTCCTTCTCTTCTTACCTTCCTCCTCCCTTCCTTCTCTCTTCCTTCCTTCCTTCCCCTTTCCCCACAGACTCTCTATGTAGCCAAGGTTGGCTTGAACTCACTACAGAATCCAAGCTGGCCGCAAACCTGCAGTCTTCCTGCCTTAGCCTCCTCAAGTGTATGTATCACCATGTCTGGTTTCAGTCTATACTTTTGAATTATTATTGTTTGCTTATTATCTTAGCTTTACTTCTGTTGCTATGATAAAATATCCCAACGAAAGTAATTTAGTAGGAGAAGAGTTTATTTCATTCATAACTCCAGGTTAGAGTCCACCATTGTGGTATGTCAAGGCAGCAGGAATTTGAAGCAGCTAGTCCCATCACATCCATAGTCAAGAGCAAAGAGCAATAATTTAACTCATGCATGCTTGTGATCAGTTCTGTCTCTTTGCTCTCATACAGGTCAGGATCCCCTGCCTAAGGAATGGTGCTACCCACAGTGGGCAGGTCTTTCCACCTCAGTTAGCATAATCAAATTAATTCCCTATAATTATGACAGGCCAACCTGATAATTGAGACTTTTCCAGGGGATTCTGCACCTGACAAAGGTATCATATATAACAAGTCTCTTTCTTGCATTAATGTTTTTCTTTCTGGCTTGAAAATGAAATCACCAACAATTTCCCCCTAGTTACTTCTTGTCTGTTCATCATATCTCAGCTCAAATACTGTCCTTCCAGAAGCATTTTTATGACATTTCCCATTTTCAAGTCTTCCATATCATCCCCTTTGAACAATATCACAGCAGCATTTCAATAACTAATTGAACAATTAATGATGAGGTCCCTGCCCTCCACTAGACTATGGTCTCATAGATAAAATAGGTAAATATACTGGAGCATCTTGTATCTGTATTATGGAATATCCATTCTGGTGTTCAGAATGCCATGGCCCCTGTGGTATCAAGTGAACTTGATTTGAGGGCTACTGCTCTGGGACTTGGCTCCCCTCTCCCCCATATGGACAAGTATTTGATTCTGTGTCAACAAATGCAACTTCTACCATAACATTGTCAAGGTCTGAGCTTCAGCTCACACTTCATGAAAAACAGCTTTGGAGTTAGGCATGGGGATGAATGCTTCTAGGCCCAGCACTCGGGAGGTAGAGGCAGGAGGATTTGAAGTTCTGTGTCATCTGCATAGTGAGTCTAGGCCAGTCTGGCTACAAGAACCCCTGACTCAAAGGAAAAATGAGAAAGAAACATTGTAAAAATTTCTAGCAAGCATATAAAACAGGCTAATGTTGGTGGATGTTCAAAACTTTTGAAAATAAATTGTCTTCAGATATTATGAAAAAACCACATTTTGTTTGCAGCAGCCATTGTGTGTGTCTTTAGTAACTGAGCCACATTCCATAAACTGTGTTGGCCCTCACCTTTCTCACTGGTCCTGTGCCTGCTTCCAATTCCTGCCTGTTCTTTTAGGTAAATGTATAGGAGCATCTTGACAAACCCTGTATTATCCAATATCCATTCTGGTGTTCAGAATGTCATGGCCCTTGACAATTTTGTGCCTTAGTTCCTTTACTGATAAATCAACACTGACATTTTCCCTGGCCTTAAAATAGTTTGGAGCAAATCCAGTGGAGAATTCCACTTCATTATCTAAATTGCTCAGAGTGGGACGGGTCACTTTGGGCTATAGCAAGCTTTCCTATGCATTTAGTGGCATCCTTATCCTCTATTCAATAGGTGCCCCACCCCTCAGGTGTCTTCCCAGCCTTCACACTCATGACAACCAGGGCTGTTCCTAAACATTATCAGTTGTCCCCCAAGGGACACCATTGCTGTATATACAGGCAGGGTCTTGGTTGAATGCAGTTGGCAGTACCTGCCCACACTCCTGCTGACACAGAACATTCCACACGGTATGGGCACACAATCTTGTGGTTGGCAGAAGAGCATACTGAACCTTGGGCTTGAGCTTGAAAGAGGTTTTAGAAGTCTCCAGTCTGACCCTACGACCTGTTGGTTCTTGCCAGTTGGGCTGACTCTGGGTAAAAAAAATAGATCATGCCTCTTCCAGGAACCCAGCTTCTGACTGTATGAAGGAGCCAAATGCTTTGAAAAATACCAGGAAATTTTAATCACAGTAAGTGGATCATGAAGGCAGGCGTGGATCTGTCAGGTGGGGATGAATTTTCCCAGTGTTTATTTGAACTCTAATGTTCTCTTTAAGAGGGAGGCTGGGGGATGGGATGGAGTGGGGAGGGTGGAGTGACCTAGTTTTCCTTGGCTGTGGTTTCGTAGCTGAGACTTAAGCTTCCTATTCATTAACTGGATTTAGGGAACTATTGTTTTATCCTATTGAGGCCAGGCTGGCAAGATGTGTCTAGACCTGAGCCAGGGGAGAGAAGGTTCTGGAGGGATGGAAAGTGAAGCCAGAGCTGGAGTGAAGTTCCCATGGCAGCTGATAGCCTCCTATAGGACATCACATTCTAGTCCTCAAATCTGGATATGTTGCTGCATTAGTTACCTTGTCAATGCTGGGATGAAATGCCTGGCAGATCCCCTTAAGGACCTAAGGGTGTCTTAGGGCCACAGTTCCAGAGTTTGTACACCTCTGGGGGAAGGTAAGGATACAGGAGCAGTATCCACAGCAAGGAAACAGAGAGATGAGGGCTGTTGGCTTCTTTTTCCCCAGTCCAGGACCACAGCTAATGAAATGAGCTACTCTGAGTTAGGGTGGGCTTTCCTACCTTTATTATCTCAATCTAGAAGCTTCTTCATAGACATGCCTAGAGGTTTGTTTTCCAGGTGACTCTAGATCCATTAAGTTTACAAGCAATCCTAACCATCCAGTTACCTTATATGACAATGGCAACTTTGATGAGGGAATTAAGTGATGGACCATAAGTGGAGAGGGCACCCCAAGTTATCCAGCAGAACCCCATCTTGTCGTAAAGCTTTGGTGAAAGAATCTTCAGCTGTGGATAGAGGGCCAGGGCCTGCTGACCACGGTCAGAGAGATACTATGTTGCTGGTTTTAATGGCAAGAAAGGGGGCCACCCGCCAAGGGATTCAGAAAGCTGGCAGAAGCTGGGAAACAAATGGATGGATGCTCCTCTGGGGTACTCAAGAAGGAGACAACCCTTCAGATATGTGGACTCCAGCCCAGCGCTAGCCGGGGTCTAATCTATGTGTCGGAACTATGAGATACAAGTCTGTGTTGTTTAGGCTTCTGTGTCTGTGGTAGTTCGTTGCAGGAGCTGTAGGGAATCCAAACAGCTCTCAGAGGTCTCCATAGGTCAGAACAAGCATGCAGAAATCCGAAAGTTGGGTATCCACAAGCAAGCACGGTGGAATAGGCACCGCATCCCTGCTCTGCAGGGAAGCAAAAACTCTGGTCCTACAAGATGTGAGTGTGCGCAGAGCCAAGCATGTACCAGCCACACTACAGGCTTGCCCTCTGAGGCTTATAATTCTGATCAGAAAGTTACATTTGGGGTCACTTGGAAGGACTAATATTCTGCCTCTTATAGCACAGTGATCCACACGTATATATTCCAGTTTGTTCTTTCATGGAAAAATGAATATACAAAATTATAAGAGCAGTTTCATCTCCCATGCCCTTGAGCACCAGAGCAGAGGCAAGTGTGAGATTTCCTCCTCTGGTCTTTGCAAGCCCCACAGTTGGGGTAGAGCACTGTGGCTGCTCTTCTCTCAGACAGCACTCAGGTCTGCCACAAAGCACAGTAAAAGATGGAGAAGGGAATAGGGGACCAGGCTTCCCTGAGTCTCTTGATTCACCCCAGACAGCCTCATTATAATGGCAGTTACCTCCACTTCCTAATCTGCACCCTTACCTCAAGCTGCAGTCTGGGATTTCTACCTTTGTTGGTGTTCCTCAGTATGTTCTGATTACTTGGCCAGGGACCGTAGGGGAGCCTAGCAACACCACCCTTACCCCCTGTTCCTCATTGGCTTCCAAGTACACCAGCCTGGACTAGAGATAGTCACTCTTATGATAAGTACTTTATTGGAAATACAAGATGTCGCCATCCTGTTCCTATCCTGGCCTTTGCTGTGTTGTCCACCTCTTTGGACCTCTGATCAGGCTCACACTTGATAATGACTTGGCTGCTTTGCTCATGTGGAACCACAGGCCCCAGCCTCACTCAAGCTTAGCCAATGCCACTCCTGAGGATTGCTGGACCTCTGCCTAAATGATGAGCAGGATTTCCTTAGCTGGGTATTAGAAGTCCTTTCTTGAAGGGACTATGTATGCAGAGGGCCCAAGGGCAGGGAGAGGGGTGAGAGTCTGGTTTTTCTGCTGGAATGTCGAGTGTCTCTCCCATGAGCTTCCCTTTCTCTCACTCTCACTAGAAGGCCTCTGCCTCTTCAGCTACGTGATGACAAGTCAAACTTTCATGAGGACCCAAGGGTTCCGACTCATGACTGAAGCTGCCTTGTTCTCCAATCCAGATTCTCAGGGAAGAATGTTTTGTTCCAGTTTTCGACAAATGTTCACTGTAGGCCAGTCAACTATGATTAGTCTGGTTTCTGTTAAGGGGCCATCTTTAGGTTGTTTGTCCTTGGCCAAGGTGCAGGGTCACCCTACCTTAAATACTTTCAACGAAGGTGTTCATGTGGAAAGGCAACTCTCAGAAAGGATAGGGCCGACCACCCAGTGTTTCCACACTTCTCCAGTTAACAAGAATTTTCTCTAGGTCTACTCTTAGTTTTTGCACATCTTTGGATAGTTGAAGTTCTCACCTGTGGTACTGAGCATAACTGATGTGTGAGAGTCTGAGAAAACTTCATTACGATCTAAATTTCATGCTTGTTTTATGCGTTTCTGTGAGTTCTGGTAACTATTTTCGTGACAATACATCAGCTTCTCCTGGTGTTTGGAGAAAGGTGGATGATTGTCAAGCAACTGAGGAATGCTAATTGTGGGTTTAAGATGAAAGCTGTTTTGACTAATTAGATTGACCTCTATATATGAATGTACTTATATCTATATGTGTATGTGTATTGGCATAGGTATAGCTACCTTATGACATGTGAGTAGATATGAACACCCATCTTAGACCCGTTCCTAGCACTCAGTACTTTGTGAATGAGTGTTAGCTTCATTAACACTGCAAAGCTCCTTCCTAACCTGTTTTCCAATCTTTCAGTTAACCCTTTAGCCCCCCAATTATAACTTTTATATCTACTTTAAAAGGATATCTGGTTACTCTGCTTCTCATTTTTAAAATCTCTCTGTCACTCTCTTTCTCTTTCTTTCTCTCTCCTCTCTCTCTCTCTCTTTCTCTCTCTCTCTCTCTCTCTCTCTCTCTCTCTCTCTCTCTCTCTCTCTCTCTCTCTCTCTCTGTCTGTGTGATGCTCTGGAGCTGGAGTTACAGGTGATTGTGAACCACTTGATGTGGGTGCCAGGAACTGAGCTCAAGTCCTCTGTAAGAGCAGCAAGAGTTCTTAATGGCTGAGTCATCTCTCTAACTCTATTTATTCTGTTTCTTGACTCACTGTATGTTCTTTTAAAAAGTCTTTTTTAAGTGAAAGGAGATAGTGACAAGCTCCTGTTTTTATTGTCTAAGAATACCCTGATTTCATAGTCATTCTTGAAATATGATGATTTTCAGGTTAACACTCTTTTCCTTAATCCATTGAATACACTGATTTCATGGTTCTAATATTGCCCTTGAGCAGTGTGCTGCCAATTTGTTCACATTCATTTGTACTTTAAAAAAAAATTCTGGCTCCTTTCAATCTGATCTTTGACAATTTACAGGTTGTCTATAATATAGGTGGGGTAGGAACCAATGATCCTCATTTCATAATAAAAGTACTGGGAACTCAGAGTAGCAAAAGCCACAGATTTATTTTCAGTTCTGTAGAAGCCAAGCACTAACCTAGACTAAAGGCAAAACTGGATGGGACACAGATTTGGCTCAGAACAGGGTTTTTTTTTTTTTTTTGCTAATCTCATTTCTCTGCCCCCAAACTCCTCATTGGCTGAGGTCTTCAGAGTAGAGCAATCTTCCTGGTGTCTGGCATTGCCCCCTCCCCAAACTCTCCATCCTGCTCTTCAGGGCACAAACCCTTGTCTAATGTATATCCCGGGGCTTGCGATCCCTCCTTTTCTGATGCAGGCTGCAGACTGCCTGTGCTTTTTGACCCAGGACAACAGAGAGTGCCTACGCAGGCAGGCAGGCAGGCAGGCAGGCACTAGCTACTGGGTAGGGAGGAGATGAACCTGGTGCCTCCTGCTTGTCTACCATTCATTAACGGTCTGTAAATGCACCCTATGCTGAAAATGGACCATAACGATTTATTTCTTAGAGTGGGGATGGATTTCTTTGTATGGATTCTATTTGCCATTCATTGTCCCTCTTGAATCTGTGGATTCACATCTTTTGTCTGCTCTAGACAAGTTCTAGCCAGTGTTCTCCCAATACTGTTTTCCTGTACTTCTGCTTGGCCTCTGTGAGAAACTCTGATGAGGAACACATCAGGTTTCTTTCACAGTTATCTTCATTTGATTTTCTACTTCTGCTCATTTTTCTGCTGTGTTCTTGGTAACTTCTTCACCTTTATTCCTGTTTGCTAATTCTCTCTTTGACAGTTCCTAGTCAGTACTTTCAATTTATCTGTATATTTAATTTTGATGGGGTTTTTGTTTTTTAAAAGTTGTTTGTGTTCTTCACATCTATCTGTTTCTTATACTAACCTATTTCCTTTTGGTGTTTTTATTTCACAATGTATTTCTTTAAATATGCCATGTATAAAAGTGGCTAAAAACAGGAATTATATAACCAGACTGCTGGATTTTGAGTCTCATCTTCTATCACCTTGACCTCTGGGTGCATCTGTAGTTCAGAGTAATAACACCTATGCCACTTGGTTGTCATGAAGAAAAATGAGTTAATATTTTCAAAGTGATTAGGACGGTATCTGTCACATGCTAGGCACAGATAAACAACTTTGAATTGTCTCATACAGCAGAAAATCATACTTTGAGTTTTGACTTTTTTATGGGCTAGTGACAATGTGTGGTGTGATCCTCTCTTATCACGCCGGCTACAGCAATGAGCCATAGGCATCAGTCACACACTCTCATGCAGCTGCAAGACTCTGTAGTGTGCTGTGTTGCTAAGATCTGATGCCCGGTAAGTTAAGGATATCCACTTTCAGTTTACAGTATAATCAACCCATGATGGGTTTTACTAGAATGCAACCCCACTGGAAGTAGAGGAGGATTTGTACTTAGCAAATCTTTGATTCAGAAAACTTAAAATATATAATGTGGCAGTTTCAAAATCTCTAATTCTCTTGGGTCTGAATGTGTTGCATTTTATTTCTGTACCTCTTTCTCATGGGGAGTATTTTCTAGATGATCGATGAGGCTTTAGAATCATCCTTACCTACTCCCTCTCACCTAGAGAAACCTCCAATGGCCTAAAAGAAAGATTCCTCTGCAGAGACAGTTTGTGTGGACCTCTGCTGGGACTAAGTGGACATTGACACTCTCAGACCCTCTAACATATTTGTACTCCCTTCAAGAGTCTTGGGGAAGGTTCAACAGCCTTAGCTTTTTATGGTTGGCAGGCTATCCTCATGTGCATTTCCCTAAAACAATGTTGGCTTGTTAACCTACACAATGCTTAGTATTTTTTTCTTTCAGCTCATATCCACCAGATCCCTGGAGACTTCTCTTATTTACTTGCTTGCAAACTCACTGGTAACTTAAAACCTTTGTTTATCTTACCATAAGCAGAATCTAGCTAACCTGTAGGGAAGACTCTGCAGTCCAATGTCACAGTGTCCTGACTCCTCCCTCTGTGGTCCACCTCCTGACTCCTCCCTCTGTGATTCACCTCCTGACTCCTCCCTCTTGGTCCACCTCCTGACTCCTCCCTCTGTGGTCCACCTCCTGACTCCTTTCCCTGTGGTCTACCTCCTGACTCCTTTCCCTGTGGTCCGCCTCCTGACTCCTCCCTCTGTGGTCCACCTCCTGACTCCTCCCTCTTGGTCCACCTCCTGACTCCTTCCCCTGTGGTCCACCTCCTGACTCCTCCCTCTTGGTCCACCTCCTGACTCCTTCCCCTGTGGTCCACCTCCTGACTCCTCCCTCTTGGTCCACCTCCTGACTCCTTTCCCTGTGGTCCACCTCCTGACTCCTCCCTCTGTGGTCCACCTCCTGACTCCTCCCTCTGTGGTCCACCTCCTGACTCCTCCCTCTTGGTCCACCTCCTGACTCCTTCCCCTGTGGTCCACCTCCTGGTCCACCTGAGCTGATAGAAGATTATATTGGAGGAAAATGAGCTAGTGCCATTCAGGGTATTTTATGTGTTTTATATTTTCAAATGAGTGAGCTGCCAGAGCCCAGGAGAGTCAGCACAGCCTCTGCCTCCTCCTGTGGTCTGGAGGCCTCTGACCCCAGTACTTCTTTGCTTGGACTGTGGAGCTCTGAGTCAAGCCTGAATGTCAAGGTGGTTTTGTGATAAGGAATAATCCCTCTGAGGGAAGTGGAAATAAGCCACAGAAGTACTGTGATGGTTTAAGACTTCCCTGAAGATTAGGAGACCAGGAAACAGGGCTATTACAGTTCCTGTCTCCCATGAGGCTGCCTTATGACAATGGATGCGCCTCGCATAAAGGAAAAATATGTGCTGCTTTTTATGTCAGTTAAGGACTGTTTTCACTCATTCATCTGCAGAGCATCCTTCATTGGGCTGATCCAGGAGGCTCCTTATTTCTTCCCACCCTGAAGGTACCTCGTCACAGTGCTCAGTCACACTCTTGAACATTCTGTTCACCTCTCTGTCTTCCTGGTTAACCTTCAAAAACCTTGAATGAAAGGATCATGAATAATTTAGCTATGTACCCTCAGAGGTTGGAATGCTTCTATCATAGTGGCTGAAAGGTCAGGGAAGCATGCATCAAGTTCCACATGGCTTTAGCCTTGAAAATGCTCAATATACAAACTTGATTAGTCAACAACTAAGTTGAGATAAGAGTGACATATAATGAAATAAGAATTCTTGATGTCATGTTTCTCTAGTAAAGTAAGCCTTTCTTCACAGCACACACTGGGAAAGGGGGGTTTGGATCCCAGGAGACCATCTGGGGACAACTGTCCCGGCTGGAGGAAATGGGTTGGGCTGCTACTGGTGGAGCTAGAGAGAGTCTGATAGATCTTAGTCTGAAGATATGGGCAGTAAACTGGCAAAACTTCGTGAGAGGCTGAATGAGGGTTGGGGGAGGAAAGAGAGGGTCAGGAGTGACTGCTGGTGTGTGGTTCCTGGTGGATGACAAGGACTCTGCTAGTCCACTCTGCTGTGGTGTCTCCTGGCAGACAAGAATGTACATGTTGGGTAAGTGCTCTACTACCAAGACACAACTCCAACACTTTTATTGTTATTTAGTTTTTTTAGGACAGGGTCTCACTAAATTGCCCAGGCTGGTCCGAAACTTTCGAGTCTTTGGCTTGCAGCCTCTTGAGTAGCTGGGTTACAGGACCAGACCACAGACCCAGTCTCTCTTCTTTGGAGAACTTACTAAGTTTCCTTTCTACTTCCATCCTGTTTGTGTACTTCTTTTGACTGAGTTTCCTAACTTCATTCCTTTTGTCTCACTAGGACAGAGCCCTGCCTCTGTAGACCGCCTTGCAGGTATTGGGTGGACATTATCAGCTGAGAAACAGTCGGCAGGGGAAGAGGGGCTGCTGTTGGAATTGGAATGGAGCAGATTGCTCTTTGGGGAGAGGGTAATTTTGCAGGCAGGTGTTGCTGAGGGGCTTCCCAACAGGCCTTGCTCATGGCATTTCTCTTCTGTATTCCTGGCTCCAGCCTGGAACACGTGGTGGTATGATTACTGGAATGTTGGGGGTGGGGACTGTTGTTTGATTCTGGACACAGAGGGTCGTGGGGAGGACACAGCAGGAGGAAGTGTAAGATGAAACTGTTTTTCAGCATGGATAGAGGCACCTAAAATCAAGCTGCTCCTGAACAAGTTCTCTAGGCAACCTGACTCAGACTGAAAGCTTAACCAGTGGTTCTCAACCTTCCTAATGCAGTGACCCTTTAATCCAGTTCCTCATGTGGTGGTGACTTCCAACTATAAAATTACTTCATTGCTTCTTCATAACTGTAATTTTGCCACTGTTATGAATCATAATGTAAGTATCTGATATGCAACCCCCAAAGGGGGTCATGGCCCACAGGTTTAGACCCTCTGGCAGCAGGACTAGAGAGCAAGTGGACTTATAGAAGTAAAGGACAGAAAAGCAGGAGGCTGGTTCTGCCGCCAGGGTTCTAGGTTTTAGGAAGGGGCATGCACAGAGTGGCCCTTCCATATTACCTGGCAATTAACAACATAAAAAACCTGTTTGGGTTATGTTTTGGTTTTGCCACGCCTGTCACATTGGCCTCCATTCCAGCAAGTCAAATTATGGCTGCTTCATCCTCAGTAATTTCTGTCCAGTGGGAGACGGTGCCAGGGCTCTGGCTTTGGGTCCAGCCTACTGGAATCTTGCTGGGATGAAGAATGTCTGAGTGGCTGTGACAGACAAGGAGAAACCCAGAGTCTTGTGGACTCAAGCTGTTGCTTTTGTGGCTGGCTGGATCTGGTTTGCTGCATTCACAAGTCAGTTTCCCCAAATGAAATTTCTAGAACAATTTGCAGCATTCACTGAGATTATTTTCCCTGCTGGACTCCATTAAGCTTCTGAAGTGTGTGATATAACGTCAGTATGAACAAATATGGTCTTGTTTGCATATCTTTTTGTGTGTGACCATACCAGGGGCTAGGAATTGTCCTAAGTGCTTAAAGGATATTAGACCCTTCAAGGCTCACAGTCCTGTTTTTTGTATAGAGGGGCATAGATGGTTAAGTTACCTGGACAAAGTTATACAACCAGCAGGTATCATAGAACTCAGGTTCTTTTGTTTTGTTTTTTAATCGTAACTATTTTTTTGAGAATTTCATACATATATGCGACGTATTTTGATCATATGTTCCGGCAACTCCTCCCAGAGTTCCCTAACAAGTCCTTCCAACTTTATGTCTTCTTTTTCATCTTTGGTACAGCTGAGTCCTGTCAGCACTGCCCACATGTGCATGGGTGTAGACTATCTACTGAAGCACCTACCAGTAGCCACAGCAGAAAAATGAGTACTCCACCCACAGCAGCCATCGGCTGCCAATAGTTCTTCAGATGCAGGGCTACATGAGCCCTTCCACTATCTGTGCTAGAATTTTGAGGGGCTTGATCTTGTGCTGGTAACCGGGACCGCTGTGAATCCACGAGTACAACAGCTATGCCCTATCCAAAAGATGCTTCGCATCACTCTCCTCTTCTCTGGCCCTTGCATCCCACTTTGCTTACTCTTGGTTGATATAGATGTCTCATTTAGGGCTGAGCACTCAGAGTGACTGTTCCCAGCACTCCGACCAGTGAGGAGTCTGGGTCCACCTTTGCCTACTGCAAAAGGAGCACCTCTGAGCAAGGTTGAGAACAGCACAGACTGATGGGCTGAAGCATAAACCTTTAGGAAGCTGTCTGACAACATGGCTGCTTAGCAGAGTAACAGCAGTAAGTTCCTCCTTAACTGTGGGCTTTTGATCTGGTTTAGAGTACCAGGCATGGATGCCCTCCTACAGCGGAGGTCTCAAATGCAACCAGAAAGCAACTGGTTACAGCCATAAACAGTCTTGCCACTATTGCACTAGAGGGCACATCTTGCCTGGCAAGTTGCTATTTAGCATGCCTGGTAAAGTGCTTGGTAAGACCACTGAAGTCTTTTTTCCCCTCAGTGGTATGCATAGCACCTTCTAGTACTATGAAAACTAGCCAGCAGGGAAACAGTTTTCTAGCAGGTTCAAGGTCATTTTATCTGTGTTCTGCAATCGAAGTGTGTGGTATCTTCAGCACTAGGGTCTTATTATCTAGTTGTAATGGGCAATCAAGAGCCATGACAAGAATCTATGTTGTCCTCCAGGACTCTCTGAGAATCAGAGTTTGACCCAGTCCTGAGGAAGCCATATCTGTTCTTCCTTCTACCCCTCTGGATGGAAAGGGTGAGCATTTTCAAGTATGTAACCCCAGTGATGCTCTATTTTCTCACAGGAGTGACTGGGTGACGTCCTACAAAGTCATGGTGAGCAATGACAGCCATACATGGGTTACTGTGAAGAATGGATCTGGTGACATGGTGAGTCCCCTCTCCACTCTACCCATGCCATTGGTGCCTGACCATGGGGCTTTGTCCTATGCCTGGGGAAGTTTACCAAGCCTGTGTAAACTCAAACCAACCAGGAGAGTCTGGTGGATAGTGACCTCCTTTCATGCTCTGGAGCCCAACCTCCAGTGGCCCACAGTTGGGGCTGATGGAGAATTCTGGATTCATTCCAACTAACATACTTCTGGGATGCAGCCTCTGACTCCATTTACAAATTCACACGCTGCAGTTGGGGACCCTCGTGGCTGTCACTTCCAAGAGCCCTAACTTTTTTGTGCCACCTTGTATGAATAGCTTCAGCATGGGAGTTTTGTTACTCTCAAATTCAGAATCTCAAGTGTCCCTCCTATGTGGTGTCCAGCATCTTACACACCAACTGCAGCCTCACTTTTACCTTCTGTCTCATTCTTACATCAACAGTCCTGCGTGCACCAGCAGAGTGGAGCCAGCTGGTCTACCTGTGAAACCCGTTGCTTGGCTTCTCCCTTAATGTTTCCCTGCCTCTAGAACTCCCTCCTATTCTTACCAGTCTAAGTAGCTTTCCTTGACTGTAGGGCCAAACAGACCCTCTCCCTGCTCCAAAGCTTGGCCTGGCCCACCTCCTTCTAATAGCCTGAGCTTTAGAACATCCTTTTGCCCTCATGATAGACTGAGAGATAGGGCCTTCCTCGGACAGAGTGCAGGGGTGATTTGTTTCTTTTTCGCCTTGGTTCCCAGCGTGCATACGTACTCCTTGCTGGGATCCTAAGGAATGAGTGAATTCCTGGCTGTCTTACTTTTTATGATGAAGGTCTTAAAAAGCTTCCTCTTTCCCCTTGAGCATCAATAGATATTTGAAGGAAACAGTGAGAAGGAGATTCCTGTGCTAAATGAGCTACCGGTCCCCATGGTGGCCCGCTACATTCGAATAAATCCGCAGTCCTGGTTCGATAATGGGAACATCTGCATGAGGATGGAGATCTTGGGCTGCCCATTGCCAGGTGAGTTTGCCTCCTGAACTTCCTGCAAGGCTGTTTCCTACTGGGAGACAGGTGCCTACCCAAGGTGAGTCAAAACAAACTGAGCCATTATTTTCTCGTGTCCATTGTTAAATCTCTTAAACATACAGGTTTCAAAATGAAAAGAAAAAGAGCTTTTCATAATCTCAACTCAGAGACATGAACGTTGGTGGCACTGAGCCCTCTTGCCAAGTGTGGTTTTGCCTGTTGTAATTTTAAGATGTTTATGTATGTCAAGGTTGATGGATCACTCAATACTGTCACTCAGAAGTGAGAAAAAGGCATGTAGCAGCCAGCTAGGGGTGTAACTTAATGGTAAAGCACACGCAAATGTGCGAAGCTCTGGGTTCGGTTCTCAGCACCACAGAATATGTTTGCCCTCGAGACATCTATTTGTCCTTAGCATGCTTACTATATTGGGCACAGAGGCAGGGCAGGAGGTAGAGGGAACTGAGCCATGAGCATTTGCAAGGTCTCTGTCTAAAGAGCTTCCTTGGATGCCCATATCCTCACTGAACACTTTCTCCTTCTAGTATGATGGGCTGATTTTCACATGATGGTGCTCGACTCTAACTTTAGGATGGAAGTGGGCATCCATGTGCACCTTTTGGATCCTATTAGTGTCTGCTCCAGACAGGTTGGCCTAGGCTGGCATTTCAGAAGGTATTGGCTGCATCACTGGGGACCCATGGCAAGAGCATCTTCCTTCTGATCAAACATCTCCAGGAAAGCAGCTAGCCTAAAACTCTCCCCATAGTACCTATCAGAGCCTACAGGAATGTCACATTCCTGTCCTTCTCCAGTCAGGTCACAAGGCACAGGAGCAGAAGCATGGTTCATCTCACCCTGTTTTCTCCCTGGAGTCTGTTCACTGTCGGGCTCACAGTGGAAGCTGGAACATCACTGCCTGTGGGTCCCCAGTCCTGCCCAGCACAGTCCACCACCAGCCCTGATGCTATTTCAGCAGTCACCCCAGCTCCACCATGAGCTTGTGTTTGCTATGTTTTCAAAGCATGTTTAATGCCACATTGCTATTTTTCTCTCGGTCTTGTAATATGCATGAGCTGGCTTTGCCAGCTGTAGGTTTTCAGAACATGAACCCTCCATGGGTGAGAAAGTCAGCTCTGTCTGCCTACATTAATGATCCTCACAGCAGACACACATTTTATTTTATTTATTTGTTTGCACTTACTAGCTTGCTTTTTTTTTTTTTTTTTTTCATGTCACAAAAATCACTGGTGCCTGTCCTGGTTAGCTTTGACTGTCAACTCGACACAACATAGAGCCACCTGAGAAGAGAGTCTCCATGGAGGGGTCACCCAGATGCAGTTGGCCTGTGGGCAGGTCTACATGGGGGGTGGTTTCTTGATTGTTAACTGATGTAGGAGGGCCCAGCCCTCTGTGGGCAGTGCCATTCCTTGGGCTGCATAAGAAAGCTAGCTAAGCCCAAGCCAGAGAGTGAGGAAACACATAGCATCCCCCACAGTTCCTGTTGTACTTCCTTGGCTGCAAATGGGTTCCCTAGTCAGAGATAATATTGCATAGAAGAGTAAGCAGGCCTGCTTTCATGTTTCTGCCCTGAATTTCCTCAACAATGGACTGTGACCTGTAAGCTTAAACAAGCCCTTTGATCCCCTAAGTTGCTTTTGGTCACATCAACAGAATGAAACCAGGAAAGAGGGCATCTGTGGGTACTTTCTTTCCTGGTCTGTGGGCAAAATCTCACATCTTTAATCAAAATTCAGTAGTTTAGAATATTTTGATTCCAGGCTAAGCAGTGATGGTGCACGCCTTTAATTCCAGCACTCTGGAGGCAGAGACTGGCGGATCTCTGTGAGTTCGAGGCCAGCCTGTTCTACAGAGTAAGTTCCAAGACAGGCTCCAAAGCTACATGAGAAACCTTGTCTTGAAAAACCAAAAAATAAAATAAAAATAGTGTATTTTGATTCCATACCCTTTTTATTTCTTGGTCATGTGTGTGTGTGTGTGTGTGTGTGTGTGTGTGTGTGTGTGCGTGTGCGTGTGCGTGTGTGTGTGTGTGTGTATGTGTGTGCATGTGTGTGTGTGCATGTGTGTATGTGCACATGTGTGTGCCCCCATCCCTGTGTCCACAGTTGTTGCTTGAACTTCATTGTAACTAGTGGAATTGCTGCGACAAAGGTTGCGCACATTTCTAAAGCTGAGAAAGAGAATACATTGGAGCATGCCTGTTTGGGATTTGAGCTCCCTTTCATAGATGGCTCCTGCAGCAGTCCCACATCCAGCCTGCTGCCATCTGGAAACTTCTGGGGTCATGGGGCTCAGGATAACTGCTAGCACACATCTTGGCCAGCATCTATAAAAAGGTTCTGTCCCCTTTCCTTCAGGCCATGCTTAGTACTTAGTACTGAGCCTTGCTTAGTACTCCTCCACTTGCTTGCTGTAAATAGTGGGACCATGGCTTCCCTCTGTGGGCAGGAACTTATATGTCATTAGGAAAAGGCACAGAGCAGCCTATGTGAGTATCATGAAATAATTATTTCTCTGCTAGGTTATTCTTGGTGGGCATTTGAAACAATCACAGAGATGGATGAACTGTGAAACCTGGGTGGTTCCAAGTGTGGACTTAGTGTGGTTCTAGTTTTTACCTGACAAATATATAGGTCCATTTTTAAGAGCCAAATTATTTTGAAAAAGGTTTTAATACAAATCTACACACAGGCATATGCGTGTGTTAGAAAGATAAATAGATGATAAGTAGGTAGATAGACAGTAGATAGGTAGGTAGATAGATAGATAGACAGATAGATAGATAATGGATGGATGAATGGGTGGATGGATGGATGGATGGATGGATGGATGGATGGATGAATGGAAGAATGGATGGGTGGATAGACAGATAAATAGGTAGGTAGATAGACAGACAGGCAGACAGACAGACGGATAGATGAATGGACAGATACACGTGAAAAGGAGGGTTGTGTGCACTTTAGAAGGCATAGTCTTAACAATAGCTATCTATGCAGTTTCCATGGCTTCTGGTGTTACATTGGTCAAAGGATTTGAGAGATTAAATGAGAATGTTCTGGTACACTAATTTTTCTGTTGTTTTTGAAGAGCAGAGGATAGTTATCCTTTATGTCATAGGAAAGGAGATCTGCTTCCTGTGCTTGCTTCATCAGATCAGGTGACCAATTGTCTTGATCTGTCGGGAACCAGACAGGACAGTCCAGGGAACCCAGCACAGGCTGGCCATTTGCTGGATAGAATGCAACCAGAGTACTCTTTGTAGATTTTTCATTGGTTTGAAAAAAAAAAAACTTGGAAGCTAGACATGATAGCACCTGCCTGTTATCCCATTGCTTCAGAGAGATTGCCATGGAATTAAAGCTAACCTGGTCTACAGAGTAAATTCTGGGTCAGCCTTAGCTATAGAGGGAGACTCTGTCTTAAATAAACAAAGCAAAATAAAACAAAAAAGAATTTAAGGATGAGCACAGAAGGGCCCTTGGGGACAACTTATGGGAGAGTACTCTAAACAGCAGACTCAAAGTGTCGGGGAAGGAGATGAATAGAAAATCACTCTTAATAGAACACAAGTGAACACACACACACCGTGGAAAGGTAAGACAGCACCCTTGGAAGGTGGGGAAGCTATGTGTACAGACCTTTGACTTTGCAGCTTTTACTGAAGAAAGTGTAAAATGGCCCTTGTCTCAGGGAATGTGAGCCTTGGATATGACAGCATTGTTCCATCCTTTCAGGCCAATTAAGGAATTAATTGGTAATTAATTAAGTGTGTGTGTATATGTGTGTGCTTGTGTGTGTGTGTGTGTGTATGTGTGTGTGTGTGTGTGTGTGTGTGTGTGTGTGTATGTGTTTGTGTGTGGGATGTATGCATTCAAAGTAGACCAGAAGAGGATGTCCAGTGTGCTGTTTGTCACACTCTGTTCCCTAGAGACAGTCTAGCTCAGCTCCTGGAGTGGGGTTAGTAGCAGACAAGCTTCAGCGACCCTAAGGAGGAAATATTCAACTTTCATATTATTTGGCTTAATCTTGTCCATCAACTGAGACGTGTTCTGTGTCTTAGAATTCAGGGAGGAATAATAACTAACTTCTGTCACTGACAGCAACAGTAACCTGTCCTTACTGTTTTGTGTTTACCCGTTAGCTTTGGGACCACTTTAAAACTCTTGTAGTTGGTTTGTCTGTCACTCTAGGAGTAGTTACAGGCAGCCTGTGGCTCTTTCTCACTTCCCAGGACCAGTTCATTTACATCAAGCCATGGAAGGCCAGTGTGTGAACAGGAGTCACAAGCTGCTTGCAGATTTTCATCACAGCGCTTTAAATCTGTCTCCTTTGCAGCTTCCTGGGGCGGGCCCTGCATGGAAGTTCTGCAAGTAGCTAGCTGCCTCTGGGGTCTGCAGCTCATGTCATGAAGGGGCTGATGGTTCTTCTCAGTTTCTTATCGCATCCTCTGATGAGTCCTTTTTTTCCCTTTTGGCTTCAGTTCATCCCTTTCTTAGGACACAAAACAAAACGTTCTGTTTGAAGAAGGAAGGGTCTTGCTTAAATGGAGTCCAGACTTGGGAGGCAGCCGGTAACTACTTTTATAAAGGGGATCACTGACCTCTGACCGTGCCATGAGTAAAGGGCATTGTCTACCAGGGAATAAAGTGACCACTGATACACACATTGTCCGAGAGGAATGTGAATACTGACCTTCACTCGTCCCCAGTGGTGCTGGGGGAGCTGATGGGTATGGAGTCCTTCCCTTCTCCTTGTTGCCTAGCATCCCTGTGAGAGCACACAACAGACAGCGACTCCGGCAGAGGAGTCAGTAGGCCGGTGTGTCAAGAACAGAAGGTTGAGTAGGTTAATGAGGTGAGCAGGCTGGATGAAGGATTTTAGGTACTGCGCCTGGCGTCCTCTCTCCCTGTAGGTAAGGAGTCCTCCAAGAAGTCGCTGGGTTTTAGTAGGAAGGATTTTGAAAACTAACCACACGGAAAGAGGCAGGAATCTGGCTTGTCAGAGCTCCATCTGTGATATTAAAGGCGCAGAGATGGAATCAGTCAGTCAGGACTTCTGCTTCAAATGCCAGAGTCCTACTCAGACTCACTTAAGGAGAAAAATTTGTCGGACAAATGAAAATTGCAGGGGTGGGTGTGACGGGCTTTCAGCAGGGGTGGGGCTAGTATCCCAGGGCCTTCTTGCTGAACTCAGGACTGTCTTGGAGCCTCTTGCAGACTGATGGATTGTCACTAACGCTCCACTTCCTGCTGTCTGAGTGACCCCAGGAGAAACAGACTCCCCTACAACTCTGATGTCACTGGAGTAGTTAGGATCAGAACCTGGACTCTGGCAGCCCTAATGAGCTAGCTCAGATACTCATGCTCACTACTTCTGTTAAGGAGACAAGCCACATGGGAATAAAAGCCATAGTGGCATACAGAGAAAGGAGTTAGTGTGGCCACACTGGGAAAAACAGATGACGAGATGCAGTGAACCCCCAAGTCTATCTTATGGGTCCTGACTTAAAGTTTAGGTGTAAATAGAGGACGGGAGTTACACACAACTCTAAGCATTCCTGGTCAAGGTGCAACCTCACCCTTCATCAATCCATCATTTTCTAGACTCCAGTCTCTGCTATGAGGTGCCCTGAACTAGGTGAAATCCTTGCTTGGGAGGAGAGCACCTCCTCTGGCAGGCACAGGGCTTCATTCAGCCTTGTCCTTTTCCTAGCATGAGATTCCTGGGGAGAGTTCAGTTCTTTGAGGACCATTGTTGCAATGTTTTGACAGCCAAGGAGAGGGGCACAAGTTACTCTCTTTTGAAGATCTTGGCACCAGTGGGGATGGATGCACTGAGAGTATGGATCTTGTCCCAGGATCATCTCTGAACTAGTGACTGGCTGGGGCAAGTGGGTTCACAGCTTGGACCTGGGTCACAGGCTTGAACCTGGGCTTATAGGGCAAGACGGTTCCTCTGAATCACATGAAATAGGTGCCAGTCAGAGAAAGGGACTTCAGAGATAACAGTAGATGGCTGATAGACTGATGGTGAGCTCTGAGCTAACTTGTAAATTCTTACTTGTAAAACTGCAAGATGGACTCCTAAGAAATTCTCAATAAGATTTTGTTCACTCAAAAGACAAGTGAGAAGCATTTATTAAATATGGGAGACTCGGCATCGAGATCTTGTCCTGGATGCTTCAACCCTGACTAGTCTCCAGGAAGGAAGGCTAGTGTCTGATCAACCATTCTTTTGTACCTAGGGCTCTGGGCTTTTTCTTTAACCCCTTTTCACAACCTTGAAGGCACAACTGCTGTTTGAAAACAAAAGGGGCTTTCAGATCCTTTGGAAAGACACCCCTAAAGCTGCGAGTGAGTGCCAAATAGCTCTCAGAAAACAGCAAGTTGAAGTCGGTGTCAATAAATGGAAAACCCAAACCAAAACCTGTCACTCTTTACCTTTGCTTTGGAACCCATGGGCCTGGAAAGCTCTCTCTAAGGCATGGATGTCCTATGCCCCAAGCAGATATTTGAGAAATAATTGAGGCCTTGGTTGAGCTTAGATGGCATTGACTTTCTTGCCTGGACAAAATGCCTGTCTCCCTCCTGCAAGCTACAGCCTTCCATGACAGCTGCTTGTTTCTTATAGTACTGTTAGGTCTTTCGTGAAGATTTCACACTATATTTGGTGTTGGAGTTCTTGGTGACTCCTAATTTGTTGTATGTGGCCTCAGTCTTCAAGGCTAAAGCCACTGGTTAGGGGCTCCAGCAGGGCTAGCTGATGTGGATGTGTGAAGCAGATGCTGATGCCTCCTTCCTGCCTGTGATGTAGTCATGGCTTGGTGCTTCTCACATCGATCCTGCAGAGTCAGCTGGGATTTTGTCATGATGTGGAATCTGATTTGGCAGGGCTGAGGTAGGTCTATTAGGCAGCCAGTGTTCCTAGTCTGGGGACTTTGGTGGCACAGATGGTTCCTTGCTGATCCTGATATCTCAGGGGTCCTTCTGTTACCCACCATTCCCCTGCTTCTAGAATGGGCCTTTGGGCCACTTGGGTGGAACCCATGCTGTTGTGGGCTTATGAAGTTCTGAGTGCTCTTTGCATGGGGTGTGGGTGTGGCGGTGTCTGTACTAACTGAGATTTTCTGAATGAATGCTTTAGTGGAGAAATGTCAGCATGATGACCAGGGCTTGAGAGCTTCTGCCATTCTTCCTCAGATGAGAACAAGGGCATCAGGGCAGATCCAGGGTCCCTTCTTGTCACTCTCCTTCACGTTCTTCCTCCTCCCTGCCCTCTCTCTTCTGCGTCATCTTTATTTTGGAATACTATATACAACACAATATGAATTGAAAAGAAACTTCAAGTTACATGAAAAGGGAGCCAGAGTCCTAGTCCTTCAGGTCGCCTCTGTTACTACACTCTGATCACAGTGGTGAGGCTGCTGTGTCGGTAAGGCTTTCATATCTGTGACAAAATGCTTGTCATAGACAACTTACAAGGGGGAACGATTGATTTTGGATCACAGCTCCAGAAGTTTCTAGAGCATAGTCCTTAGTTCCGTTGACTAGACCGGTGGTGAGACGGAATACCAAGGCTGTGGGAACACGTGGTGGAGAAAGCTCTTCACCTCCTAGTAGACAGGAACTAAAGAGAGAGGAGGGGCCTGAGGACCAGGCAGAACCTTCAAAGGCACCCCAATGACCCAGTTCTTATAACTAGGTTCTGCCTACTAAATGTTCTACTACCTCTTAAAGTATGTCACCAACTGGGGACCTGAGCCCATGAGAACGTCTCACATGGGAACCACATCAGGTGCTTCTGGCTCTAAATGTCACGGCAGAATGGCTTCAGGGTTGGCTGACCAGGAGCTCTTGAGGTCATTGGGCTTCTGTGTCCTGTTGGTCACTGAGGTTGTGCTGACAGTTCCTTCATGGTCAAGTGGCCACCACAGCAAGCAGGCAGTGCTTCAGCATCCTTTGCCTGGAGAGAGATTTGTCGCTGTCTCTTCCTCTGTGCTGAAGGGCTTTGCCTCCACTGGGGCAGTCAGAGCATTGGGTGCTGTGATGGGTTTGACCTGGCCCTGTGAACGGGGCATGAGAGTTCCGAGATATCGGAAGAGGGGATTCTTACATGCTGGGCTTCTGTTAAGAAGAATGAAAGGGAACGCATCTCAGCTAAGAGACTAACAGCTCCTAATGTCCTCAAGGATGCGCATGTGGTTTTGAACTTCATAACTACTTGTTTTGTACTGACAGTGGCCCAGGCACACATGTATCTCTTCTGCTGCTCACCGTAAGCCAACAGAGGAGATACCATTCTTTTCCCACTTACAGATGAAAACGTAAGGTGCAGAATGCTCAAATTGTTTGTCCAAGGTCACACCACATTAAGTAGAGACTTAAGCCCAGGCCTGTGACTGTACATCCTTAATCTCCAAACAGTTCCAACTCCCACGTGCCTCCTGGTAGCTTGGTGCTCTTGCCTCTGAACCAGCATTAGAAGTTGAGCTTTCTAGTTCCGCTGTCATCACAGAAACCAGGCTCCTAGCAGGGACGCCATAATTGAATGAATTCAAAACCATCTTTCTGTCCCTAGATCCTAATAACTATTATCACCGACGCAATGAGATGACCACCACTGATGACCTGGATTTTAAGCACCACAACTATAAGGAAATGCGCCAGGTAAGAGTATGGGGTTTCCAACATGGCTTTGTCAAAGCGGGGGCAGCAAGGCCTGAGCCAATAAGCACTATGTGTGATTCCTCTGGGCAAGCAAATGGGGACTCCTCTGTTAGGAAACAGCTGAAATGTGGCTCAGAGCTGAACTTTTCCCATTGAAGCCTTTAGTTCCTAAAGGTTCTATGTGTTTGAGTTGGGTCATATTAGTGAATTCATATTAATTAATTAATTCATATTAATGAATGTGGACTTGAATATGAGAGGGCACTTACGGTAAAAACAGAAAGCCTTCCTGTAGGTCCACATGCTGTGTTCCACAACTGATCTCCATTAACATGCTCATTCCTTCTAAGAGCCCAGCAGGGTAGAGACTGTGATTACCTTCTCTTATTGATGGGAAACTGAGTCACTGTGATACTATATAGCACTATTACCCCTTACCACAATATTTAGATTCTTTTTGTAAAAATTATTTATTAAATTTATTTATTTTATATCCTGACCACAGTTTCCTCTCTCTTCTCTCCTCACATTCCCTCCCCCCACCTCCCCTGTGCACACCCCCCCCAATCCACTCCTCTTCTGTGTCTCTTCAGAGGGGGGCAGGCCTCCCATGGGTGTCAACAAAGCATGACATATCAAGTTGAGGTAGGACTAAGCGCCTCCTCATATTAAGGCTTTGTAAGGCAACCCAGTATGGAGAATAGGTTCCCAAAGGCCTGCCAAAGCCTCAGGGACAGGCTCAGCTCCCACTGCTAGGAGCCCCACAGGTAGACCAGGCTATACAACTGTCACACATATATAGAAGGTCTAGGGCAGTCAGTGTTTAGATTCTTAGCTCAATCTTGGTTGTCTACTAGAGTGACATGGGAATTTATAAAGCATCTACACATGAGCCACCTCAGACACAGTGAAGTTGAATCCTAAGCAGACATGTCCTGGAAGTTGTCCTATGCTTCTGTCCAGCCAGGCCTCAGGACTTAGGATTGGCATTTTTACAAGTAGCAGGACATGGCGATCAAGTGCGACTTTTCTCAGACTGACTCAGAGTCTCTGTAACTCCGGGCTGTGTCAGCCTGTGCATGCTGGCTGCCACACACCCATGAGAAGGGCAGCACCTGGATTGGCTCACTGTCTCTGAAGCCCCGTTCCTTGTTTGCATCCAGCATGGGCATTGCATGTTTCCTGGGGTGATATAAGCAAATGCCTGTTCATCTCAGATAGGGTGCCAATGACACCGTTTGATCTCACTGAAGTCCAACTTGCTAAAGCAATGAGTTTATTGAACTTCTGTACAGAACGTGGGTTAGGGGTTACTTACAGGAATGTAGGTGATGCCTAAGTAGCTGCACCAATCGAACATTTCAGCCCCGAATGAATAACAACTCCGTAGCTGCACACGCAGAGTCCTCCCCTGACTTCCCTTAACCTTCTACTTTCTATATACTCCAGTACCGTCAAGATCACAAAGCCACTTGCAGCTAGAACAGAATTACATTCAGCTGACAGGGAGGTACAGGAGGGGATGGCTGGGCTCTCAGGTGACAATCCAATGGCCCTGATCCTTTCTTCTATGAGGGGAGTCCAACAGTCAATGGGCGGGATCTTGAGGGTCTCTTGCAAGTAGTCACAGCTGCTCTGTTGAAGACAATAGTGACTGATATGTTCAGTGGATAGCACTCTACATTAATGTGCTAGGGAGTTTGGGAAGGCATTGGCAAACAAGATTCTTAGCTATTTAAGAATCTGTTTGAAGACATAGGACAAGCAGAAATAACCTCCGGATTACATTGGCATGTAAGGACTCACCAAAGGCTAGTTAATGAAGCTCAGAGGGAGGGCTTATGGGCTGAGGGAAGGAGCCAGCTACCCAGGATGAAGGCAGGAGATGTTTCTGAGATCAGAATCATTAGACTGAGCTTCGAGACCATGGAATGAACATGCCTGGCTTGTCTCACTGTCATTTAACTTGAGATACGCACGGCTTCCAGACACCTGTCAGCACAGACGTAGAGGTGGGATGTGCTAAAGAACTCCTCTTACTGTCTTGCTCTTCAGAAACAGAGATAATGTGCTTGGACTTGAGGTTTGTGACTCATGCCTGCTGCTCCAGTTTCTCGGGGTATTTTTATGGCTCTGCCCACCATTCTGTCTTCGGGAGCTCTGGTGGGTTAACTCAGTCTTGCTTGATGGGTGTTTTAAGGCATCAAGCCCAGAAGTGAGACCGAGATATCAAATCAGTTGGTGCAATGAACTGCAAGTATACATAAAGTGATCTCAATGTTCAGAGTCCCTGGGTGTTGAGACCTTGAGACAACTGTCCCGCATACATAACTGGGGTCCTCTAGGGAAAACTGGAAGTATGTGCTTTATGCAAGAAGTGGTTATGATGACTACCACTCAGGAGATGCTAGGGCTAAGAGGACTCAGGGTCACCAATACAGCCACCTTGGGGACCCCTCTGAAGTCCCACTGCCTAAAAGCACTGAGCTGGAAACTGTCCAGGGAGTGCTTCTCAGTCCCAGTGTGTCGGGCTGGAAGCCATTGCCAACGTAGATTGTTGGTTCTTGGGGCTGGATTAGAAAACAGAATTGCTAGCCTTTTCCCCAGATGGAGTCTTCTAGGTGGCTGTAGAAATATTTCTACCTCAGGAAAAATAGTTGGCTTAGTCTGAAAGAGACATTTATAGCCAACAATAAAATGAGAAGCAGTAATGAGAAGCCAGTGGAGATGCTCATCCCACTGTAAGATAGCAGCGAGAATGTGTGTGGCTTCCATACAGCATATGCCTGTAGAGCACTGAGCTATGCAGCTCCTATTCCAGGCAGAGGGAGGGGCAAGAGATGGGGAAGGCAGAGAGGAAGGTGAAGACTGTCCAAACATCCATACTTCAAGGCAGAGAGAACTATGCCAAAAGAACACTGGAGATCTGCTTGGTATATGTATTTATGACTTCCTGGTCACAAAAATGTGCATTTTTCATCTCCTTCACTTGGAATGATGGGGGCAATGACTCTGTCACTTGTAATGTCTGTAATATGAAATTTATCATACATATGCTTAACATCATCATTACAGTCGTGACAGATGGGATGGGGATAGATGGGTTTGCTTACCCATGGCTGGAAGAAGCTTTGACTGTAGCTAGACCAGGTGATATCTGGATTGCCTGCAGATGTTAGCAGACAGAGAGGGAAGAAGACTGATCTTCTTGTCCAAACAAAGTATCAGGTGGGTGCCGGGAAAGAAGACAGGTCCTGAGTGAGCCGCATTCCTCCCTATGTGGAGGGAAGGTTGGTGAGCCCCACCACAGCCCCTAGGAAAGGAACTTTTGGGATTAGGGTGTGAGGAGAGAGGTTATTTCTGAGGTGGGTAGTTGACCTGAGCCATGAGTATGTTTGAGGTAGGGTGTGGCATGCTGTCATTAGGAATGGCTTGTCCTTCCCAGGTAGAAAAGATATTGGTTTCCTAGGAAGGTGTCACTTGTCTTTGCTTTGAGCCATGATATGGCTAGGGTCCTGATGTTTAGGAGATACAGGTTGTGTTGTTATTTAATGTGATTCAGATAGATAGCAGTTAAGGGGTGAGACAGGAGTTGTAGGGCAGCTTGCTGTACTGATGTAGAGGATGGCAGAGGATGGCCAGGGACGTTGGGCTGGGAGGGAAGTTAGCTGAGTTTGCTAATATGTATTATTGCTATATTGCTAATATGCTAATATGTATGCTGTGTGGTCAGCCTGAGTGTGAGGACAGGTGATGATGGTGGGAAGCCAGAGCAAGGTAGTAGGTCTGGGAATCCAGACAACCAAAATTCTGACCTGTCTTAGTTAGGGTTTCTATTGCTGTAAAGAGACACCACGTTCACGGCAAACTCTTATAAAGGAAAGACATTTAATTCGGGTGGCTTATATTTTCAGAGGTTTAGTCCATTATCATCATGGTGGGACATGGTGTTATGCAGAGTGACATGGTACTGGAGAAGTAGCCAAGTTTCTTCCATCTTGACTTGCAGGCAACAGGAAGTGGTCTGTCCCAATGGGTTTAGCTTGAGTTTAGGAGACCTCAAAGCCTACCTCCACAGTGACACACTTCCTCCAACAAGGGCACACCTACTCCAACAAGGCTACACCTCCTAATAGTGCCACTCCCTTTGGGGGCCATTTTCTTTCAAACTAATACATTCTACTCCCTGGCTCCCAAAGGCTTGTAGCCATATCATAATGCAAAAAATGCATTCAGTTCAACTTCAAAAGTCCCATAGTCTATAACAATCTCAACCTTGTTTAAATATGAAGTTCAAAGTCTCTTCTGAGACTCATGCAATCTTATAACTATAACCCCCTGTAAAATTAAAATAAAAAAAGCAGATCACATACTTCTAACATATAATGGCACAGGATATACATTATCATTCCAAAACGCAGGGAAGGAAGCATAGTGAGGAAATACTGGACCAAAGCAAGACCAAAAAACCAGCTGGGCAAGCTCCAAACTCTGCATCTCCATGTCTGATATCAAAGCACTCTTCAGATCTCCGACTCCTTTCAGTTTTGTTGATGGCCACACACTTCTCTCTCTTGGGCTGGCTCCACTCCCTGTTCTCAGCTTTCCTTGGCAGGTTTCCCGCAATTCTGGCATCTCTAACATCTTGGGGTCTCCAAGGCAATACAGGCTTCAACTTCACAGCTTCACACAATGGCCTTTCTAGGCCTCCATTCAGAGACACCCCTGACACATACCTGACCTTAGCGGCTTTCCTTAGACATGGAGGCAAATTCCATAACCCCTTTCTTCTATCCTTAACTCTAAAGTGGCTGAAGCTGCCAAGTTCTGCTGTTTGCTGGGGCTGGAACATGGCTCCCTTTTGCAACTACATCTTCACCAGCTTTTCGTTTTCCATGGTTTCCTTTACTGCTTAAGCTTAGCTGTCCTTGAACTTGCTTTATAGACCAAGTTGGCCTCAGAGTCAGAGATCTGCCAGCTTCTGCCTTCTGAATGCTAGGATTAAAGGTGTGTACTACCACACCTGGTTCTAAGCTTTTCTTTAATTCCCTTTCACAAGTTAGAAATCTAGCTGGTGGGATCTTGCCCTGAGGTCACCACCCTTTATTCCATTTCTTTTTCTTTTTTTTTTTTCAGAGCTGAGGAGCGAACCCAGGGCCTTGCGCTTGCTAGGCAAGCACTCTACCACTGAGCTAAATCCCCAACCCCTTCATTCCATTTCTTGGTCAGTTTATCTCCTTGAACGCAGGACTTGGCTTCATTCCACTCCCTGGTGCTGCTTTTCTTCTCGGATTGTACATTTGGTGTTTCACCTTGCTTGCTTCTTTTCGTTATAAATCTTTAGAAGCATGAACATTAGTAACTGCACGAAAGAGTCTGTATTCTGCTAGGCTGTTTTGAGAGCTCCTCTGCCAATGGAATTCATCCAAATCTCTCTACTTTAGCCTCAGGCAGACTCTTCAGATAAGGGCAAAAACCCACAACTTTCTTCACCAAAGTATCACAACACTCTCTAGGGAACATACTAAAATTCTTCTCCTCTGAAACCTTTTGAGCCAGGCCTGATACAGTTCAAATCATTTTTCAGCACTATTGTTTTCCATGCTCCTACTAGTATGGCTCATTATGCAGTACTTAAACCATTCTACTGTTTTCCTAACCCAAAGTACCAAAGTCTATATTACTCCAAATGAAAACATGGTCTGGCTTATCACAGCAATACCCCAGTCCCTGGTACCAACTTCTGTCTTAGTTAGGATTTCTATGGCTATGAAGGGACACCATGGCCAGCAACTCTTACAAAGGAAAACATTTAATTGGGATGGCTTACATTTTCAGAGGTTTAGTCAGTTATCATCATGGTGGGACATGGTGGTGTGCAGGCAGACATGGTGCTGGAGACATAGCCAAGTGTCCTACATCTTGACTTTCAGGCAACAAGAAGTGGTCTGTCTCAGTGGGTGTGGCTTGAACACAGGAGACCTCAAAGCCTACTCCCACGGTGACACACTTCTTCCAACAAGGCCATACCTCCCATTAGTGCCACTCCCTTTGGGGACCATTTTCTTTCAAACCACCACATGAACCATGGATGCTCCTCAGTATGGTTTCCTCCCTTTGGGAATTCCTTTTCCATTGGATTAGAGGTAGTCTCTGAAGAAAGATGATGGAAGAAAACCTTTTGTCTGTTGCTTTAAAACAGCTTTTTAAGAAAAACTTCCATGCACTGGACCAGCATTCTTATATCAACAGAGAACCCCTAGTCTAAAGGATCCTCCATGAATTCACTGTACTGATGAATCAGTAATTTTTACATCTTTCTTGTTTTGGTCTGTTCACAGATGAACAAAAGTCCAGAGAATGAATAATTTCTAAGCAATAGGAGTTGATTTTTCATAGTTCTTGATATTGGTGACCTAGAGTCAAGGAACCAGCAGATTCTGTGTCTAGTGAGGGCTGCCCTCTACTTTCAGTATGGTACCTTGTTTTGGGGGTCATCATGTGGAAGATGGAAAGGCAAAAAGGTCTACCTAGTTTCCTCCTATCCCTTTAAAAGGATGCTCATTCCACTGATAAGGGCAAAGCCTATGTGACTTAATCACCCCCTAGAAAGGTCCCCACCCCTACACATTATGGAATTGAGTCTTGGATTCCACCTTGTGAATTTGAGGAACACATACACTCAAGCTACAGCAACACACTTCTATCCCTCTAGTGCTCGAACTCAAGTTCACACAGGTTCTGCATGACTGTGATTAGAACATAGCTCTGTCTTTGCCCCATGTCTCTCATGCGCTGGTTCCCTAGCATTACTCCCCCCAACCCCCACTGCCTCCAATGCTGCCACATGGGCCCTGAGTGGATGCCTTGCGGTTTAACAGCTTTCCCCCTGCTCTGAAGCATTTGGAAATCTCCCAGTTTTTAATGACTATGCCAAAGGAGGAAACATGCTACAACCAATGTCATCATGTGTATAATTTTAGCTTTCTTCGCGAACAGTTTCCTTCAGATATATTACCGAAAATTGGATTACTAGAAAATCATCTCATTATTCTATGTTCTTCGGCGAAGGAGGGAAAGAGAGGAGCCCAGACTTCAGTGGGTACTAGGATGGTGATGTGCTTTCCCATTTCAGGGGTGCACGAGTCTAGCAAACCCCGCTATTCTCTTCTGTGTCACTTCCCCTCCCCCTCCAAGGAGCTGTCTCGATGTCTTTCCTTAGTCACTTTCCCCTCCATCATAACAAATTTTAATGGAGACTATTTTTCCAGCGGGGAGGGTGCTTGGGCTGTAAGGAGCCAAATGCACCATGGTATACAAGATGTGTCAGACCTGCAGAACCAGTTTCTTCAGCCTTGTTCAGGATGTGTGCTCTGGTCCCTGAGGAAATCTTACTCCTTACTCTGCTTGTCACCCCATGTATTTTCCACAAAGACCGGATTCTAGCTTGGTTTCTGTTGCTGTGATGAAACACCATGACCCAAAACAACCTGGAGAGGAAAGAGTTCATTTGGCTAAAGTTCATTCTTCAGAGTTCATCATTCAGTCAGGGCAAAAACCTGGAGGCAGGAACTGTAGCAAAAACTAAGGAGGAGTGCTGCCTCCTGGCTTGTTTCTCCCGGCTTCTCAGCTATCTTATACAGCCCAGGATCATCTGCCCCGAGATAGCTGAGCTCGCCTACATAAACTAGCAGTCGAGAAAATGTCCCATAGATATGCCCACAGACCGAGCTTATGAAGGCAGTTCTTCATTTGAAGTTCCCTTTCCCAGGTTTGTCAAGCTGACAGTCAAGGTGAGAAATCACTGACCTGAGTAGCATAAAAAGAATGTCTAATTCTCTTCAGGACCCAGAAGTTACATTCTCTCACAAGAAGGAGTTGTATTTAAAGTAGATGGAATCTACTCCCTGGTGATGCTCACGATAGCCTTGTTGGGAAGAGCAAGCAGATCAATTCCCATGTTCTTCATGGGGATGGTGGCCACACAAGATATGCTTCAGGGTATTCCAGAGTGCTCCTCTGGAGGGAAAATTATAAAGGGCTTTCCTAAAGGTTAATGTTCTTCAAATTCTCATGTTCTTATGAGGGAAAGTTGGTTTTACTATGATGATCCAGGGACATGGTTCATTTAACCCTGACCACTGCAGAGAAAGCAGGGTTGGGAAATAATGTCCAGTGGAGGAGAGAATACAAAGAAGAAAGGGGATCCTGAGGCTTTCCAACCCAAAAGGCTTACATCCATTACTACAGTGTGTATCCAGGGGAAGCTATTAGTCTTCCTCCAATGCGTAGGCTGTGATCTTTCGTACTGGTTGCACTAAAGATAGAGGGTAACATAACAGAAAAGCATAGCCAGACCTATGCTTGAAGCTTATACTTGTTACCAGGTTAATAATGGACCACTTAGGTCTTATTCCTAAAGAAATCATCTTTGGTCTGAACCCAAGACAGTGGCTTATTTGCCAATCAGGACCTGCTGAGATCCTTGTCCAAGTGTGACTGCACCAGGAGAGACTAGCATACAGGGCCTTGAAACAAGTACACTGTGGCCATCTTTCACACTGCAGCAGGAGAAAGAGGTATGTGTAGTTCCAACTTGTATTTCAGAGTGGTAGAGCCCTTCTAATGGATAATGCCTGTCCACCACCCTTGACACAGGGTATTCTATCTCTGCTCTGCCAGTGCCAGAGTGTCTCTTCTGTTCTTAACACATGGGCCGGCAATAATCCTCTGAACTCTCCAGTCTTCAGTCTGTATGGTTCCTGGTAGAGAGTGGGATCCTCAGTAAGTGTAGAGAGTGAGATCCTCAGTAAATATAGATCCTCAATAAACGTAGAGGAGAGTGAGTCCTCAATAAATATAGAGAGAATACTGTAGTTGAAAGTTTTCTCCGGTCCTGAGTTCCTCTGGTCCCACCTGGCCCCTCCCAGCCCGTTGGTCCCTTGGCTAGCTCAATTGGGAGAGCATGAGACTCTTAATCTCAGGGTTGTGGGTTCATGCCCCATGTTGGGTGCCAAATGTAGTTGAAAGTTTTCTCTAGTCCTGAATTCCTCCTGTCCTGCCTGGCCCCTCCCAGCCAGTGGTCCTGCAGCCATTTATAAAATAAAATAATCACTCAGAGGCTTAATATTATTTACACACTCTATGACCTATGGCAGGCTTCTTGCTAGCTAGCTCTTATAACTTAACCCATTTTTATTAATCTATAAGTTACCACATGGCCATGGCTTACGGGTACTTTTACATCTTGCTTCTCCTAGTGGCCGCTGGCATCTCCTCCCTCTCCTTTCTCCTCTCACTATCTCTCTTGGATTTTCCTACCTGGCTCCATCCTGCTCTGCCATAGGCCAATGCAGGTTTATTTATCAACCAATCAGAGCAACACATATTCACAGCATACAGAAAGACATCCTACAGCAGAATACAATTTTTTTAAAATCAACTTCTGGTGCCCTGGGGATGGCAAAACACTTTTCACCCAGCAAATCAGTGCTCACAGCACTGGTCAGGGATGCAAGGCAAGGCAACCTCTGAGGAGAGGATGCCACTGTCCTCCACCCCCCACCCCCCAGAAGCTTATTATCCTAGTAGAGGCCTCACTAAATTCCCTGATAGCTCACATCATTCTCATAGACTGAAGCTGTCAGTTGAATACCTGACCTTAAAATCTAGACCATGGCATGTGGGTCCCTTCCCCACTGAAGCCTGTTTGCCCCACTTGGCCCCATGAGGTTTGTGTCCACAGCCACCACATGCAGTCCTTTGTATTGTTTTTTTTTAAACTTTTTACTTTTTGTGGGGCCTGCCACCCAGCTCCCAAGTAAATAGATGAAGACTTATTATTACTTATAAATGTCCAGCCGTAGCTTGGCTTGTTTCTAGCTAATTTTTCTTAACTTAAATTAACCCATCTATCTTTTGCCTCTCGGCTTTTACCTTTCTATATACATTTCTTTACTTCTTACTCCATGGCTTTCTGTGTAGTTGGGTGGCTGGCCCTGATGTCCTCCTCTCCTTCTTTTGCTTCTCCATCTTCTCTTTGCATATTTCTCCTCCTATTTATTCTCTCTGCCTGCCAGTCCCACCTATTTTTTTTCTCCTACCTAGCTATTGGCTGTTCAGCTCTTTATTAGACCAATCAGGTATTTTAGACAGGCAAAGTAACACAGCTTCCCAGAGTTAAATAAATGCAATATAAGAGAATGCAACACATCTTTGTGTTAGCCATATACATCTGAGAGAGGTAAAAATACCAATTCAGGAAGATGCCTCACTCTGTTGGAGCTGTCATAGCAGAAATGTCATCGAGTTGCTGATTAGTAGACAATAGGAAGGCCTTGTTTGTAGTTAAGGTGCTGGCAGATGTGGTGTCTGCTGAGGGTTCACCTGCTAGTCCATATGTGTATGTGGCCTTCCCACTGCTCCACATACAAGTCCTTTGCCTCTTTTAAAAGATTCTAATCCTGTTTACAATACTACAACCATGTGGCATAATGACCACCTAATGCTTCACTTCTTTTTATTAAAAATATTTTATTATATTTATTTATTAGGTGTGTTGGGATATGGGCACATGCATACATCTGTGCATTTGCTACAGTCAAGACACCTTGTGGGAGTTGGTTTTCTCCTTCCTGTATGTGGTTCCCAGAGATGGAACTCAGGTTGGCAGCAAGGGCCTTTACACACTGAGCCATCTTGCTGGACTCAAGGTTTCCCCTTTTAATTCTGTTGCACTGGTTAGATTTCAGCTGAGGGACACAGACATTCAGTCTGTAGCAAGAGGCTGTAACTGTAATAATCGGGTATGCTGAGAGTATAGGGCCAGGGCCTGGAAAGGTGGGTATTATCCTTGGAAATAAACCAAAGAGGGTGTTCTAGACAGAGGTATAGCAGCAGGGCTGTGGGATGGAGAGGGGTACTGAGGCAGGAGGCTGTGGAAATAGCTGTCTTTTGGGGGTACACTGCCTTTTTTTTTTAGCATGCAGCTATCACGATTCAAAACCTTTCATTTACCTTGTCTTTCAGTTGATGAAGGTTGTGAATGAAATGTGCCCCAATATCACCAGAATTTACAACATTGGCAAAAGCCACCAGGGCCTGAAGTTGTATGCTGTAGAGATCTCTGACCATCCTGGGGAGCATGAAGTTGGTGAGAAGGATTTCTACCTTTGTTTTCTGTTGCTGTGATAAACGCCATAACCAAAAGCAGCTTGGGAGGAAAGGGTCTGTCTCGGCTTCAGGTAATAATTCTCCATCAAGGGAAACCAGGGAAGGAGTTCAAGGAGGAATCAGAGTCAGGAACTGAGACAGAGGCCATGGAAGAAGTTTGCTTATTGCCTTTCTCAGCTACCTTTTAAATGCAGTCCAGCAGCCCCTGCCTTGGGGTGGTATACCCACAGGGCTGGGCCCTCCTGATCAATTAGCAGTTAAGAAGATAACCTCACAGACATGGCCACAAGTCAATTTGATGTAGGCTTTTTTTTCAGCTGAGGCTCCTTCTCGCCAGGTGATTCTAGGTTTGTGTCAGGTTCACAGCTGGCACTAATGATGCCAACTCCCCAGCCAAGATGATGGTGCCCCATCTTCAATAACTCCTCATCTATCTGAAGGCATCTCCCCACATCCTACACCAGAGCATTCATGATTCAGGGCACAAGCCCCTATCCCGTAAATCACACTGATAAGCTAATTTTGGTTCTGTGCCCTTCATGTCTTAGAAGAGCTGCAAAGCTTCCTGGGCTAGAAGCCCCCTCCTTTGCTGCACAAGGACCACATTTAATTGTGCTCTCTGCTTCTGAGACCAAGCACAAGATAAAGAAGAAAATGGCTGGATGCAAGAGAACATTCTGGACTCTTCGATTTGTGAAGGGCTCAAAGCACAGGGCTCCCTTCTTCTTCTTCTTCTCCTCCTCCTCCTCCTCCTCCTCCTCCTCCTCCTCCTCCTCCTTCTTCTTCTATTCTATAAAACACTAAATTTATTGAGAAACTACAATTAGGAGAGGGATGGAATCTGGAAGTTGGAATTTTGGAGACATGGAGATCAATTCCTGATATTGCCACATTCCTAAAGAGGAAAAGACACGTGAAAGGAAGACCTGTACACCACAGGCATGCGAGATAGCATTGCCCATATTAATATTGTGCTTAGCTTCTCATTATCTTAGGTAAAGAGACAGTTTCATAAATGTTTTGACTACAAATATGCCTTCCACACTCCCTACTGTGGGGCTCCCTTCTTTTTGAAGAATGTCTACGTTGTCTTTAAATGCTGCCTGCCTTCAGCTGTTTTCTATTCAGACATCACTACTCCAAGTCCCTGCATGCTGGGTGGGCTTCCAGTTTTCTTGTTGGTAAAACTAGTCAGGCTGTCAAAACCCAATAAAATTTAGGTGCAAAAGATATGTGTAACTTTATCGTTCGTCTATGTCTTGTGTCTCAGGAGTTCCTCTTAGGAGTTTCTTCTAAGGCCTTACCTGTGGATAAAATCATGTTTCTTCATATATAGCAGCCCTGTCAAGGGAAGAAAATGAAGTGTGATTATAGCCATTCCCAGCACTGATATTCTGAGTCTGTTTAGCTGCTATAACAAAATATCCAAGACTGCATCATTTATAAACAACAGGAATTTATTTCTAACCATTGTGGAACGTGGGAAGTTCAAGGTCAAGATGCCAGCACATCTGGAATCTGGCTGGTGATGACCTGTTTTCTACTTACCTTTGCATGATACAAGGGGGTGGAAGGCTACATTCTCAGAGGATGCTAATCCCTTATCCTCTTCTAAAGGCCCCGCCTCTTCATACTATCACAGGGTCTTGACTTGAACATGAATTTTAGAGAGACACACGTGAATCCATAGCACTTCTCATTAAGAAGCTAAGTATTGGAAGAGAAAGTACTCAGACCATTAACCCAACTGTGTTCTTGCTGACTCCCTTTAAGACGATTTTCTTCATGTAGTCATTCATCTTTGGCTCCTTGTAAAACATAGTAAGAAATTTCCCCACGGGAAACTGCACCACAGAGGAGAAAAGCGAAGTGGTGCTTTGTGTTTAGCTTGTAGTCATAAGTACTGAGATATTTGGTCTGTCCTTGCAAAGTAAGAACGCCCCCTCGCCCCCCACCCGTGGCTCTGGTTGTTCGGGCTTGTTGTCTGTGTCTTTCTTACATGCTTGAGCATTTGAGTTTAAATTGAGGAGGAGGAGGAGGAGATGGGACGTGGGGGTGGGGTGTGGCGGGGTGAGGGGTGGGGGATGTGGAGAGGAGAGAAGGGAAAGTGTGCTCAGTGTGTAAAATAAATGAATGAATGTTGTTTAAATTAAATTAAATTATTAAAATTATTGTCCCAATATAATTTTGGAGGCTTATTTGGAAGGAAAGAAAATACAGCCGTAAGGTGTTGGTGTCATCTCAAACCTTTGCTGGCCCCATGTGGATGCCTGCAGGAGCCTGTGTCTCTGTCTCTGTCAAGGTGAGCCCGAGTTCCACTACATCGCAGGGGCCCATGGCAATGAGGTGCTAGGCCGTGAGCTGCTGCTGCTGCTGCTGCAGTTCCTCTGCCAGGAGTACTTGGCGCAGAACGCACGCATCGTCCGCCTGGTGGAAGAGACACGGATCCACATTCTACCCTCCCTCAATCCTGATGGCTATGAGAAGGCCTACGAAGGGGTAAGTGTATTCTAGCCCCCATCTGAAACCAACAGGCTATCCCAGCTCCAGCGTATGCTTATTCTTTCTTTTGTTTTTGATATGTGATTTATCTGTGTAGGTGTGCATGTACATGTGTGTATATGTGCATGGGAAGGCCCTGAGGTCGACATTGTGTGTCTTTCTCAATAGCTTCCCCACCTTAGTTCTTGAAATAGGGTCTCTGGCTGAACTTGGAACTTCCTGATTCAGCTAGACCATCAGGCCATCATGTGCTGGGGATCTACCCATCTCTACCTCCCTAGTGCTGGGGTTACCAGCATACATTGTTTCACCTAGCTTTTTACTTGGGTGCCGAGGATCTCAATCCATGCTTGCTCAGCAAGTACTTCACTGACTAAGCCATCTCCCAGCCTCCTTTGCCTTCTTTGCTGAAGGTGGCAGCCTGTGTCTGCAGCCTCTGCCTGCAGGAGCTGCTTTGCCTTCTTTCTGGTTGTTTCTGCTAAGGTTTCTAAGGGATGCAAAGCAGGAACTGAAACTGATGGGGACACTGAGAGAGGTATATGTCCACCAGCTAGAGCGCATCCACATGAGTAATGCCATTGTTACACACCCAGTGTGTAGCAGTATACCTCATGGCAGTAGTACCTTGGGTTGGCTGAGCACTTTTGAGGCATGTGCTAGCCTTGGTTATTATCTCTAATATACTCACCTGTCACCTAACAATGACTCTTTTGATTATTCTGAGGTATTGCTTATACTTTGTGTTCTAGTTATCCCATGAAATTTGTATCTGCCATAGATGTGTATAAAATACATGTGTATATAATTGTATTAAATCATGTCATGAATCACTAGTGATATTTCACAATATTTGGGATAAAAATAGAGCACTGTCTAAGTAGAGATGCCTGTCAAATGCAAGCTTTAAAATATAGCATTTAGTTGTGTTTGTTGGTTCTGGCACAAATACGTGATTAGTCATAACAATAACTTCCATCCAAGTACTAACCAGGCCCAGCCATGCTTAGCCTCTGAGATCAGACAAGATTAGACACATTCAGGGTGGTACGGCCGTGGACACAACACTAACTCTAAAGCCAGGTGTTGTGGAATATTAGTTTAAGATGTGTTACATTCATTTTTGCTATGAAATATTTGTTTATTGATGCAAAGATGTGCTGCATTCTTTTATGTTGCATTTGTTTAACTCCGTGTGAAGCTGTGTTACTGTGCCTGTCTAAAACACCTGATTGGTCTAATAAAGAGCTGAACAGCCAACAGCTAGGCAGGAGAGAGAAACAGGCAGGGCTGGCAGGCAGAGAGAATAAAGAGAAGAAGAAGAACATGAGAGAGGAGAGAGGAGCCAGAAAAGGAGGAAAGGAGGACATCAGGAGCCACCCAGCTACACAACCAGCAACAGAGTAAGAAGGAAAGAAAGATATACAGAAATAGAGAAAGATAAAAGCCCAGAGGCAAAAGGTAGTTGGGATAATTTAAGTTAAGAAAAGCTGGCTAGAAATAAGCCAAGCTAAGGCCGAGAATTCGTAAGAAAGAATAAGGCTCTGTATTTATTTGGGAACTGGGTGGTGCACCCCCAAAGAGCTGAAGAGCAAAGAATAAAAACAAACAAACAAACAGACAAAACAACCAAGATTCTGGGCAGAGCAGACAGAACACATTGGTATAGCATTGATAGTAAATGATCCTGCAATGCTCCAGTTCCAGGCTTCTTCCTTTTCAGAGGTTCAGCCAAGCAGTGGAGGGAGGGGCAAGGGAGAGGTACAAGAAGAGATCTAAGGCTTTTGAGCTTGACCATATGGCATGAGTGGGCCTCTGGGTGTCCATCTTTGGAGCGAGGTAACTGTATTTATGGCTTATCAGACGTCAGGAGCAGGTTTTTCTATATTCTCCTGTGATGCCTTTTCTGGGGCCAAGAACATTCAGAGATTTGGAGATGCACACAGGAGATACAGACACACTACATGTCCCAGATTCTCCTGCAGTCTGAGAGCTCTTTACATTCTGAATCTTCTCTAGGGCTCCGAGTTGGGAGGCTGGTCCCTGGGACGCTGGACCCATGATGGGATCGATATCAACAACAACTTTCCGGATTTGAACACGCTACTCTGGGAAGCAGAGGACCGGCAGAATGCCCCAAGGAAAGTTCCCAACCACTACATTGCCATCCCTGAGTGGTATCTGTCTGAAAATGCCACAGTGAGTGAAGAAAACCTCTCATTTGTAGGGCAGAGGAGGGCCAACGGATGCCTGCTGGTATCTGCAGAGGATGTGGCCTGGGAGAACAAGACAAGGCTGTCTTTGCTTTTTTGTCTTCTCCAGCAGTTAGGAATAGTCTGAGGTCCTAACTACCTTTCAAACAGGTATTGTGGAAATACTTTGCAGAGCCATTTGACTGAATTTCTTTATAACTACAGAGTTGTAAAGAAACAAAATAACCACCCCCAGAATGCATGAATTCGTTACTATCATTATCCTCATTCATGTCAATTATACTCCCAAGAAATTATCTTCGGCTTTCGCTAATTGCTAGGTATATAAACAGTGCCACTTCTGATGATATATACAAGATGGAGTTCTGGTGACATGTGGCCATTTCACTTTGATGATATGTGTACCAGAACATAGTACCAGAGAGTTCAAAATGCACGGCTCTTTACAGCGGAAGACTGACTATTTAAATTCCATTATCACATACATAGATAAACAATCTCTTCATAGTAAAGTGGAAAAGACTGAGCAGTAGCATTCATCAGAATCACGAATGAATCTTAGGAGCATAAACTGGGTTAAAAAAAATTGGGAAGGCAGGTAAAACCAAAGAGTAAATTTTATATCTTCATGGGCAGTTAAAACAAAACGGAGGGGAAGTGAGAGCCATCTCATTTAGAATGGGAAGCAATGGAGTGTGTGAGGGGCTGAAATCATCCAGGTGCATAGCAACTGCTACGGAGACCTGGGTCTGGGGTGGGACTGTGGGTTCACAGCACGGACTGGTATTGATTCTGTGCAATGAGACGTGTTCCATAATTAACCTGACTCAGGGCCTGTGGTGTGCTTAAACACCAGAATCAAGTTTAATGAAGCTCAGCAAGCACATTGTACCTGAGTCAGCGTTTCCCTCTGCACAGGCAGTATGACTCCCAGGGTTCCTCTGTTGGCATCAACCTTGTCTTGCTGACATTATCTTCGTGTGACAATCAGTGATTTATTATAATCTGACTTGATTCACACGTCTATATTAAACCATGTCAACCTTTGAATTTGATCTTTTCACATTGTCATTTTCCTCTTTTATAATTTTTACCCCCGTAAAAACTCAGCTGTACAGAAGTGAAGGAAGAAGTAGGGGCTCACAAGTATGCATGTCAGCGTTGACATGTGCTGACTCATGCTTCCTCCACTGGGGCGTTCCTCCTGCCTCTTACTAAAGCAGACATCACGTCATCATGTCATTTCATTTGTAAACATTTCAACAGGCATCTCTAAACTACAGGGAGCTGTCCTTGAGATCTGCAGATATTACCATTATTACATTAAAATAAGTCATTTCTTTTCCAATTTTAACTTTTTCTGTGTGTGAGCTCTAGTACATGTGTGAGTATGGGTGTGTGTGTGCCGTGGCACACCTAGGGGGATCGGATGAAACTTTCAGGAGTCAGTTCTTTCCTTCCACTTCGTTCAGACCAGATCTTTCTTGCTCTTTGCACCACCCTGACATACCCAGGCTTACTGGCCAGTGAGCTTCCCAGTAAGTCTCTTGTCCCTGCCTCTCATCTCTCTGAAGGCTGATTACAGATGTGTGTTACCACAACTGGATTTTAAGTGAGTTCTGAGAATTGAGCTCCAGTCATCTGGCTTGTGAGGCAAGTAGTTTTACCCACGGAGTCCTCCTTAGCCCCAAATAAGTTTTTTCTTGATATTGCAAGGTATCCGGTCAGAGTTCCCATTTCATTTCTTATACCAATCAGTGAACTCTGCCCATTCACTTCTCCATTCCACTTTACCCCCTCCCCTGTTTGCTTAAATCCTGATTCAAACGAAGCCCATTCCTTTCTGTTGTGTTTAAGGCCTTTTATATCTTTTTTTTTTTTTTCAAGACAGGGTTTCTCTGTGTAGTTTTGGTGCCTGTTGTGGATCTCACTCTGTAGACCAGGCTGGCCTCAAACTAAGGGAGATTGGCCTGGCTCTGCCTCCCGAGCGCTGGGACTAAAGGCGTGCGCCACTGCTGCCTGGCCCTTTTACATCTTTTAACAGGCTGCCCTCCATGACTTTCTCTTCTTCCTAGTCTTGCTCACCAGCTCCTGTCACCCTTGGTGCATGAACAGCTGTGTTTGCTGCTTCTGGGAGCCAGGGCTGTGTTCCTATGATGTCCCAAACACATCCTTCTCCGTTTTATGGAAATTGAGAGTGATTTTAAGACTGACTTAGATTAAACCGAGCAGAGGTCCGGCCCACACAGGCCTGCTTTCCCAAGTGGCCTTGATTGGCACACGTTTGCATTTTGTCCCTGGTGTTTCTTTGCTATAGGAACCTAGTTGGGTAGCTGTGACAGAGCCTGCCTGGCCTACAAAGCCCCAGATAGTCTCCATCTGGCCCTTTGCAGGAAAAGTCAGCCGATGCCTCGGCCAGAGGCCTGGTGAGATTCAGGTTTGTGGGTTTGGGGTGTGTGCCTTCATCTGGAGACAGACTACTGATTTTGTGTCTTTCTGTAGTTGTGGGTGAACACTCCTGACCCAGGAGTTCACTGGAATTACAGAATGATATTTCTTTAATCCTGCTTCAGTATTTACTAGAATATCGTGCTGTGGAAACTGGACATTTCCCTGACCCTCCCCTTTTTATCCACTGCTTCTAAAAAGTCCAGTTTTTCCAGGACACAATTTGAGATTCTGATTATTGCTATGATTATTCCATAAAATTCCTGATTTTTTAAAAAAACAAAAACATTTCCCTTTTTTGAAAGCTAGTGAAGCAATTTCCTTCTCTTTGTTAAATTTATATACTCCCAGGTGGCCATGGAGACCAGAGCTGTCATTGCCTGGATGGAGAAGATCCCCTTTGTGCTGGGAGGCAACCTACAGGGGGGTGAGCTAGTGGTGGCATACCCCTATGACATGGTGCGGTCCCTGTGGAAGACCCAGGAGCACACCCCAACCCCTGATGACCACGTGTTCCGCTGGCTGGCGTACTCCTATGCCTCCACTCACCGCCTCATGACAGACGCCAGGAGGCGAGTGTGCCACACAGAAGACTTTCAGAAGGAGGATGGTACTGTCAATGGGGCTTCCTGGCACACAGTGGCTGGAAGTAAGTCTACGATCTGCCGCTCTAGCATCATGTCCCCAGCGACCATGGGTGGTGCTTTAGTTACTTTTCCTGCTGTGTGACGAATACCTGAGACAAGCATGTGTGTGTGTGTGTGTGTGTGTGTGTGTGTGTGTGTGTTTGTGTGTGTGTGTGTGTGTATGCATGTGTGTGTATGTGTGTGTGTGGTGTGGTGTGTGTTTGTGTATGTGATATGTGTGTATGTATGTGTATGGTGTGTGTATGGTCTGTATGTGTGTGTGGTGTGTGTGTATGTGTGTGTGGTGGGTATGTGTGGTGTGTGTGTGTGTCTGTGGTTGTATGTGTGTGTATGTGTATGTGTGTGTGTGGTGGCTATGTGTGGTGTGTGTTTGTGTCTGTGTGGTTGTATGTGTGTGTATATGTGTGTGTGGTGTGTCTGTGTGGTGGTATGTGTATGTGCGGTGTGTGTATGTGTGTGTGTGGTGTGTGTGTATGTATGTATGTGTGTGTGGTGGTGTGCATGTGTGTGTGTGGTAGAAAGTATATTGACTCACAGTTGAGGGTGCAGTCCATTATGGCTGGAATGTGAGGCATGGTTACCTTGCCTCCATAGTCAGGAAGTAGAGAGAGATGGATACTGATATTCAGTTATCTTTTCCCTTCTTGTTCAGTCTAATAACCCAGCCTATGACATGGTGGTCTATCCATACTTAGGTCTTCTCACCTTAATTAACCTTAATTAATTCTTGAGAGACGTGACCAAGGGTGTGTCTTTTAGGTTGTAGGTCTTGTGGTTCATATGTCAAGATTTGCAAGGGATGAGAATAGCATGTTCCCTAAGGTCAGCGTGCAAGGGTCCAGCATAATGCAAATCACTTCTTTTCTTAATATTGTGAAGACTGTCAAGACAATAATGGATACGAAAAATCCTTCATGTCCAATAATTCAAATCTGGCTTTATCATTCAGACAATGTATGACCCTAGATAGTTTTTCTCTGAATCCCTACACTTTTGTACTAGAAAATTGGGCATGAAAGTGTGGAGGTGATATTTCCCTCTAGGATATGGTAGGATCACACAGATAGTGGATGTGGATGTAATTCATGTCTGACTGATAGAAACACTCAGCCTATGGTTCCATCCCCAGTGGCCTCCCCTCTATCAGGCATGCTTAGCACAAAATCCCTGTGTAATGGTTAGCTCCAATTGTCAACTTGAAACAACTCAGAGTCACCTGGGCAGAGAGCACTGCCCTGGGTTACTGTGAGGGATTGTTTACACTGGGTTGGCCTGTGGGCATGTTTGGAGGATGGATTGTTAATGGATGTGGTAAGGCCCAGCCCACTGTGGGCAGCACCATCCCCTAGGTAGATGTCTCTGAACTACATAAATTTGAGCTGAGCATAGCCAAGCAAGTAGCTATGCATGGGTATGAATTTATTTCTCTCTGTTCTTGACTGTGGAAATGACCAGTCACTCCAAACTCCTTGCTCCGTTGGACTGTGACTTGGAATTGTAAGCCAAATAATACCCTCCCCGTTGCTTTTTGTCAGAATATTTTACCACAGCAACTTCAAAGGAAACTAAATTTCTTGAGCCTTCCTGTTCTCCATTCCACACACTAGTTAATTTCAATAGGATTTTACTTTACTATGAATTCAGTCTCCATAGACTTTTCAAGTATATTTCTCTCCTGAAAAAGAAAACAAAAACAGAATTTTTTTTCCACAGTCACTCCAAAACATGTCAGGAGGATGACATTTTTGTCTTGGCAACAATCCAAGTGGAGAGAATTCCTCTTTCTCTGCAATGACTTTGCACTATGCACATTACAAAAGGAAACACTGGTTGGCATTTATCGGGGACATTTCCTGTTGTTAAGAAAGTATTTTTTTTAAATTCAAGTTTAGCCCTAAAGACATACCTATAAGAATCTCTGAGTAAAATTGTTATTATTATTATTATTATTATTATTATTATTATTATTATTATTATTTCTACTGTGACTAAGTTGCGAACAGTCACTGTTGAGTTTGAGTGTCCGGTCAATAGTGACATCATGGAAAACAGGCTGCTGCATGTTTTCATTTACCCAGTTCTGCTTGTCCTTATTTCTGGGACTGTGTGGCAAAGCTACATGCTGGCTTGAGTCTTTCCCATCATTCTTCTGTGATAGACTCTGCAGATTAAAGAAATCTGATCTCGGATTTCCTCCCCTTCCCTCAGTCACTCTCCTCAGTTCTTTCTCACTCATTATCCTGCACAGCAGGCATCAGTGAGTGTGGGGGGTGGGGGTGCAATTAGGTGCAAGGCTGGTGCATTGTAAAGTGTCCAGCTTGGGCAGCCTGTGCTTTTGAACTCCAAAGTGGCTTGGCTTCAGACCTACACTGTCAGTCACAAAGAGGGCAGGTGCCATGGGCAACAGGAATAATTTCAGTCACAGAAAGGGTTGCAAAGGAAGTCTCTTGCTAGGACTGAAGATTTGGAAGAACTATCAGTCTGTGCAGCAGATCCTGGTCCACAGGTGCTTTGGACAGGGGAACTCATCTTTCACAGTCAAAGCCCTACTGTGTGGAACACTCTGAGCAAGGCCTCGCCTGAAGGGCAGAATGTCAGCAACAGAGATGGATGGGCCCAAGCTGCTCCAGCCTGAATTCTCATCATTTTGCCAGCATGTCTGAAGCTTCTAGTGCTTCAAAGATGCTTCTTGAAAAAAAAGGAAAAAAAAAAAGATTCACTCAAGAATTTTAATTATCACAATTATTTCAGTACTAGCAGGGCCTAAGAATGTGAGGCTAGTGACACCTTTATGTTTAAAGGAAGCCCATCCCTCCTAAGAGTCAAGACCTGGGCTAAGTAGTGGCTCTGTTGCCATAGGCCCCAGATGCCCTCAATAATCCCTCGCTGTAGGTTGATAGATGAATCGACCTGGAGTTGGCCTGTCCTTGTAAAGGATTCCCTGAATACAACCCCATCGTGTCCCTTTTGTTCCTGGTTTACTCTTCCTTGCTTTATCTGAGAGGTCACAATTGCTGAAATTCAAGGCTCTGGAGTCTGGAATCACTTGGAGAGAGCCAAGTTGCCAAAGATTTGGTTCTGTTCTCAGGGCGGGGCAGTGGGTTAATATCCCAAAGTCTGACTTTAAAGCAAAAGAGCCTTCACAGAGAGTGGGACGGGAGAAAGGCCATGTGAGGACTGAGCTGGGAAGCCCTTGGAGAACACTTTCCTCTGTCCACACAGAGCCTTGTGTCTCAGCTTCCACCTTCTTCAACTGACCCTCAGAGAGCAGGGAGGCCTCCTTAGCGGATCTTCTCCCCCAGAGGATTGCTTTCCCTACTGATGTAGAGCACAGCTTGCTAGACCCCTCCTGTTCAGAGGTGGAGAGGCTGAAAAGGGTGGGGGAGTGGGGAGCTCAACCGTAGAGAGAGGGCTCAGTGCTGAGCATGGTAATGCCTAGACTCCAATCCCCAGCATCCCACCCACCCTAAGAGTTGGGCTACTTTATGCCATGTGACCCTCATGATATAATAACTTTTTCGTTTCACAAATACTGGGTAGTGTAGTGACTTGAAAAAGATTCCCCAAAGCAACATGTCTGTTTTGTACCTTCTTTGCACCTATAACTGTTACTTTACCAGGAAGACAGTCTTAGAAGATGTAATTAAGGGCCTGGAGATGTTCCTTCTCTGTTACTGGATATGCCCTGAGTCAGTGAGTAGAGTCTTTAAATGGACCCAAAGAGGAAAAAGCAAATACAGAAGACTGTAGAGTCAAGCTATTGACATAAGAAATGCCCAGGCTAGCAAAAGTCAGGCAGGCAGGGAGGGTGCTCCCACAAGGCTCTGCAGGGAGCACACAAACCTGAGGACTTCTGGCCTCTGAGCCCATAGGAACGAGTATCTGCTTTAAGCCAGGATGTGGCCATGTATAACAGTAGCCCCAGGAAGCTCATATGGGGACAGCCATACTCCAGGCTGGCTGCTTCCCATCTGCACAGCAGAATGCAGGTCTTCTGCTTTGGGGCTCATTGGGTGGGTGGGATAACCAGACAGCCACCGAACAACCACACTGTTGGAGACAAGAGCAATGACTCCAACCTAGACCACGGTCCTTTGTAGACACATGAATCCTGGATCCGAGTTTCACTGGTCACAGCCTCACTTGTCTTATTTGTGAGACTGAGTTACAGCTGAGCTTGTGGGAAGGATGCAGTGACCAATAGGACACAGCTTATGGGCATGCCCAGAAGAAGAACATGAAGACAGATACACAGAGAAGACCACACAGACAGGACAGAGGTTGTGGCTCAGATAGCTGTCTTAATGAATTGAAACAGGGAACTGTTCAAGCTCTCATCTGGGACCTGTATAGCTGCCAAAGACAGCAAATTAAACATTTAATCTATTGTGGTAATTGATGATGGCTTTCCAGGCACATTTGCTTTCCTGTGTTCAGTTGAAGACCTCTAAATGGTCTTGGACATGCTTGCCATCTCCCCATGTGACTTGAAGCCCAAGTCAGTTGAAATTCCTGGTTGTCTTGGCAGGTCTGAATGATTTCAGCTACCTCCACACAAACTGCTTTGAGCTGTCCATCTACGTGGGCTGTGATAAATACCCGCACGAGAGTGAGCTGCCCGAGGAATGGGAGAATAACCGGGAGTCGCTGATTGTGTTCATGGAACAGGTATGCTGGGCATGTGGCTGGGAGGAGAGGAACGAGCTAAGAAATGGAATGTGGATGTGAGAATCACGGTCATGGGAGGATGGTGCCTGTTGCCAATGCTCGGGTACCAGCTTCCTGGTGCTGTGGATGCACCTCTGCGCAGGTGACTGTGGCTGGCATTGGGCACCAGCTTCCCCGTGCTGGGGCTGCATCTCTGCACAGGTGACTGTGGCTGGCATTGGGCACCAGCTTCCCCGTGCTGGGGCTGCACCTCTGCACAGATGACTGTGGCTGGCATCTGGATCTTACAGCCGAGTCTGCCCTGCAAGGGTCCTAGGAGGATTCCTGGCACAGAGGGTAGGAGCCAGTTTCTTCCTCTCAGGAAGCTGTGAGTCCACCTTCTGCTTCAGCACTGGGAGCTCATGGGAAAGGCTTGTTTTCCTTTGTATAAGGAAAGGAGGGAAGGCTTGACTGTGGAAACAGCGGTTTTGAAGCTGTGGTCTGAGTTATCCAAAGTTGCCCCTGTCCAGACTATCTTTGGGAAGGTACTGAGCTATCATGGATTGTTGCATTATCTCACAGACAGGCAGACTGAGGCACAGGTTCTGGCTGGTGTGTGTTGTATGGCATGGTTAGTTAGTTGATGGCCTCTATACAAAGCAACCTTTCTTTCCTTTGTTCCTTCCTTCTTTCTTTTCTTTCTTTCTTTCTTTCTTTCTTTCTTTTTTTTTTTTTTGGTTTGTTGAGGCAGGGTTTTTCTGTGTAACAGCCCTGACTGTCCTAGAACTCATTCTGTAGACCAGGCTAGCCTTGAACTCACAGAGATCTGCCTGTCTCTGCCTCCTGAGTGCTGGGATTGAAGGCATCCACTACCTCCCGGCTTCCAAAGCAGTCATTTTTTGATGGCCTCTGGTTCCTTTGTCTCTATCTCCTATGTTATTAAGTCCCTGGAACTCAGGAAAGTCCAAAATAAACATGCCTGCTAAAAATTATATTTCAAGCCAGTGGTGCACGCCTTTAATCCCAGCACTTGGGAGGCAGAAGTAGAAGGATGTCTTGAGTTCAAGGCCAGTTGGTGCAAGCCTTTAATCCCAGCACTTGGGAGGCAGAAGCAGAAGGATGTCTTGAGTTCAAGGCCAGTTGAGTCTCTATAGCAAATTCTGGGCTAGCCAGGGCCACGTGATGAGACCTTGTCTCAAAATAAAATAAATTAATTAAAAGTAAAATTAAATTCTAGTTTCCAGAGAACTTTTGCTGTATTTTTTCCAGTGCTTAGGACTAGAACCCAGGACCTCATGCATGTTAGACAGGCATTCTACATCTGTACTACCACCCTAGCCCTAGTGGGTATATTTTAATAAAACTCTCAGACCCTAATATGTGTTCAACTCTGGAGGATTTTAATTCCAATGAGAAACTTTCTGGCTCATGGGCGGCCAAACATTCCACCAAGTCCGTGCAGAAGCAGGTGCGTATTGAACTACTTTGACTACTCCCGGTGAGGGCTGAGCTGATGTCCCCTGCACTGCCTACCTCCTTGTGCTGCTGCTGTCCAGAGCCGGCTGGTGACTCACTGTGTCTCACATTTGCTGCAGGTTCATCGGGGCATCAAAGGCCTAGTGAGAGATTTGCATGGAAAAGGGATTCCAAATGCTGTCATCTCTGTGGAAGGTGTTAACCATGACATCCGGACAGGTATCTGTGAATGTGCATAAGCCGCTTCAGTAAGAAATCCCTGCTCCTTGCAGTGTGTTGCTTGGGTTTCCATGACTGGAGTTTCAGAAACTTACTCACCGGAGGGCCAGTGGCACAGATGGTCAGCACAGGGCACTCATATAGAAACTTCTTATTCAGGACTAAATCAGCATCTTCTCTTTCCAACTCCCCAAGAGACTCCTGTAAATGGGGTTTTTCAGCCTGGTCTTCTTGGCTTCTTCTGGCCTCTTCCCTGGGATAGTTTGGAGCAACTATCAAAACTCCAGTTGCAATGGAAGCTTCTGAGAAGCTAGGGACTGATGTATGGGATCCTTGTTCTAGGCCCCTAGTTACCAAGTGCTTCCCTCTGTAGGATTTCCACCACTTGTCCTAGATATTACAGCCATTGTCCATAAGGTTTCACGCAGTATTGCATGGACATTTGTACTCAGTAGCTGCTTATGAACACCCATATATTCTTTCATCTGTCTATCCATCCATCCATCCATCCATCCATCCATTATCCATCCATCCATCAATTCAATAGACATGGACCAAGTCCCCATAATTTGCCAGAGACCAAGCAGAATGCTAGTGATCTTTATGGATGAAAGAGGGGGCCATTTGTTCTAGTTCTATGTAGGATCTGTGTTTTAAATATCGATTAAATGCTCCTACCAGATAGCACTTCTTAAAGGAGTCCTGACCATTTCTTACACTATTTAGTGCCTGGTGGGCAATGTAGGAAAACACAGGGGCTCTACACAGTGGGAGGTAAAAAGGCCCTGGGGCACTATAAGCCTAGATGAGAATGCTTTACTTAATGGGCTCTGAATTTCAAGCCCTGTAATCAAGCAGACAGTTTGGACGAGCTAATGGGAAATGCATCTCATCCCCTTCACTTCCTCCTATAAATAATTTCCCAGTGTGTGCTCTGGGCAGATGCCTTCCATATTCCACACACGGCTCTCTATGAGCATCCCTCCATACTTATCAGAAGTGCTGAATTTGCTTTGATTTGTCTGAGGCTTATATGATCCGACAAGTTTCATTTCAGGAGACTTTGGCATAATGTAAACAGAGGCATTAAGCAGAATCCCACAAACAGGGAGCTGGAAAGAGTTTTTTTAAAAAGCACATTTGGGTTAGAATTTTGTATGCTGTCTATTACTTAGAAGACATTAATTTGAGCGGTGAATGAATGAACACTCATTAGGCTTGGGGTATCCCTTTCACCCCATAAGTGACGAGCAGCATCCACGGTTTTAACCTTGCATGGTGGCTACATGGAGTGTTTACTCCAGAACACTAGCTCGATTGTTCAATGGGACAGAACTCAATATGTGGCTCCTTCTATGTCCTCCAGTGCATGGCTGTGGGGTAAGTACCATCGGGATAGAAGTAGAAATAGCAAGAGCCCGAGGTGTAAGGTGGAAAACCATTGTCCATGAGCTTCTGAGAGATCTGTCAGGCAGAAGGGAAGACATGGCAGATCCATGTTTCAGAAGTAGAAACTTCCTGATTATAGAACCAATACCTCCTGTTCTGACTCTGAACGCGATCACCATCATTTTCCTTCTCTCTTTTAGCCTGACTTATTGAGTGTGTGCCAAGAAAAGAACTACTGCCACAAACAGCAAAGATATCCCTGACCACTGAGTGTACTTTCTGGTGGAGGAGACCTGCAATTCATTGTTAGGGAGAGTAAAAATATTGTAGTTGACAACCAGTGCCCAGAAAGAAAGGCAACAGGTAGACACAGAGACAGGTGAAAAAAAAAAAAAAAAAAAAGGCAAGGAGAGGGTCCCTCGCTAGGGATGAATACAGGCTAGCTCTTAGTAGGGCAGGGGGTGCCATGCCAAAGGGAGAGAACAGAATCACAGAGCATCTGTTCAGAGTCAAGAAAGGGGGCAGAGATGGTTCCATGGATAAAACACGGCCACACAAGCATGGGGACCAGAGTCCACATCCAGCCTCCGTGTAAATGCTGGGCTAGTTCAGCTGAGTCTCCAATAACCCTAATGCTCAGGAATAAGAGACAGGGGATCCATGGGGCAAGCTAGATAGTTAGAATAGCCAAACTGGTGAGCTCTGGCTGCGCAAGAGACCATAACTCAGTAAACAAAGTGGAGAGCAATCAAGAAAGTCACTAGACTTGGCCTCTGCATGTACACACACACATGCATGAGCATCTTCCCATGTGCACCTGCGTGCATGTCAAAACACACACACACACACACACACACACACACACACACACACACACACGCACACACACACTCAGGGGAGAGAGGGAGAGAGAGAGAGAGAGAGAGAGAGAGAGAGAGAGAGAGAGAGAGAACGCTCCCCCAAAATCCTCAAATCTTGCTGTGTCTTCCTTTAGTGGGAATGCAGGTTTTCTACCAAATAAGAGACTCTTCATAGGGTTGTAGCTCAGTAGTAGAGCTTGTCTGGCATGCAGAGATCTGGGTTCAGTACATACATAGATAGGAAGGTGTGTAGATAGAGATGTTTTACCCAGCGGTCCCAGGTGTAATGTTGGCCAGTCAGCCTGGCACGTAATTCTCCTTTTAAGGGTCCCTGCCTCTTTGAGCTCCTTGAGCCTTTTTGAGTGAGCTGTGTCCTTCATATGTCCTCCACCCTCTCAACTTTCCTTCTAAAAGACATGTCTTTGGGAGTGGTTCCCTGCTCCCGTCATAGCCTCTGTGCGAAGGTGTGACATCCTTTAGTGCCCATGTCCTATGTTGTAATCCATCTGTAATTGAGTCTCAGCATCACTCCTTTGAGTGTGAGCAGGTGGGCAGAGTGGCTGAAAGGAAATGAGTGGATAAGAAGCCAGTACTCATGCCCGGGTGAGAAAGTGAACTTAGTTTGTCTTAATGGAGAATTAGTTAAGCCCTAGAGACTACCACTGCCTAAAGTTGTTCAGAGCCACAGGAAGTTAAGGAAGGAACCCACTGGTAAGTGACCAGTGGTGGAGGTGGGTATCAGGGTTCCTCCTCAGCCCTGTCTGCAGCTTGCCAGATTTCATGGGCCTTTCTCTACCTTGTTGAGTCCCTGCCCTTCCTTGAATCCCTGTGTAACTGTTCCTGGAGCTCCCAAGTTTCTCTATCCATGGCCATAGAGAGTGAGGGCTGGAGTCACGTGCAGGAACCAGGGCCATCTCCCGGGCAGTCTGTTCTTGAACTTTTTAGAAGCTGAGAACCCTCTCCTTTTGGAAATAACTCTTCTATATTCATAGCTATGCAGAGGGAAACCAGAAAGCTATAAGCTGCTGACTTTGCATGATGCCATTTTGTAGCAAGGGCATGTTTGTGAGTTCACATTTATAATGAATGCCCTGTATTGCCAGGTAGGAAAAACTGTCGGAGGCCTCATCTCCAACTCTGCTTGTGAACTGTGGGGAGCCTACACCCTCAGTCCCTTCCTGTTGAAACATTAAGGCAACTGCCAAAGAGAAAAACATCTTGATTGTGGAAGCTCAGCGCCCTCTCTGCTAGGCTGGTCATGCAATAGGGCTGGGAATACTTGTGTTAGAAAGGATCTGCTCTGAGGTCCCCTGCTTTCTCTTCCCAGCCAGCGATGGGGATTACTGGCGCCTACTGAACCCTGGTGAATATGTGGTCACCGCAAAGGCAGAGGGCTTTATCACTTCCACCAAGAACTGCATGGTCGGCTACGACATGGGGGCCACTCGGTGTGACTTCATACTCAGCAAGACAAACCTGGCTAGGATAAGAGAAATCATGGAGACATTTGGGAAGCAGCCTGTCAACCTCCCCGCCAGGCGCCTGAAGCTGCGGGGACGAAAGAGGCGGCAGCGTGGGTGACCCTCTCGGACACTCGAGACATACCGCAGACTGTGCAAATGAAATCCGCTCCAGTAGTAACTCTGTAGCAGGCTGTCACTGTTGTCTGGTCTAATTCAAGAGACACCCAGGAGCATGCCTGCATGGCTTGACTGGTCCCAAGAGGGAGGGCTGGTGGCTTAGGGTGTTTTCTTTCCTTTGTTCTCATTTACCCAAATACCTTGGACAGAGCAGCAGAGAAAGGCTGGTGGGAGTGAGGAAATTCAGTGAGTCAACCTGAAAAAGGCACATGCCCACTGGCTGTCTGGGAAGGGAAACTGGGGCTCCCCCCTGTGTGCGTGACATCCAAGTTCACCAGCGCATTTACAAATGGCACAGTTGACATTGCAGCACCCGGGGAACCCTTTGCCCCAGATGTTTTCATTTGAGATGCTCTTAGGCAGCCTAAGAAAATCCATCCTCTCTGGCCCCAGGGGACAATCCAAGCTGCTACAGACATACTCTACTTTCTATTGACAATAGAGGCATTTATTACCAAGTGAGCATCCCTGAGTCCTGAGTCAGCTCTGTTCCCTTTTCCAACAAAGCTTGTCTTCCTAAGAGGGGACAGAAGTGGAAAGCATCCAAGAGTGACTGCTAGGCTGCAGACCTTGAAGGGCTTGTTGCATGCAAACTGGGTCCCCAGAGAGCCCCTAAACCCTCTGCTACTCCATTACCCCTGGGGTGGGGAGAACCAGGGGGCCAGGCTGGCTAAGGAGGCCAGAGCAGTCAGCCTAGGCATCCTGGAAAAGAGCTTGAAGGAGGCCAACCCAGAGTTTCTCTGTCTCCAGGATGTGAGAACTTTTAAGTTGGCCCCCATCAGGAGAAGAGTTATGATGAGCGTATAGAAGGCGACATCTTTCCAGTTAAGCATCCTCTGATGAAAAAAGACAGCAGTCTTAGGGTTATCTGGAACACATCAGTTTGGGAGAGGTTTGCGAATGATCACGTGAGGGAAGAGTGTGTCTCATCTCTGTTCATCCTGTTGCCTCATTGACCTGGGAAGAAATAAAAAATGAAAAATAAAAAAAAATCGAAGCAAATGGTAAGATCCTCTTGTGGTTTCTCCAGGTGGATATGCGGCAACCAGTGCCTCTGTGATTACAGACATTAGGGACAGACTGACTGGGCTCTGGCACCCCAACCGTCTGGGTTCTGCCACTTGTTCTCAATACTCCAGGAGAAAGACAAGTAATGGTGAAAGACAAAGAGAAGAGGAAGTGCTCAGTGTGGTCATGCTGGGGAAGAGAACGAACAAGGAGCCCCAGGACCCTTCCCTCCCCACCCCCACCCTGCCTCAGTGACACCTCTGGGTCTGTTTAAATAGGGGGCGAGAGGTCGGCACAGAGTCCTGGGCAAGTGTGGCCCCGCCCAGCATGGACTCCTCTCTGTCCTGTAAGGTGGTCAGAACTTTGTAAAATCTCTTTCTGGGAGAAGTTCCTTGTGTGACTTACCCTAGCAAGAGATTCCTAGGGCAATGTCAGTTCCTTGGGGAGCATTATTTCAATAGTCTGACAGCCAAAGGGATGGGCACAAGTGTCTTTAGAATATCTTCATTCCTGCCAGGATGGTTACCATCCACCCACCCCATCACCCACCCCTGCTTGCTCTCTCTCTGAGTCCAGCCACCTTAGAAGAGGTGACTGTTCAGGATGTGACTGTTCAGTATGGGCTCCCTGAGCCTCGGTACATCTGAGCTCCCACAGCTGAGCTTCTTCCTGGGAGAGACATATGCTTGGACACACTGGAGATGCCAATGAAGGTCTTTACACAAAGATCCTCACCAGCATTCTGGCAATAGCATGGGGCCGGGATAGCGAGTTTTTCTGATAAAGGTCCGACTGTCAATATTCCACGCTTAACAAACTGTAACCATCCATGTTGAGATAGCTCAGGTCAGGCAGTGTTTACACAAATGGGTGGGCACAGTTGTGGCTCAGAAAACCACCCAAACAGGCAGGTAGCTGGATACGACCCTCAGCTTGGGACATAGTTTACTCCTATTGTAAGCCTGTGTTGTCCAATAGAACTTTCTGGATGGTGGGAATACCTTATTGTGTGCCGTTGAATGCAGTTCTCACTAACCTCTGTGTGGTTGGTGTACCTTAGGAACTAGCCTTCTAGTGTTTTATAGATGCAATTAATTTAAATTTGACTTCTGTCAGCCATTGGTGGATGGAGGCTGTCATTATGCCCATCACAGAAAGGCTCACAGCATCAGATATGGTAGGCAGTGCTAAAAAGTGCTAAAAAGTTCTAGGTTGTCTTTGTACTTCAGAAGGGGTGGGAAATTGCATATTTGCTCAGGGGACTTTAGACTTGTTGGGTGCCTGACCTTGGAAGCCAGGTTTGGCCCTCCAAGCCACAGCACTTCTGTGTTCAGCTCTGAAATCTACAAGCTGCACTGCCCCCGCGGGGTTCATGCACTTCTCAGCCCACCCCTCACCTCCCAGGAGAGTCTAGCGATGGGCAGAGCCTCGGACAGGTTCTCCTAACTCTGTTCTGCAGGAGGCCTCTCTCTTTGGGCTCATCATCACAAGTCAGCCCTTGTCAAGCCTGAAGCTCAGAATACTACTCTTGACTCAGCTTCTCATCGCGCTATCCCTTGTTTCAGACTCAATTAGCTCCTGGGTCTGGCCTATGGTCTTAACGTGGACCTCTTCCTGCACATCTCTTCCCACTGCCAAAAACCTTCCTGATCTCTCTCCAGGCCTGTCTCAAATGCCACCTCCTGGCCTACTCCTGCCCCTTCTTCCTCTCAAGCCCCATGTCCGGGATTTGGCAATCTCTGGGCCTCACTTGTTCTTGGTCCTTCAGAACAGTGCTGTCAGCATAGGAGGAATTCTGACCTCAGAACTAAGAGATCTGGCTTCCCAAGGGGAGGCACAGTGTCCTCCTTAGGACCCACTGCCACTGGCCCCACACCCCCCCTGTAGCACATGCTCAGTGGCCGTGTGGAATTGGGCTAGCCCTTACCACATGGTGTCTCGTTTTTCAGTTAGTAAGTTAAGGACATGTGACTTCTGAAAATGGAAATCTGTCATTTGGTTTTATTTAATGCCTTTATACCTCTTCAAGAGTCTTCCCTCATGGACTGGCAAGACAGCCCAGTGAGCGAAGGTGCCTGCTGCCAATCCTGATGATGGGAGTTTGATTCCAGGGGCCATATGGAGGAAGGAGAGAACTGACTCCTGCAAGTTGTCGTCTGACCTCCGCAAGCATGCCTTGATATGTGCGCCCCCTCCCATGCGCGCGCACGCGCGCGCACGCACACACACACACACACACACACACACACACACACACACACACACACAGTAGTTCTTGAATGGTAGTCGTGGAGCTGCTGAGGGATCCAGCAGTTCTGCTCCTCCCTGTGTACCTGACGGAGCTGAAAGCATGTTGACACAAAACCCACTCATGAATATTCACAGAAGCGGCCGGGTGGTGGTGGCGCACGCCTTTAATCCCAGCACTTGGGAGGCAGAGGCAGGTGGATCTCTGTGAGTTTGAGGCCAGCCTGGTCTCCAAAGGGAGTACCAGGAAAGGCGCAAAGCTACACAGAGAAACCCTGTCTTGAAAAAACCAAAAAAAAAAAATAAATAAATAAATAAAAAAATAAAAAAATAAAAATAAAAAAAATAAAAAATATTCACAGAAGCATGATTCCAAAGAGGGGGAGAAAAAGAAGAGACAACCAAATGCTCATCATGGTGAAAAGAAGAACAAAATGTGGTCTAACCACAGTGGACTATTATATGCTGATGAAAAATGATGAGCTGACATCTTTTACAGGATCGGTGAACCTTGAAAACATCATGGTAAATGAAAGAAACCGGTCACAAGAGGCCACATGTGGCCTGATGCTGTTTCTATGAAGTGTTGTATGGAGACACAGTAGATACGTGGTGGCCGAGGGCTGAGCGACAGGGGAACTGGATTGGGTACAAACTTAAAAGGATGTAGGGTTTTTTAGGGGGAGATATATATTTCAAAATTGTTTGTGGTGATTAAAAAAATAAACCACTGAATTTTTATACTTAAGTGATTCACACAGATTATATCTCAATAAAGCTTTAAAATAAATGGTTGTGGTGATGATGAATCTCAGTTGTTATCTTGGCGGGATCTGGAATCAACTAAGAGACAAGCCTCGACACAGGTGCAGAGGAATATTTCTAGAAAGGATTAACTGACAGAAAAGACTCTGTCCAAGAGTGGACCGCATCTTCTGATGAGGGACTTGGTCACAAAGAGACCCAAGGAAAAAGCAGCCCTGCCTCCCTCGCTGTCCCTTTTGCTAGCGAGGAGGGTCTGTAGCTTCTATGGATGGTGCTCTTGTCCCCTGTGACATCAGACTCCAGCTTCTTTGGCTTTCCAACGTGGACTGAAAATCAGCCACTCTCCATGAGTCCTCCAAGCCCCCAGGACCAGATCAGGACCAGCGAGGCATCCCAGCTCCATGGACTGAGTTGCTACCAGGTTCTCAGCTTTTCCAGTTGCAGGAGGCTATTGCTGGGCCATCTGGGCCCTATCATATAAGCCAAACAGGAATTTTTATTTATTTATTTATTTATTTTTTTACAGTTTATGTTCATCCTATAGGTTGGGTTCCTCTAGAGAACCTTATCTAATCCTGGTCATGCATTCCAAGCGAGGCCATGGTACATAACCATTTTAACAATGATTCCTTAGTAAGGTCAAGCACAGTCCTGCTGTGCCTATGCAAACAACTCCAGGGAGTCACACCAAGCAGGAGGGCTTGGGAGAGGTCCTGGAGTCTGGAATAAAAATCCAAGACAAACATATTTCACTGTGTAAGCTGGTCCTCTGTGGGTGCCTTTGTGGTCTGGAAGAAGCTGGCATGTTGATTGAGGACAGGTCTCAGAGGTCCGCAGGGCCACCACTGATTTAATACCAATGTTAAGATGCTGTTACCACACGGAACATCCCCTGTTGCTCTCCAGAAGTATCTGCTCACTAGTGTTTAAAATGAAACCTTCTCTTCCAGGGTCCAAGATGGAAACATGAATAGTTATAACCTTGCCTGTGACCCCCACCCCCACAAGCAAAATCTTGTTGGGATTCTCTATGAATTTTAAGTTGAGAGATATCTTTTTTAAAACATTTTTAAAAGATTTGTTTTATGTGTATGAGTGTTTTGTCTGCAGGTATATATATGTACCACATGTGTGTCTGGTGTGAAAGGAGGTCAGAAGATGGCATCAGATTTCCTAGAAACAGAGTTACAGATGCTTGTGAGACACCATGTTGGTCCTGGGAATTGAACCTGGATTCTCTGCAAGAGCAGCAAGTGCTTTTAACCAGTAAGCAGCTTCTCTGGCTTTCAGGATCTTAACTCTTTTTAAACTGAGAAATGGCACTTTGGGAGGAAACTACTCTTTCCCCTGAAATACAGAAGTGCGTACAATGCTGTGTTTCTCCATTGGTCTTGCTTCTGAGTGGTCTCAACCCAACATCAAACACACAGGGCCGTTAATAAACATTTGGTCCCTATAGGTGGTCCTGTTCTGAGTCTGTGGAACCTTTAGAGGTGCAGCTCCCGGGGATGGGGGTGGGGGTTAGCCTTGAGATTTTATAGCCTAGATCCACTTCCTGTCCTCTGTTTCTTGACTACAGAGACCACGTGACTAGCAAGTGCATACCACACACACACATACCACATGCACACACATACAACACATACACATACCACACTCACACACGCACTACACACAGATACTACACACACATACCACACACACCACACCACACACACAGCACACACACACTATGAACACACATACCACACACATACCATATACACACACACCCCACACCACACATACACACTACATATACACACACACCACACACCACATACCACACACAAAACACCACTCACACATACACTACACACACACCATACACACACTCATCACACATACATCACACTACACACACACACACACACACACACACACCACACATACACACACACACCACACATACCACACACACATACCACACACACGTACACACATACCACATACACACACAACACATACACATACCACACACACATAACACACACACACACACACACACACACACACACACACACACACACACACCCCACATACACACAATTTTTTGAACCCAGAGTCTCTTGCATGCTAGGCAACTGCTCTATCACCGAGCTATATCCCAGCCATTCTTAACATTATTTTCAGATAGGGTCTCATAAGTTGCCCAGTCTAGCCTCAAATCTTTATCCTGCTGACTCTGATTCCTGAGCCACTGAGGTTACAAGTGTGCACCCCACTCCCAGGCTTTAGTTACCTTAAACAGGGCAAACCTCTCTTCTTTCACATAGTGAACTTCAGGACAGCGCACGGTGAACTTTGTGTGACACATCACCATTTTCCTAAGAATTCCAGCTTTTCACTCAGCCACTTGCTCAAGCCATATTCCCTCCTCCCTTACAGTCCGTCTCACGGCAGCAAAAATATACATACTCATTAATAAGACACAAAGCATATAAAATGGAAGCAAATACCTACGAATTCAAAACTGTATGTAGTAGTCAACATTTCACTTTGTGCTAAGGAGAGAACTAGGCGTGTGTGATGGTCGGTGTTTCTACTAGATAAAATCTAGACCACCCTGGAGATGTGCCTCTTGCCATGTCTGTGAGGGATTAGCTTGGTTACGTTACTGATATGGGAAGATGCATGTTGCTGTGGATGGGACCATTTGTTCCCTGGGTGGGAACCCTGGACCATCTAAGATGGAGAAGGAGGCCAGCAATAGCATACATTCTTTATTCCCAACTGACTGTGGACACGATGCGACCAGCAGCTTCATGCTCCTGATGCCCTGACTTGCCTGATAACAGGCTGTCTCTGGAATCAAACTGTTCCCTCTTCTGTTTGTTGGAGTGGTTCATCACAGGAACAAGCAAGTAACTAAGGCAGCCATCCCGATCATCCAGTGCATAATGCAATTTAATATCAACCCAAGGGCTTAAATCAAAGATCTTGGAGATAATGTTCAACCCAACATACTACAAGTCATAATTACTGTTGGAATATAGTTTTTTGGCATGGTGATTCAATTTACTTAAACACAAACTTATATATTTTTTACAACTATCAACATTTACTATGAATAGCATTATCTTACATAATGAGTAGGCCTGACCAAGTTTGGAGAAAGCATGTACAGTAGAATAAAACGTAGTTCATATTATTTATGGCATTAATTAGAGAAGATGTGACTGTTTTCATTAAATCTGAATGATTAAGCTAGTCTCATTTGCTGAAGACATACCTTAATTATATGCACTCCTAAAACACTTGTAAATTAGCTAACATATTCAAAAGTTAATGCCCTTTTTTCCATGAAAATTTAATCTCTAGAAGTATGTGCCTGTATACCAGTCAGAATCTAGCTTCTTAAATTTAAGAGAGTTTTAAAAAAATAATTTCCTAATAACCTCTTCCTTTAGGGAAACATTCAGTACAGAATGAGGGGTGACTGGGGGAGGGACTCAGGGGTAGAGCACTTGCCTAGCATGTACCAGGCCCCTGTGTTCAGTCCTCAGCCTCACACACACACACCACACACACACACAAAAAAAGCAATCAAAGGCACTGGTGTTCCTGGGTTCCTCCGGCACCCAGAGGCATGTCATGCTCTTACAGAGAGTTAACAGTGCCAATGCTACAGTTTTAGTTGCTAGTCACAAACTGTCCCGGGTCCTTATGGTTATTCTTCCCAGGAGGTACAGAATTCTTGTGTTTGTTCAGGTGACAAACAAAAGACTGTTCGAAGGTGAGTTCTTATTCCCACAGCAAGGCAAGCTCTGTCTCTCCAGTTCCAAGGGGGCCCCTGCCTCTGTGGCTCAGCGGCCCATGATCAGAAAGCACTGTTGCCTGGAGCACTGGAATTGAGGCGCGGTGACAGTGAGTAGTGACTATTTCACCTTCGTTGGTTGCTTCAGGACTCACGCCTGGCACTCTTTCCAGAACTCCAGTGGGACTGAGTCAATGTCACCTTCTGTGGGACTTGCTTGGTGTCAGTATTTATTGGCAATCTTTCTTCCCTGGCCCAAGGTCTCCAGAATTCACTTCCCAATGAATTCCTTCCATGCAAATCCTTAGCGTGAGACCTGCTTCCAAGGAACCCCACTAAGGTTCTACCGCACAGGCCCCTAATCTGTTAAAACAGGACTCAGGCACATTCAGGGAAGCAGGAAGGGGTCTCTGGCCTTGCATCCTGGCATGGAGTTCCTAACTCCTTGAAATTTTCTGGATGGTAGGAGCTATTTTATTTTGACGAGATAGTTCCTGGATGGTGCTGATCGCTATGAGGCAAATTCTTTATAAAAGCTTAGGACTCTTACCTCCAGACCATCCCCAGGGAAGAACAAGGGACTGCAGGCTGAGTTAATACACCTCCACACTGGATATTTGTAACCAAAAAGCACACCATACCCTGTACATTCTATGGGGTTTTTATAAATACATACTTACAAGGTAATTTAATTTAAATTAAGCATGGGAAGATTAATAATAACTGATATAATAGAAAATTTATAACAAGGCAAATATAAAAAACTTGCTTAAAATGTATAAATTGTTCATGTCTAGAATTTTCCGCGTAACATTTATAAGCTCTAGCTGACCACAGTACAGACCATGGAAAGCAAATTGCAGGTAAGGAGGACTGTTGTCATCAGTCCCATCTGTATGGTGAAGCCTCCTCCCCAGTCCCTGAAATACAGGGCTAGCAAGCTTCTGGGCTAGAGAACACATCAAAGTGTTAACACTCAGGATCTTTCCAGACCCCATCTTTTATACATCTTTATCTAGCCATTCATCTGAGCCCTTTATTGGTCCTTTGTGGATGTGATAAACCAGGGACTGGAAGCGTTCCTCTGGGTCTGGGTGCTACTCTGTTAGGCACTAGACTTATTGCTGTGACTGAATACTTCAACAGAGGCAATTTAAGGAAAGGAAGCCTAGTTCTGACTCCCAGTTCAAGGGTGCAGTCCGTCGTGGCAGGGAGGTCTTTGGGGCAGGACTTGAGACAGCTGTCACACTGCACCCACCTGAGCCGTTCCCAGCGGCTTGTCTCCTAGGAGATTCTAAACCTTTAAATTTTTAATTTTAAAAATGTGTGTGTGTGTGTGTGTGTGTGTGTGTGTGTGTGTGTGTGTGTGTGTGTGTGCAGTCTCATGCATGTTACGGTATGTGTGAGGGTCAGAGGACAATGGGTCTCCACTTCCATCTTGTTTTGAAGCAGGGTCTCTTGTTTTAGCTGCTGTGTACACCAGGTTAGCTGTCCCCCTAGCTTCCAAGGACTCGCTCATCTCTGCCTCCCACTGCACTACCAGCATGCTGAGATTATAGAGACACACTCCCGCTTCGGCTTCCTGGGGGTTGTAGGCATCCAAACTCAGTTCCCTCACCTGTGCAGGTACTCACCCGCCTCCTAGGCCATTCTCTAGCTCTCAAGCTGACAGTGGAGATTACCATCACACGCCAGCAAATTACCTGAATCCAGGAGGAGTCCCAGAACCCTCTGGTTTGTAGTCAAGTGGAACAGATGTTGCATGAAACCTATGACTTTGGACGAGCGTCTGAACTGGGACAGCGGTCTAGGACAGAGCTCTTACCCTGTGGGATCTGATATTGTCTTCAAGCAGATAGCACAGGGGTTGAAGTAATTATAGGATTCTGTATTAGTTGGGGTTCTCTACAGGAACAGAATTGATATTAAAAGGGACTTATTAGACTGACTTACAATGTCTATCTCACAATGGAAATACCAAGGATCCGGTAGTTGTTTAGCCGGAAACTGGGTGTCTGTGCTATCCCAGTCTGGTGCTGGAGTCTGGGAGGATTCCTAGAGAGTTGCTGGTTTTTAGTCTGTGTTGGAATCTCATCGCAACAGTGTAGACAGACTTGCCAAAGGGTGAGGGAAGCAGGCACGAGGCAGAGTTTCCTTTCTCCGTGTCCTCCTAGGGCTCTCTGCGAGGTATGGTCCAGATTTACCGGGGGTCCTCCTGCCTTAAATAATTGGATTAAGACATTCTCTAACAGGCATGTCCAACAACTCGGGGTTTGGCTGATTCCAGATGTAGTCAACAGTCAAGATTAGCCATCACAGATGCCCAACTAGTATCACTGAATTACTTCGTGTGTGGTGGGGGTGGGGACGGTTCCCAGACATCTGGATGGAGAAATGGTTCAATGATTAAGAGTCCATGCTGCTCTTCCAGAGGATCCAAGTTTGGATCCCAGCACCTAAACCAAGCAGCTCACCACTGCCCATAGATCTAATTCCAGGAGATCTGACACCTGCTTCTGACTTTCACAGGCACCTGCACACATGTGGTATACATTCTCTCTCTCTTTCTCTCTCTCTCTCTCTCTCTCTCTCTCTCTCTCTCTCTCTCTCTCTCTCTCTCTCAATCATGCATGCACACACACACACACACACACACACACACACACACACACACACACACACACACTAAAAAAAAAACTCTTAACTCCTTGGTTAAGAGCATACACTGCTGTTTTGTACAGTACTGGAGTCTGATTCTCAGCACTCACACCGGGCTGCTCACAGCCACCTGTATCTTCAGTTCCAGAGAGAGCCATCACCTCTGGCATGTGTGGGCACCGCACTCCTATGCAAATGCCCCTCCCCCTAATGCAATAATACATTTAAATTTTTTTTTGAGACAGGGTTTCTCTGTGTAACAGTCCTAGCTCTCATGGGACTCACTTTGTAGACCAGGCTGGCCTCGAACTCAGAGATCTGCCTGCTTCTGCCTCCCAAGTACTGGGATTAAAGGTGTGTGCCACCACCACCTGACCATAATACATTTTTTTTTTAATTCTGACACATCTGGCCACAGAAATGTTCTGTTTTGAGTGTTGAGAGGCAGTAGGAAAAGCCTATTTGATTTTTTTCTCTGTACCAAATGTAAACAAACAAACAAAAAAGGCTGCATTTCCCAAACTGTCTTGTGGGTACAGGTGGAGGCCATGTTTAATCTCCGGACAGGGAACTGTGGGTGACAGTTCCGGGAAGGCTCCCAAGGGAGTGTCTACTTTGTTTTCTACTTTCTCCTGACAGTCTGGGACAGCCACAGGGCCTTTGATGACTAATTTAGAGGGGATCAAGCCTCAAGGATGGCAGAACTGAAGCTTGGAGACACCAGAATGCTCCCACATCAGTCCCCAGCTGCCTTCCTTTGTACACTTCAACTGTCCTGGCTTCGGGTGCTGAGGGTTTAATGTTGCATGCTGCACAACATCTAACGTTACATGCTGCAGAATGTCTGTGTCCTAATGACCGTGATGCAAAGGGCAACATGTCCAGTGCTAAGCAGCATTGAATCCAGGAGCAGGCTAGTCCATTTTCTAATTTTATCCTCCTCGGGGATTTGAAACCTGAAGCCCCCATGCTGGACTGTGAAGGAAACTTCATATTTACTGAGGCATTCACAACTGGAGTTTTTATATTCTGACTTGCATGGAGGCCCTTTGCCCAGTCTCATTCTCTACTGTTTCTGGGCTGACACACTTCACAGTGCTGTGGCCACTGTTACGTTGTGTGGGGAGAGTGTTCCAGTTCCAGCATGCTGCCCTTGCTGCAGCATTGAATACCACCATCCTCGAACATCTGCGAGGCAGCAGCACTCAGCCCACAGAACCACAATTCTGCGTTTATAGGTGATGAACACTCACAGTTTCTGAACGTTGCTTATCCTTTCTAGCTGATCAGCACAAAAGAACTTCATAAAATACTTCCTTGAATTTAGAACCAATCACAGACAGTCTATTCTCCAAGGATGCTCTGCTTGGCTTTCTACACCTTCCCATGCCTGGGCATTACTTGCAGCCTGCTCTGCAACCCAGCTGCCCATCCTCTTTTTGCCTTTAGAATCCTCCAGAACAGAAGTGACAGTGGGTGACCCCCTTGCACAAACAAGCACTGGGTGAATAGCTTGCTATCCTGCCTCTGGGGATAGATTTGATTCCACCCCCTGTCTCTCCCTATCCCAGGCTAGCTGTGAACAAGCCTGCAGCCAGGAGGGACCCTTCTGCTTTAGTAAAGGCATCTCCATTTATTTTAGGCCTGCTGGGTAAATGCATTCTTTGCATTTGCATAGCACTTTGCCCACCCTTATTTTATTTGTTCCTCCCCACAATTCCTCCTCTCCTGCTGTGCAAATGAGGAGATGGTTAGATCTGGTGGTGGCTCATTTACTGCCCTACCAGGAAGGGCTGCACAGGAGGGGCTGCGCTGGCTTTTACCCTGCCTCGATCCCTTTGATTGGGGAGCAGGCCAACCAACCGCCTTAGTTCAGCTCTGGCTCCTGACTATGTTTGCGTAGGGTTCACAGCTCCGGACAACAGCATATGGCTTCTTCTATACAGAGCGGTTTCCCTCCGGGTGTCCCAGCTCTCTGTCTTCCTCCTCCTGCAGAGCTGGCTTGGATTTCAGAGACACTGTCTAGGCAGCTTCTTCCGAGAGCAGACCCCGGGCTGCTGGTACAACAGGGCTCTTGCAGAAGCTGATCAGGATGCTGTTATTCTTCACGGTTGCAAGGTCTGAGGTGGTGAAATGCCTGAGGGCCATATTGCTGCCACTCCTGTCCCTCAGTAGAGACTGAATGGATGACATGATGTGTGAGTCTTTTTAGAATAGCTGAGACAGGAGAATTTCTCTGGTTACAAGCCACACCTTTCCCCACTTTGATATCCGGAATTTCAGAAGTGCTCAAGGCCTTGTGAGGGCTCCCTGGGTCTGGGATAGCCAGGCCCTAACTTTGGTTCCTGATTCATTGTACAAGACAGAAACAGGAGCCAATGGTCATCTGGAATTTTGGCCTGTCATGTACCTCAGGCCTTGGAGGCAGCAAGTGAGCTAGGCAGGCGGAATAAGGGCAGACCTTCAACTGAAAACGCCTGACTACTCCCCTTATGGTTGGGACACTTCAGAGCTAGAGGACTTTGCACAGGAATTGACCCCAACTATTCAATACCATGTAAGGTTCTGGAACCTTCTTCCAGAAAGGGATTCTTGTGACCAGAACTAAGCATGTTACAGAATACTTAGAATGCTTGTTTCTTGTCAGATAGTTTCTGGTGGGGAAAAACCTTGCTGAGTGTCTGCTGTGGTCACACCGATGGCTCTGGGACTCTCGTGTGGGAAAATCCCCTGCCCCGCTTGGGAAGATGAGTGAAAACAGAAAGTCTGAGAAACCAGCGCTTCATGAAAGGATTGATACTTGACAAGTTTTCCAGATGGGATTCGAGGGAACAATGAGCTCAATGAACTGCAGGTGCCTTGTTTGGGGGTTTCCCAAAAGTCTTGTCTCCATAAGAACTGGAGTGATGGGGGCTTATTTGGGGGTAGTGGTCACTGAACTGGGACTGAGGAAGGAGGAACAGTGACAGGAAAGGAAATAAGGTCACTGAGAAGCAGTCAATTATGCTGCTGGGATCTTTAAGAAGAATAGAGGTTGCCTTGCTGTCATCCAGTGAAGGACAGGAGGTCCTTTTTGCCTCCTGTCCCTGGGCTGTTAATTCCATGCACACTCTGATACATTTGGATGTGGCCTAATGGACTTCTTGGGGGAGGTGATCCAAGAAGAGCTTGGGGTGAGGCAGAGTCTGGCAGCAGAGAGTGAATGTGAGACTGATCAGAGGCTGGCCAGGAGACAGAGGCACCATTCCCTGGCCAGGAGACAGAGGCACCATTCCCTGGCCAGGAGACAGAGGCTTCATTCTCCAGGAGCAAAAGACATCTATGAAAGGAGCTCCATGCAGATGATGACTGAATGTCAGATGTTCTGAGTCCATCATGATTAACACTTGGACTGTGATGTGTTATGTCTCTCTTCTCATCTACCCGACACACAGAAATGGCTGTGTGTGGTGATATTGTGTTCCCCAAAATATTGTGCACCCTAATAAACTTATCTGGAGTCAGAGAACAGAACAGCCACTAGATATAGAGGCCAGAAAATGGTGGCACACATGTCTTTAATCTTAGCATTCCAGAGGCAGAGATCCACCTGGATCTCTGTGAGTTCAAAGCCACACTGGAAACAGCCAGGCGTGGTAACAAGAGCCCTTAATCCCAGGAAGTGATGGCAGGAAGCAGAAAGGTATTTAAGGCATGAGGACGAGGAACTAGGCCTGGTTAAGCTTTTAGGCTTTTGAGCAACAAACAGTTCAGCTGAGATTCATTCTGGATGAGGACTCAGAGGCTTCCAGTCTGAGGAAACAGGATCAGCTGAGGAACTGGCAAGGTGAGGTGGCTGTGGCTTGTTCTGCTTCTATGATCTTCCAGAGTTCACCCCAATACCTGGCTCCAGGTTTGTTTTTATTAATAAGACCTTTCAAGATTTGTGCTACAGCTGTGGAAAATCTGTATGACATCTCCTGGATTCAGAAAGCAGGAATTGAACTGGCCATTGATCAGGCAGAACCCTGGTTCACTAATTCATCCATTTAACGAGCTGTTTTGTGAACCCCTGCTGCTTACCAAGCATCATGCTGGGGTCAGTAGATACAGCAGGGGAGGGAACAGGAGATGACTCTGTCCTTATGGATTTCTTTTGGATTCCCTTCCATCCTTTGTTTCAATCCCAGTAGGCATGCCACAGGTGTGGAAAAGAAGTTATTTCCAGAATGCCAGAGTTTGTGCTGCTTGTCACCACAGAGGCCAATGTGCAGAGACGGGAATTGAATCTTTAAGTTACTCTTTATTCAGGGAGCTAGCAGTCTGAGAAAGCAACAGGTTAGTACCCTAACTGCCTCATTCCTCATCAACAGCGAGCAGATTTTATGGTGTGGAAGTGGGTGGGCAAAAACAATCAGTTGCTCCGAAGCTTGCCCCACCCCTCGGAGCCTTGTGATGTCTGTGAGTCTTGCCCTCTCCCCTCCTCCTGTGGATGTCTGGGCGCAGACACTTCTTGCAACTCTGAGTCTAGTGTGTTTGTGCTGGTACACGCTTTGATGTTCCAGGGGCATCTGGGCTGGGGAGGGTGGGTGGGTGGTAGCTCAAAACAAACAAATCATCTAACAATGTGGACATATTAAGCTACTAATAACACGTATATGTGGATTTTTTCCCTAGAACATGGAGTATAGATATGTCTATTTAGTACAGAACATGCAAGCACCCTTATCCATCCCTTCTCTCACCTATTACACCCCACTGTCGGCAGTAACTCTAGCATCTATAACGTCTGTGTCATGTGAAAGACTGCAGCCCCACTCCATGTACCTGGTTGATTGACAGCACAGCATTTTACTCATAAATCTCCAGCGCATGGCTGTATACGTCGTAGCACATCGTATGTAACAGCAAGCACTTGATGTGACAATTTTCTGAAATATGCCTGTTTCTAGAACAAATATCAGACAGAACACAAGTGGGAACAATATTAGAAAACACTTAAGTAATATTAGGTGGCCACGTGTAAGAACCATTTTTTTTTTAACTTCTTCCTTTTAGGACAGGTGGAAAGGCTGGTGGTGGTGGTGGTGTTGGCTTTGAGACAGGGTCCATTACATAGCCCAGGGTACTCTCACACTCATCCTCCTCCTGCTTCAGTCTTCCAAGTACTGAGATTAAGAACATGTGTCATCATATCAGACTTGAGTTTGTCTCAATTCTAACAACTCCCCTGCCCCCAGCCCCACTTGTCTCAGAAAAATTTTCTCTGAAGACATTGCTGGTTCTATCTTGATTTTCCCTGGTCACTAGGGTGAGATCTGCCCAGGTTGGCCTGATCTGACTTCACTGTTGGGGAAGAGACATGTGTGAAAGGGTTAGTGCCAATCGGGCTCTTTAAGTTTGATTTTAAGCAGCTAAGAACTATCCATATGTCAACAGACAACAGTGGTTTATAAGGAGGAAACGAAACACCATCAACAGGATCACAAACTCTTTAGGGAGGGATCAAATCGTAGATGACAGAGACCTAGAATAGTCATAGTCAGGACTTCATAGACAGCCTTGCATTTGACCTTTGACCTTCCCATAAGCATATATTTTGGTGAAACTTGACCATGGTGAGTCCATTTCCAGAGCAGTTAAAATCCTGACAATTTTGGTAAAAAAAAAAAACCAAGTAGTCATCTTGATCATCTTGATTTTTAAGTCATTCGTTGTAAATGTTACCAAGAGTAAGTCACTGTCTTGCGATAGCCTCTTTGTTTTAAATAGACAATTAGATTCTAGCTTTGTATCGGTGTTCTGAATTTTGGCCCTAAGAATTTAATAACCTTCAGTTACATCCACCACTGTTAATTTTTGCCTTCCACAAACTGTCTGTGACTTGCACATCCTGTAGTATATTTACGATTCCTGGGTTTGCCTCTCAGTTTTCCTTTCTCCACTTTGGAAAAATCCAGTTCTTAAATGTTATGACAAACCCTTGTTTTATTACACAGAAATCTTTCTCTATAAAAAACAATATCTCCTTCCCCCTTAATTTCCTTATAAAATATATGCTCATATTTGTATCATTTTTACATCTATTTCCCTCTCACCTGTTAGCTCCTTTTACTTTATTTTTTTCCTAATATCACGAGACAGGGCAGCAGATGAACAAATCTATCTACGTATTAAGAGATAGTTGGGCCCAAGTAACATTTACAACCTAATGTGATAAATCAAGATCGCCTGTCGACATACTGACAAACTAGAAAGGCTTTTGTCTGATGTAAGGCCCAGGCAGACTTTATTGCCACTTGGAATTTTTTTAAAAGGCAATTTTACACATTTTTTTCCGTGTCTCACAAAAGTCTGAGAGTTACAGAACGTTATAGCATAGCAAAATCTAGCCAAGAAAGCAGAAGTTCTGGTGACCTGGGGTAGAAAGGCTTTTAGTATGGGCAAAGGCCCAAAGGAGAGAACAGAGGGAGGACTGGCCATCTTCAGGTGCTTACTCTGGAATTACACTTTTGAACACAGAAGGCTTCTGCTCCTCTGAGGAAAGAGAGAGGACAGCAAGCCAGTGCCTTTTCTTTCCACAGAGGCATACGTTAGTTAGAGCAATAATTTAGAACATGCCCAAAGATGCTGTTCAAGGAATGGAGGCTAGGAGACCCATTCTAAAAGTTAGAACTCTGAGATCAATCAGACAGAACAAAAGAAAACAGGAAAGTATCTTTAATTCCAAAGCCACAACCCAGGAACCAAGTAGAAAGGAACCAGACAAGCCTTAGTCCAGCCACCAAATCAGGAGTTATAGCCAATCAAATTGTTAGACATGAGTGACAGCTACTTGGGGCTTTCCTGGTCCAAATTCCAGCACCCTCCTGTCCAGGCCGATTTTGAATTCTACAAACTAACTTTATGAGTTACCAGAGTCCCAAAGCTGCACATAACATGAGTCCGTGCTGCCCATCACCACAGGGACCAATGAGCAGACTTGAGAATGGAACCTTCAAGTTGTGATTTGCTCGGAGATCCAGCTGTCTGAGGAGGCAGAGAGTTGACACCTGGAAAGCTACCTTACATCTCGCCTCCAGACAGGAGATTGTACAGGAAGAAAGGATGAGGGGAACAATGGGGATCAGTCATTCCAGAGCTCAGTCCTGCCCCTCTGATCAGGCAGTCAGCCGCATCTCTGAGACTTGTGTTTACTCTGTTCCTCTGATTATCGTTTCTTGCACTCATCCCTAGCTGTGTGGATGTCTGGGTTCATGCTCTTCTGGAAACCCTGAGTCTAATTAGTATCTGCCAGAATAAGCCTTGTCCTCATACAGGGCATCTAGGCTGGTGGGGTGGTGGTAACCCAGAACAGCAAGTCACTAACCAACCCTGTCTGTGTATGTGCTGAGCTGTCAATTGCATGCATGTACACATTCCTTTATGCAATATGGTTATAAATGTAGACTACCCACTCCTTTCTGCAATGTGGTTATAAATGTAGACTACACACTCCTTTCTGCAATGTGGTTATAAATGTAGACTACAGGAGTGGCCCTATCATTCCATCTTGCCCCTATCAAACATCGATTACAAGGCAGAGGAAATCAAGAGAGGGAAGTTCTTGCCAAGGGTAGGAATATGATCAGTTGCTTTGGCAACAGTCATTCAGGAAGGACCTGTGGAAGAAGCTCAAGAAAGTGGCTTTCAAGAGAGATAAGAGGCAGGGGGTGAGCCTCAAGCATTCACAACGGTCTGGAACATGGTGGGATCAGGAGGTGAGGGCTCATCTCATCAAAGGGGAATAAGATATCCCAGTGGGGGCTGGAGAGATGGCTCAGAGGTTAAGAGCACCAACTGCTCTTCCAGAGGTCCTGAGTTCAGTTCCCAGCACCCACATGGTGGCTCACAACCATCTGTAATGAGATCTGGCACCCTCTTCCATATCCATAATAAATAAATAAATAAAGAAATAAAGAAAGAAAGAAAGAAAGAAAGAAAGAAAGAAAGAAAGAAAGAAAGAAAGAAAGAAAGAAAGAAAGATATCCCAGTGGGAAAGTATAGCACTTTGCTGTAAATGTTGGCTAGGCTGGCAGGATTCATTATGCACATGTCCTTATGTACCATTTAACTAAATTAACTTCTGCAAACACACAGGTGTGACTGGTCAGCTAGGATGCTACTAAGCCAAGGATGGGTGGCCGTTCTCCAATGTGTTTGTTCCCCATTTGAAGAAAGAGGCTTGAATGTGGCAGGAGTAATGGAATCGGCCCCAGGAAGACCGAGGCAAGAAGGGACTATTAGAAGGACCAGTGTAGGTGAGAGTTGATGATACAGGCCTGGACAGGGCAGTGAGGCATCGTCTTGTAACTTGCTCACAGGAACTCTATGCTATGGGTTTCTGTGGAGATTCTGTGACTCGGGTTAAACATGTTTAACTCCCCCAGTCACTACTTACATGACATTGAAGCTGCATGCAGAATCCTGGCTTTCAACCTGATCCTTCCTTCCTCCCTCTTATTTGACAGGACTCAGGCCAAAGTCATGATGCTTAAAAGCCCAGGAATGAAAGAGCTGCCATAGATCTTCCCTACCCATCTCACCCTTATTTGAGGCTGTATTTCTTTGATCTTTAACCAGACACACCAGGGTGCTGCTGGCGCATTGCGGAATCATCTTTGGAAAAGGTTCTTCTCAACTCTCAAATGTCTTCAGCAAAATCTACCCCGCCTCCTCCTCCTCATTCTAAGTCGGAGGGAACAGAAATCACCATCATCATTAGCACCCCAGGGAGCATATGCTTTCATTTCATTAATTGCTTAGACTTCTTGCAGATGAGTGTGTTATTTTTCTATATGTTGGAAGAGGATTTGAAGGTGTGCCGAGCTTTCTAAATGATGCCTCCTAGTACCAGAAGCACAGTAGGTTTGTCCTGCGTTGGTGAGCAACCCATAGAGCATAATTAGCTGGTCTTTGCAGTCCTCGCCTGTTCAGTCCCATACACTGTGCCTTGTTTCCCACACAGAAATGCACCTTCTGTGGGAAAGAAAACAGTTGTTGACAGTATCTGTGTCCTGTGAGGAAATTATATGTTCTTGTGGAGATGCATCCATCTCCTGAAAAATTAACAGGATCAGATTACACATTTAAGGACTGTCAATCATCACTCGGCATAAATGCCAGGGGCTGATCTATATTCTTGTTCTTGACAAGGCTTCTGTATTTAACATTTATTAGGCGATAGATAGTTGTGGGCAGGAGACTCTGAGGTTCCTCTAGGGGCTCCTTCCTTCGCATCACTTGCCTGCTCTCAGCCTCCTACTCTTGATGTTAATTTCATCTGTCTACTTGATTGGATTAAGAAACACCCAGGGCATTGATGAAGAGCACTTTTCTGTAGAGGTTTAACCTAGGAGAAAAGACCTGCCTTGAATGTGGCTGAGGGCCTGGGCTGGAAAAAGAAGAAGAAAAAAGTCAGCGTTCTCCTTTCTCTGCTCTCATGTTTGTACCTTGGTCTAAGCTGCCCCCACTTCTAGGCTTCCTTGCTGTTGTTGTTTCTGCTCTTTTTGGGGGGGCCCACCACCCAGCTCCCAAATAAATCACACACGGAGGCTTTTCTTAATTATAAATACCTGTCCTTAGCTTGGCTTATTTCTAGCCAGCTTTCCTTAACTTTAAATTTCCCCATCTACCTTTTGCCTCTGGGCTTTTCCTGTTCTCTTAGTTATGTAACTCTTACTCTTACTCCGTGGCTGGCTGTGTAGCTGGGTGGCTGGCCCCTGGTGTCCTCCTCCTTCTCTGGCTACTTCTTTTTCCCTCCCAGATTTCTCCTCCTATATCTTCTCTCTGCCTGCCAGCCCCGCCTATTTCTTTCTCCTGCCTCACTATTGGCCATTCAGTTCTTCATTAGACCATCAGGTGTTTTAAACAGGCACAGTAACACAGCTTCACAAAATTAAACAAATACAACATAAATAAAAGTAACACACATTAAAATAATATTCTACAACACCTTGCAATGATGGAAATGAGGGTAATTGGGACTACTTGGCAAATGCCAGTCAATGAAACTGATGCAGGCTGTGGATTTATTGTTATTAAAAAAAGTTCTGACACTGGGGAAAGACACAAACCAGCCCCTCTGCACCTCGTCTGCACGGCTTTGGACGTGATCTGATCGAGGCAACAAGGGAATGAAGAGAGAACAGACACACAGAACCGTGTAGAGAAAGGCTGGGACCAGGTGGGCTGTGCAGGCTCAGATGGAGTACCTCTGCCATGCAACAAGCCTGGACCTTAGCCCATTTGGTATGTACAGCACAGGTTAACTAGTCTCAGTAGCCGGTCTCTGGAGGGGAGCTGTGTTGGGCTGTAAACATCCTAGGAGAAGGGAGCTGTGAGCAATGCTTTTTGTGCACATTCACACAGGGACTGGAGGAAGCCTTCGCCAATCTCCTGAGCCTGAGCTGGGGAAGGCTGTGCCAATGCCCATGAGTCTGAGGCATTGGGGTCCTTGACATGGCTATGCTCATATCAAGAATACACACTTGCCCAGGATTTCATCAGCTCTTAGTACTTTCACCCTGGACTTTCTCTTTTCTCCACACTTTTGCAGCTAGCAAAACAAACTCACCACACAGTGTCAAGGTCAGCTGAGTTCTCCAGAAAAGCTACCACTCAGGATTTGGAGGTAACATGTACATTAGCCACTAATTTGCATTCAAACAATGTCCCTGTCTGGGTTCAACTTGTGAGCATGGCTCTGTGACCTCTGATTACACAACTCTGTGAATTTTCCATCCCTTTGCTTTTCCCCTCCCCACCATTAGAAGCACTCACTGATGGAGAGAGAGCCATATCAGGTGCTCTGGGCTGCAAGGGGCATCATTGTTCAAACTTCCGGAATTGTAGCCTGGTGACTGCCTGAGCCAGCCTTCAACACATCAGCACAGAGAAATAGCAGGGATTAGAACCAGGCCTACTCTTACCTCTTAAATTAACCTTTGGTGGAATAAGTCACAGGTGTCTCAAAGTAGTTCAAATAAAGCCTCCTATGTTCACCCTTGTTCACCCCCTCTGTTTACTGATCCTGAATAGGAAGGATGGTATTCTGTGTATCTTGAGGTTTTGTTTTTTTATCTCAATAAAAGAGGGAGAAAACACAAGCTCTGATAAAAGACTTCTTGTTGCTTATTTTGATTCTCCTCTCCTGGCAGGGAGGCCAGTGAGAAGAGAATTCCCTGAGCCCAGGTTGAAAGGAGGTAAAGACTTTGCCTGAGCTGCAGTACCTGGCACCAGAAGTGAGTCTGAGAGAGAAGGGCACAGATGGGGATGGCCATTCAGATGGTGCACTGGCTACTTTTATGTCAACTTGACACAGCTGGAGTCATCTAAGCGGGGGATCCTCAATTGAAAAAAAATGCCTCAATAAGGTTGGGCTCCTATAGGACATTTTATTAACTAGTGACTGATGAGGAAGGCCCAGCCCATAGCAGGTGGTGCCATTCCTGGGCTGATGGTCCTAAGTTTTATAAGAAAGCAGGCTGGGCAAGTCTTGAGTGAGCAAGCCAGTAAGCAGCACCCCTCCATGGCCTCTGCACCAGCTACTCTCTCCAGATTCCTGCCCTGTTTGAGTTCCTGTCCTGACCTCCTTCAATGATGGACTTCAATGTGGAAGGGTAAGCCAAATAAACCCTTCCAGCTCCAACTTGCTTTTTAGTCATGATGTTTCACTGCAGCGATAGAAACCCTAAGACACATGGATAGCAGAGCAGAAAGACTTGGGATATTCAAAGTGGAAGTGAGGTGCATGTGGGGGAGAGCAAGTGATATTGGTCCTAAGAGGTGGCAGAGAGGAGGGATGGGAAACGTGCTCTGCAGATGGGAGGGATTTGCTTTGTTCCTTGACTTGGCTGTGAAGGGCAGCTTTGATAGGCGTGCAGAAAAGTCACCTCATAGCTGAGGCCGGCCTTCTCTCTACTGATAGAAAAGCAGCTAAAACAAAGGTTAGCCACAGGCATTCATTGGCTGATGGTCTCGAAACTTCAAGGAATAAGTATGCATCATGTATGGCTGGACCTGGGAGCAGATGATATTAGCATCTCTCTAAACCTGGACTCTGGTCTCCTTGCAAGTGGCTTCATAGCAGGGGTACTCTCAGATGCTAGAGGTGTGTCATAGCAAGCAGGCTTTCATCTCACTGTCTTAACACCGGGGAGGAGAGCGCCTCCACCTGGCAATCTCACACAAAGCCCTTGGGTTGGATATTCATCTCCAACCCAACTTACTTGGTAAAGAGGTTGCAGTTCTCTGAATAGCTAGATCTGGGTACCGGATCAGGGGCTAGTGAAGAAGATGGGTTCCATCCTAAGAACATGGGTGCCAGGGCTGAGGAGGTGACCCCACTGATAGTGAGGACCCAGTACCCATGAAAAAGAAGTAGTATGTAAAGCCATGTAGAACAGTGGTACACACCTGTGATCCCAGTGCTGGCGAGGCAGAGACAAGTGGATTCCAGAGCTCAGTGGCCAACCAGGATAGCTGAACTAGTGAGCTCCAGGTTCAGTGAGAGACCCCCAAAACCTGATGTGGGAGTAATTGAGGAGGACATCTGACATGGACTTCTAACCTCTACATGTATGCACACCATACATACATAATACACACACACACACACACACACACACACACACACACACACACACACACACACACACGGACATGAGCGTTAAATGAGAAAGAGAGCAGTACTCTAAGGGAAACTTGAGTTTTTCCCAGGAGAAGATGACTTCCGGATGCAGAGCAGCATGAGGCTCTGAAAAGATCGGGTTCTTGCTGTGTGGCTGAAAGCTGTAGCCCTGGTAGCATGGGGTTGAGTGAGTGTGTGTTTCACTAGGAGCAGGAACACAGTGATCTGGACATGGATGCACTAAGCTCTTGTAAGTTAATTAGATAAAAAAAAAAACAAAACAGCTCAGCACATTAGAGGCCTCTGTGTCTCTTCACACAGAGTCTCTGAGTCTGGTGAGTTTGAATCCACAAACACGGGAGGAGATGAGTCTGTACTCTGTGTCTGGGGCTACTACTCTATTGCAGAGAGCATTGACGGCACTGCAAAGAACAGCCGGGGAACAGATAGACCCTACTTATCTCTGCTGCCTCCATAAGCCTGGGGAAGATCCTTTGGTATTTGATATTTCATAGCCTCAAAGGAAGCGCTATGGTTCTGGGGTGAGGGCAATGGAGTCTTGGAGACTTATGTGTGAATGAAACACGCTCAGAGGACACAGATGTTGCAAACATGTGGCTTCAGTCCTCTTTGCTGTTGGCTTGGTGTCCCCCTAAATCTGCAAAAGTGAGAGGACACACGGGGACCCTTGAACATGTAGCAGAGTGGGTCTGCCCTCAGAACACAGGCTGAGGGTTTCCTTTGCTTAGTTAGGAATCTCTCAGGAAGACTGCACTTTCAATGCCAGGATGACTCTATCCCAGGCTGGGTGCATTGAGAAAATTGGATTCTTTATTTGGGTCTGAATGAGATTGAATTTGAGGCCCTAGTAAAGGAAAACAGCATGGTCCTAAAAGCCAGGCAGTCTACCTACTGGTCACTCTCTTCCCTTCTGACTTTGATTCTGACCAAACATGGGTTCTGGGTTACACACTGGAGACACACACCTCATGGTCCCCATGGAAATATTGGGAAATTCAAGGCAGGTTGATCTGCTGCTCCTTCTCCTTTAGAACCATTGGGTCCTGTGTGTGTATGTTTGTGTGTGTGTGTGTGTGTGTGTGTGTGTGTGTGTGTGTGTGTGTGTGTGTGTGTGTAACAGTTCTGGTGATGAAAAACAGTCTGAGTACCACATTTGTTTGCAACGAAGAGCTGAAGTTGAGGGGATCCTGTGGAGAGGATGCCTGCCTGTAGTATGGGGCACACCAGTCTACCCTGGAGTGCATGCCATGAGCTTCCCTGAGCAATAGGGTAGACCTGTTGCTGAGCACATAGGTGACCCCCATGGCCTGGGCTGGCCTTCAGGCAAATGGGATCCAGCAAGACCCCATGACCACCAGCCCCTCAAGAGAGATGCCCAGAGCACAACCAGGAACTGGAACCCCTCACCCATGCTCTGAAACCCATCCCTGAACCTCTTCCTTATCCACACTCAGCCACCATACCCCTCACCTGCATCCCTGCCCTCCATCCTCCTCTGGTCTCCCCATACCCAGTGGTCCTTTCTTTCAGTGCTGACTAGAGTTGTGTATCCAGGACCTTGGGGATCACTGGTTATATATCAGTCACCCCCCCCCCCCCACCACACACACTATTTAAACCTCTCTATGGTGCATGGGATGGCTTAATTTGAATCCGGACTCAACACTAGTTAGCCTACAGTCCCAAGCCCCACAAGCCTACATGTTTTCATATTTCAACAGGAGGGAACACTACTACACTCCAGGGATGTTACACTGTTAAATATGACAGTGTTTGCAAAGGGCTTGACATGCAAAACGCTTATTAACTGCTGCGAATTATTTCCTGTGAAAAGCACATCTACAGGAAGTTTAACAGAGCTGGTGCAGCAGTCATTTCAATCTCTGTGGTCCATGAAGGCAGAGGAGTGGAAATTAATAGCTCCCTCGCACCCTTAATGACTATTATACTTCCATTTATCCGTGGCACTCTCAAGTTTCCAGACAATATTTGATTTTCCTTCTCTTCTTCCACCGTCTCCCATGAGACCCCCAAACTGCTCCCCCTTTCCCTTTCAGAATTTCTCTAGTGCTGAGCTAAACCTTGTCTTTCCTGCACCTGTCACTGCCTCCTCCCCTTTCTCCCTTTTCTTTCTCCTCTCCCCTTCTGCTTCTTCTCCCCCACTCATCTTCTCTTCCCCTCCGCTCTCCCCTCCCCTCCTATCCCTCCTTCTCTCCCTTCTCCGCTTCCTCCCTCTCTGCTCCCTCTTCTTCTCCTCCTCATTCTTCCTGTGCAGCAGCTGTGTGGAGAAGCTCATGGGTTCTGACCAGCCTGTGTCCCCAGTGACCAACCAGCAGACACTAACAGAAATCCCTGACCCTTGTCCTAACCAAATGGGAACTCTGTGACTGGCACTGGGAGCTCTCTTCTCACAGGCCCTTTGGATTCAGAGATGCCTGGGGCAGATATTTCAGGGCCAGTAGACCCCCAAGTGGTGTCCTTGGGCTCTGAAGAGAGGTTGGTAGCTGGACAGAGGAGACCCACTGACCTGACCTGGCTTCAGGATTCTGTCGATCTCCTTCACTGGTTCTCAAGCTAATACTCCATTCAGCCTGCCCTGACCCCAGCCTGGACAGAGTCATCTTGACATTGCAAAGAGCAGTTTTATACAGAGATTCCTAATTAAATAAGAAAACCCACAGCCTGGATTCAGACAGCTCTGTTCTGAGGAGTAAGAGATAAGGAAACATCACATGGGGAGATAGTACTGATCTCTCCCAAATACCAGTCCTGGAAGCTTTGACGATTTCACATGAGCAAATTTCATCCCACCAAGTCTTACCTGGTGGTGTTCACAGCCTGGCACTTTGAGCATCTCCAACAGCTGACACAGTGAAGCTTAGGTGGCTGAGGAGGAAGGGCTTTCTTTGGAGGGTTCTGCTAGGAATGTTTCTCCATCATTTCCTTCTCTGGGGTGGAGGTGGGTATTCTTCATAGACCTCAGGTGACAGACTTGAGCAGACCAGTGGAGTTCTTAGTGTTGAAGTTACATCTCCTCCTTCTACTCTTTCTGGGTTTCAGAAACACTTCAGAGTATTCTACTCTGCATTACCGGAGCTGCATTAATAGACAGCCCCTATTTCCTTTCTTTTATTTCCTTAAAAGATTTATTTATTTTTATTTTCTGTGTGTGATGTTGTGCCCATATATATGTATGTATGTATGTATATATATATATGTGTGTGTGTGTGTATATATATGTATATATGTGTATGTGTGTGTATATATATATATATATATATATATATATATGTGTGTGTGTATGCACCACATGTGTGCCTGGTGCCCTTGGAAGACAGAAGAGGCATTGGATCCCCTGCAACTGGAGTTACAGACAGCTGTGAGCCACCATGTGGGTGCTGGGAACCGAATCTGGGTCCTCTGTATGAGCAGAGTGCGCTCTTAACCACTGAGCCATCTCTCCAGCTTCCCAGTCCCCATTTTCTAAAAGAGAGATCAGGCCTCAGTGCAGTCTGTGGGAAACCCTAGAGTGAGAATGTGTGTGGATATGTGATTGGGAATGCCTCGGATTTGGGCCTCGAGCTTGAATCCTTGCTTCATCCTGAAGGTATCCACATACTCATCAGTTTGATGGCATTCAGCTTATCATCATGTCGCTTTGTGGATTGTGTCTTTGGGTTTGTATCAAAGACATATTTGTCTTACTCGAGGTCACAAACATTTTCTACTTTATCTTTTATGCATTTATATTTTTATCATTGTGTCTATGGTATATTGCCAGGAGAGAATCTTTGAAAAAGATTGATCTGATAAAGAGTTTGTATTCAGATATATAAGAAAGTTCCTAAAAATAATTAAGGAAACTAAAGGGAGGGTCCTGGCTGATCCCAGTTAAATTCTTGAGAAATCACCACATTGTCCTGAGAGCCACTGAATCTTGGAGTGGTGTGTTACAGGTCAATAGTTAGCTCCAATGAGTTACCAGGAGTCTGACAAACATATCCTAAGCCAGGTAGGGTGGTGTACACCTGTAATCCCAGTTACTTAGGAGGCTGAGGTACAGTGTTCTGGTGATTCCAGTGAAAGAATGAAAAGAACCTTGAGTGAGCTTTGTGAAAGAAAATCATGTGAAAATATAGCCAGCATCATCAGTCACCTGGGAGATGGAAATTAAAGCCACAGTGAGATGCATAACACACCTACGGGAACAACCACAATAGAACTAAGTAACCATATCAAATGTTGTTGAGCATGTGAGATGCATTAGTCAGGGTTCTCCAGGGGAATAGAACTGATTCTATCAATTATCTATCTATCTATCTATCTATCTATCTATCTATCTATCTATCTATCTATCTATCTTCTATTTTGTTATGACATATATGTTAAAAGGAGAATTTATTAGAATAGCTTACATGATATGGTTTGGGCAGTTGGACAATGATTGCTTCACACTAGAGGGGCTGAGAATCCAGTAGTTGCTCAGCCATGCCAATCTGGTGCTGACAGCCTGGGGGACTCCTGGAGAGCTGCCAGTCTTCTGTCTACACTGGAAACCCAAAGAAGCTGGTTCTAACATCAGCAAAGGAATGCTGCAGCCACAGAATAGACGAACTTCAAGCAAGAGTGGGGGCAAGCAGGCAAGAAGCACAGAAAACATAAGGAATCATGACATTGTTTTTGCTTTAAGGTACCAAGTCCCAGAGAGGCTGGTCATAGAGCAATTGCCAACCCTAATGAGTTGCTGGCAGTCTGAAATCTACATCCCAAGTTAGATATGCCTACACGTGCCTATAGTCCCAGCTACTCAGGAGCCTGAGGCAGGATGTACTTACTTACTTACAGGAAGTTAAGTACATGAGGTAGGTACCAGTAGTGAGGTGCCATAGAGCAAACAGGCAAGAGAAACCGTCATCCTACTCAGTGACTCTGGTGTAGAACCCTGCCTGCTTATGCCAATGTTTTGGGGTTCTGCACAGGACTAAGTTGGTCCAAGTAGCCATCTGTGAGACAGAATAACAATGGCCAAAGAGGGCGCCAGTGAGCACTTGGGCCACCTGCCCCCCCCCCCCCCCCCCCCCCGGGCTGGGATGGAGTCCAATCCTATTGAATACTACCCACACTGTGAGCGGAAGGGGATATGAAATCTCTCTTGCCAGAAGAAGGGCAAAGGGGTGTGGATACAGCAGGCCAGAGCAACTGCTTCAGGGCAACTGACATAGAGGACTCCACGTCAAAAGGAACTGAGTGGGTTCAGGAAGTCCAGGATGTTGATGTCCCCACAAAAAGGTTAGTAGGTTGTGCACATTAGACGGATGATTTGCAGAAAATCCTTTTACCAAGTTCAAAAGTAAGTATTCAGTTACTGATGGTCATTGCTCTTTTATTTTTATCATCATCATCATCATCATCATCGAGTAGCATGCAGAATTCACAGATAGTCCTCCCTCTGCCAACATTGGCCCATAGTTGGTCCCAGCGTGGCTATCTTTTCATGTAAGTACATTTGGCCATGTGAAGAGAGTGTCCCTGGTACACCTGGGCATGGTGTTTGGCAGAGAAGTGTTGTACTTGTCTATTTGAAAAGTCCTTATCTTATTAATTCATAGCCCTGGGGACTTGGTTCTTTTGTGACTGTTCATTGAGGAGGCAAATAACTCAGCTGGGCTTCATGTCTGGTTTCAAGGTTTCCATGGAGACCTGAATGAAGACAGATGCAGCTTTCAAAGCCTCCACACTTTCCCTTTGCAGTGGGGTAGCGAGGGGATATTCTGTGAGATACACCCCCTCCTTACCTCTCTCCCTCCGTGTATATGTATGTACACAGATGTGTGCATGTGTTAAAAGCTTGACATTTTACAGACACATGTGCAAGCTCATCCTCTCTGATGAGAGACAACTTAGCCCTGGAAACCATGAAAAGTCACCACACATACCTCCAGAGAGTCTAGGTGTCACTAGACTGCCTGTCAAGATCCTCCCATGAACAGGGCTTTGCTCTAAAGCTGACTGGGGCACTTGGTAGCTGACAGGGACCGACAGACAATCTCAGAGGCCACACACATCGCATTTTCAGTCACCTAATCGCAAACAACTCAGGTGTAAGAACTTGCCCTGCCACAGAAGTCAAGGTAAGAGTTGTGACTGTGGCTGCTTGGGGCCTGAGCATTGCTATTAGGGGTAAGGAGATATTCTTAGTGCTGGGCTTCTCTTGTGGTTGGAAGAGGAGGAGAAAGCGAGCAAGTATTTGTGTGTCTCTGGTGTACATTCTCTACCTCATAACCAATTTCTATCATTTCTGAAGCTTTTAGCTGAGCACATGGTTCCTGCCTGGAACAGTTGGGCATGCTGCTGCTTAAGATGTGGCACCCTGTGCCTGCCTTATGATACAGGGCAACAGTCCATGGGGAAGGCAGACACTTAGTCCAGGAACTGGAGCACATGACTCCAAGTCTCAGGTAAGTCTACACTGGGGAGGCCACTTAGCTCTCTTGCCAAGGCCACCTCTGTCTACCTCCAAATGCCTCACTCTAGTCTCTGTTCTGTTAGCGCCACAAGCAGGAGGCATCCTCAATAGGGAACTCTTGGCAGACATAACTGAAGAAAACTCTAGAAAGAAAGTAGGAGATTAAAAAAAATCATGAATTAGCCAAATAGAAAACACCAAGATGAGTCTAGATATTTTGAATGTCTGAAAACTCAGACAGGTTTACAGTTTAAAACTGAAAGAAAAAGATGAGTTATGCACCCAGATGCCAGGATCAGGTGAGCTGGAGAGGGGGGATGCCATACATCAGAGATTCTTGCAGGGTTCCCCACCCTGTGATTTACCCAGTCAGCGAAGCTTCCCTGTCACTAGTGACCATTGTCTACATCCTGGTGACTTGTGGCACACTCTGCCCTGCATTGCCTTGGTTCTCCTACTGAGTCCATGGCAAAGGCCGTACGGAGTTTCTCTTTCCATGCTCCTCCGGGTCTGTGAAAGCATCAAGTACCCAGAAAACATGTGCTTAAAATCTTAGACATGTGTTCTTGCCAAAGCTTCAAAAAGTCACTGATTAATTAGACAGATAACCCCATGAGGATAAACTGATTTTTGGAATTTCATCAGGCACACTCTGCAGCCCTGATCGAGTACTCAGCTGCATTTCCTGAATGCCTTTATAATCATTTTCAGTGGAGATGTGTATCATGTGGCTATTCTTACCCTTTGCTTTTCATTTCTCTATTGTATGGGCATTTGATGGTCACCTATTAACTTTAAACATTGCCTTAAGTACTAGAGAGAAAAGCAAAATGTAGACAGAGTTTCCACTCTGACCCACCCAGCTGCCTAGGGCCGTGACTCTAAACATCTCAACCGAAGCACGCTGAGAAATGGATTTTTCCCCTGAGAACCAAGGTTCACAGATCACACAACACATCAGACATGCTCTTCTATTTTCTATCTCATTCATTGTTCCTTAAAGCAAAGTCCTCACACGGCCATTCAATGGATTTGATGACCCACAGCTACCTGGATCGCTCCCGCCATTTGAAAGGCACTGATCCGGGGCAGAGGTTCAGCATCTCTTCTGTGTTGTGGATCCCTCAGCATCATCTCCTTCCCCACACAAAATGATGGGAGTGAGACTATGAAGGAAGACTAGTACTTCAAGATGTCTTTACAACAATTAAAATATGTTAAGAAACAAATAAGTGATGCAGCCATGGATAAGCCTCATTATCGGCTCATTAAATGCACATTCTTAGTCGCTGACTCAACAGCAACATCGTTTGAAGTAGCGAGGAGCAGAAATGCTATACTTAGAATTCTGCAGCTATAATTCGATTCCCAAATACCTGATGATGATTAGGGCTGACTGTCACGGCGCTGCTTTGAAGTATCATCTACACTAACAATGGCAGAAATGATAACTTTCAGAAATTGCTGAAAACAAAGGAACATCCAACTTCACCGAGAGTGGCGCTTTGTGGAGTCCCATAGCAGGGCCCCGGTCTTTCATCTTGTAAAGCACAACCCTGTCTTTGCAGCAGGATCCAAGGGTTTCATCTTGACAGTGAGCTAGGACTCTACAAAGGAAGAAGTAGGCAAAGGCAGGCATGTTGGTTCAGGGATCCCAGTACTCACAGGAGGCACAAGCAGGAGGGCTGTAAGTTCAGGGCCAGCCTGGGCTACATAGTGACTACTTCCCACACAAACAAAACAGGATGAGGCAGGTGAATTAGGTCCACCCATTGGTTGTCAGAGGAAGTAGAAGGAGCCCTTGGCTGCCCATGGCTAGTCAATTTTTCCTGTCCCTGTGCTCTCACCATTTGGGTTCAGAAGCACAGGTCTGTATCCCACAAGCACACTTTCTTTGGGTGCTGATCACCATGGATCTACCAATTTTTAAAGCTGGGTAAAGAATAACTGCTATGGGGAACAGTGGTAGCATGGTACCTCTTCCCCCTCCAGCTGCTCAGTCCTGATCTGCAGCAGGAGACTTCCCAGCAGGGAGCCTACCCCCTATGGTCAGTCGGGAAGAAGGGTTGGCCAGGTGGGTGACTCAGCACTTGGGCTGTGCTGACTTTGGTGGCCCCTGAGAAACAACTGTTTAAGCTGCTAAGGAGGAGGATACTCAGCAGGTTGGACCCATCCAGGCTTGTGAAATCCACCCTGAGAACCGAGTGTGGGAGGGAGCACTTGATCAGCTCCCCAACTGTCATTGAAAAGGCGCCTGCTTGCTAACACATTGTGGAGAAAGTCACTCTGAGACTACAACTGTTAGGTAAATAATACAACACTTCTTTGGAAGACATGTATAGGCCAAGTGGGGTGAGTTCCTAAGGAGCTGAAGCCATCTGAAAAGTGAGGGGTGAGTTCCTAAGGAGCTGAAGTCATCTGAGAAGTGAGGGGTGAGTTCCTAAGGAGCTGAAGCCATCTGAGAAGTGAGGCTACTGTTCCTCTCGTTTCTCATTGACTTACTGAGGAACAAGGCGGACTCCCAAATACCCCCAACTGCGCGCGTGCATGTGTGTGTGTGTGTGTGTGTGTGTGTGTGTGTGTGTGTGTGTGTAGGGGGTGCTGGTTATACACATACCTGTGTAGGTATGCATATGAGAATATGAGGGTCAGAGGACAATGCCAGCTATTGTTCCTCAGGTACTGTCCACTCACTGGCTTGGGACTCACCCGTCATGCTAAGTTAGCCTGCCAGTGAGCCCCAAGGATCTACCTGTGTCTTCCTCCCTAGCTCTGGGATCAGGAGTGCATGCCACCATACCCAGCATTTTTTTTTAATATATATATACGGGTTCTGGTGGTGGAATTCACGTGTTTGTACTTGCAAGGCAAGCACTTTACCAATTTCATCAAGCACTTTATCTATTTCATCAGATGCAATAGCCTGTCTACTTGCCCAGCTTGAACAGAACACATTAGTGTGCTTGATAGTTTACATGTCAACTTTGCCAGGCCAGTTACCAGCTGTTCAATCGACCACCAGTCTTAGTGGGCTGCTGGGGAGGTTTTTGCAGATGTAGCAAACAAGGAGATGTTACCCACAAAAATGGATGGGAGTGGAGTGGGGGCATCTAAACAGTCAAGGGCCTTAAAAAATCAGAGGTCTCCTGGGGCAGAAGAATTCAGCATCCATTCTTCCCCGGGCTTCTAGCTCAGTTTCCCACAAGCTCATGTACCAGATTTCTTAAAATAAATGCCTTAATATGTAGGTTCTGTTTGTTTGAACAGCCCTGATGGATGTGAAGTACTTTATGTTTTGGATCATTCGAGGCACAATTTTAAAGCAAAGGTACTTACACAATGCACAGAGACACACACACAGAGAGAGAGAGAGAGAGAGAGAGAGAGAGAGAGAGAGAGAGGGTGTCCGGGAGACTTGTGATTAAACCTCTTCTCTTTTTGAGCTTTCCTCTTGATGTTGAGAGCCTCTGAGTCTCATGACACTGGTGAGGCCCCACATTTCCTGTTCTCATGCCATCCTTTGGGTTTAACTTGAGAGTTCTCTAACCAAGGCCATCTTGGTGGCCTCACCTGGCTGACTCTTTCTGCCATGTTTTCTCTTTCTTCAAACTCCTTCATGAGGCTAAGGAACTACCGTGCTCCCTGGTTTTCATCCGATGTCTTCTGTCTCCATCCTTCTCTTTCCACTTGCTCCCAGGACTTGGCTGGCAGGCAGATTCTCCACCTGGATGGTCTCAGTCACTCAACTGCTAACTCTTCATAATTCCCGGATCCTTGTCCCCATCCTCAAATTCTTTTTCCTTTATCAAAATCACCCAGCCAACTGCCCACTGGACTACCCAACCTGAGTGCCCCGCAGCAATTCTAAGCCAGTGAATCCCCACATGGATCCATAATTCCCACTGCCATATTCTGGGTCTCAGTTAACTAGAGTCCCACTCATGATCCACCCAAGTTTGAGTATCCCCTCCTGATAAACCAGTCATCCTTTCCAAGTCTTACCTTAAAAGAAAAAAACAGATTTCTTTTTATTTTATATGTATGTGTGTGTGTGCCTCAAGGTATGTATGTGCTCTGCATGTGGGCAAGTGTCCGGGGTGCCAGAAAAGGTGTCAGATCCCCATGTAACTGGAGTTATAAGTGGTTGTGAGCCATCCAAGGTAAGTTCTGAGAAGCAAACCCACGTCCTCTGCAAGTGTGCTTAACCACGGCGGCATCTCCCTAGGCCTTGTACCTGATCTCGATAGCGATGTAAATGGTGTTTATAAATGCACAAGTGAATGAGATGGCCTTTCTCTGAAGCAGAATCACTATTCTGTGTACAGTATGTGACTTCTGTGATAGGATAGCTGACCGGCTGGAGCCTAAATGACACCTGCAGTCAATAACCTGTACACCTGTGTTTTAAATCAAAGAGAACAAGTAACAGCCAGGGACCACTGAGGGGCACAGTGAAGTGTCAGGGTGATTCCAATATGTCCATGCCAGTAAGCAGGTAGGACGGCCATTTGGGCTTCTGTAATGAAATTCCCCTAAAACGGACTGCCTGTAAAGCGCAGAAATATGTATCTCTCAGAGACTGGGGTCCAAGAAGTCCAAAGCCAAGGCTCTGGCAGACATGATGTCTGATGAAGGCTGCTTCCTGGCCCATCAATGATCATTTCCTGTGTCCTCAGCTCTTGGAAGAGGAAAGGGAACTCTGGTGTGTCTCATTTACAAAGGTGCTAATCCCACCCATAAGAAGTCCATCCTTGTAGCCTAATCACCCTAAAGGTGACTGTCATTGTCTCTTAATGACAAGCACTTTATAAGGGAGGGTCTCCTGCTATTCTGCTCCTGGGCTCATGCCCGTAGACCTCCATATCCTATCACATAGATATTTGCACACCCACTTTGGTTGCTGTTCTATTTACAACAGTGATAATGAAAATGTGGTACATATACAAAATGGAAAATATCACATAGATATTTGCACATCCACTTTGCTGCTTTATTTACAACTGGATAATGAAAATGTGGTACATATACAAAATGGGATATTATTCAGCTGTAATGAAATATGGAATCAGAAATTTGCATGGCAATAATTGGACTTGGAAGGTATAATATTAAGCAGGGCAACCCAAACTCAGAAAGAAAAAGCCTGTATGTTCTCCCTCGTAAGTGGATCCTAACCTATAATGTATACATGCACATAAGTAAAAAGGGGTGAGTACTGGGCTAGGATAACATTTACAGAGGAAGCCAAGAGAGGGTGATACCAGGTGCTTAAGAAGGACTGAATACAGGCAAGAGGACTCATGAGTTATGCAGCCCCCATTGTGGCCACACAAGAAAGGTGTGTCTAGCTTCAGGAACAGATATCCCACAGGCTGCATGGCTTGCTTATGCATTACTCAAGGTTGGAATATCTCCACATTTCTAGTCTAAATACCCCTGTGTGTTCAGCTTTAGTCTCTGCATAGAGCAAATCAATAGCACAATGCCTTCAACACCCCAAGTGTAAACTGTCTAACATCTTGGCTTCCTCCCTCCATACATCTATGTTCTTTGATGCACAGTGAAGGACAAATGGCACCTCAGGTCCCCAGTCATCCTTCTAGTGCCAACCATCTCACCACTTGCATGCACATCTTCTTAAAGGAATTCTGTGTTTTACAGCATCTGCATGTATGTGTGCAAGTGTGTATGGGTTCTATTTGTGTATGCGCACATGTGTTTGCAAATGCACACATATGTGGAGACCAGAGGTGAACTTCATATGTCATTTCTCAGGTGACATCTGTCTTGCTTTTTGTTTTTTTAAGACAAAGTCTCTTTCTGGGACCAGGGACTCAACAACTGGGCTAGGCTAGCTGGCCATTTAGCCCTAGGGATCTACCTGTCTTCACTTCCCTAGCTCCGAGATTACAAGGGTATGCCCCCACGCCTAACATTTTACATGGGAATAGAACTCATTCCTCTTGCTTATACAGCAAGCACTTTACTCAGCTTTCAATCTGCCCCATGTCCATGGTTTTTCTTTTAAAGCTGGCCGTAAATTCTACAGAGTAATCCTTGTCAGGCCACCATACCCTACCAGGTCCTTTAAGAAGCTGCATGGCCTTCAGTGTCCAGTTGTACCATTGTGTGTTCAAGCAGTCCCCTAGGGTTCCCAAACATTTACTGTGATGAACAAGACAGGCATGGGCTCCTTGTATTGCCCATATCATTTTGCATGGGCTCTCATTATGATTTGGGACAGTGGAGGATGACCAGAAGGAGATGTATTCCTTGTGAGTTTTGAGACTTATTGCCAATTTGCATCCAGCAGCATCGGGCCAGCTTTCTGTGTGGGTTCAACTCAGGGAAGCTGTGTGTTCTGCTCTTATCCCAATTAGGACACAGACCAGTTCATATTGCTTTCCTGGGACTCTTTGGCACTGAAGCACACTAGCAATTCTTGTGTGACCCGATGACCCCAGGGCCACTCTTACTGTTACTCAACTTTTTTTTTATCTTTCATAAAAACCTTGGCTCCAAACCTTCCATTTGACCTCAACCACTTTGCAGCTGTATAAGCCCTGAGATCTTTGTGATGTACTGCTAGACCAATTTTCTTCCATTTTGTGGCTGGGATATTGGATTTATGGACCAGGATACAGAAAAGTACATTTATTTTTATGCAAATGCCCTGTACTGCTGCAACACACCACTTTAAATGAGCGCAGACTTATCATCCTTTGCTCCTGTTGCTCAGAAGTTCAAACTGAATGTCCCTGAGCTAAAACCAGGGTGTTTGAGGGCTGTGTTCCTTAGAGGTCTCTGCCCTTAGCAGCTTTCATAGGCCACTTGTGTTCTTGGCTTCTGGCCCTTCTCTATGTCACAACCAGCAGCAAGCACCATCAGATACTTCTGACTGGCTCCTCTTGTCACAGCTCTGTTTGACTAGCCTGCTCCTCTCTCTCTCTCTCTCTCTCTCTCTCTCTCTCTCTCTCTCTCTCTCTCTCTCTCTCTCTCTCTCTGTGTGTGTGTGTGTGTGTGTGTGTGTGTGTATTTGCACATATGCTGGGTGCACATGTCATGAGTGTGGAGGTCAGGGGATGTCTTGTGGCAATCAATTCTCTTCTTCATCATGTAGGGTCCTGGCATGAAACTCTACCTGCTGAGCCATCTTACCCACCTACCCTGTTCATCTTTCCAGAACCCTAGATAGTCACCTAGGTGGTAATTACGCCATACAGGATACTCTGCTATCTTCAGTTGATTAACTTAAGCATACCTGCAAAGTCCTCTGGCCTGATATGTGTGATGGTGTTGCAAGACAGCTTTAGGAAGGTACTGTTGTGCACCCCACCTCCAGTCTTCATCAGACATCCTTGTGATTCCAAAGCTTGTGGTTTTGCCTTTCTCCCCTTCCAGAGTGGCTCCTAGAAATGAATTCATATTCAAAGAAGCAAAATGCAGTACCTTTTATAGATAGTGTAGCATTAGGAGCCCCCTGTGTCTAAGGCAGGCTTGCAGATGGCTTGACCAAAGAGCATGCATCTTGTCGGAAGACAAGGGATGGAAGAGTGGAGGGAAACTGTCCCTGGCTGGTGTCCACTGACCTACATCCCAGAGAGTAGTTCCAAACATTTCTTCCCCACTCAGAGGAGATGGGCGCAGGTGAGTGCTGTGAGGGACTGGGGAGAAATGGAGCCAATTACTGGGTAAAGTTGACAAATGAATAATGAGCTAGAGGCTTGTCCACAAATGTCCCCCGGCTTCTTTTGCTCAGCATTTGTCTGAATTGAGCTTCATTTCAGTCTTCCCTTCAGATCCCATATGCTGTTCTGTGTGCCTGAGCCCACCGCTAGAGACACGGCCGTGCAATTACCCAGCTCCTACGCATTTTCTTGTTCTCTTGCTCTTTGAGCTTAATTTCCCTGAGAGGCTGTGCCTCAAGTTTGCTTTCAAACCCACAATTATGAGGAGGCACCTAATGAGTCCAGGAACAAACTTCAGCACTGCACAGCTATTTGGTTTTAATGGGATAAACAGGGGGAAATGTCAAACAGAGGGATCTCCATTTTTGCTTCTGGTGTTTTCGTGCCTGAAGGGTGCCCAGCCTTCTGAACGACTTGATACAGTCTGCACATGTCTGGGGGAATTGTCTCTCCTGGAGTCCTGCAGCTTCTTACACCTGTCTTGATGTCATCCAGCCTGGTGACCCTAGCTGCTTTAGCAGATCTGGAAAGCTTCCTGGTTGGGATCAGTAGAGAAGTAACACCACCAAGGTCACCGAGGATAGAGCAGGGCTCCGATTTCAGCCACCACACCATGGCATTCCCAGGAGAGGACTGATTTCCTCCCAAGGCACACGACAGGGTAATGACTCAGACAGAGGAAATGGCAAACAGCATGGATCGTAATGAATATTTTGACTTGGAAATCAGCATTCTCTGTGATGTCTAATGTCTACAGGAACTTGAGAGGTGACAGGAAAAATCTATTATCGAAGTACCATTCCCACAGTGTTGTTATTAACAGGAATTTGCTGAGAGAGGTACCTGCTGAGTACATGATGCTGTGCTGGGTACTTAGGACATGGGGAGGAGAATGGGGCTGGGAGAGGAGACAGAAGACAGAACATGCAAGCACGTAAGTAAATACAGGTTCCTCTGAACAGGATTGTTCAGAAGGAAGATAACAGAATACAATATACGGGGAAAACAGATAAGGACGGGACCCAAGGTGCATCAGCCAATGTTGGATGTCAGCTATCAGTCAACCATGAGTCACATTCCTCCCCACCCCCCATGACCAGAGCTGACTCTTCCTAGACTGAAGTAACCCCTAAGAGCGCAAAGCCTGTTCCCTAATAACTGTATTCCCTTCTTTCCAGCAGGGCAAAAACAAGACGGTGAAGACACTTGGGGAACAGGATAGGGTGAAAGGAGACAGAAGGACCTATCTCTGCAGACACCTTGAAAGCAGGGCCTGGCGTGACTGAGTCAGAGAGCAGACTGATTTGGGAGAACACCAACACCCAACTTATGTGCTGGCTAAGTCCCGAGGTCATTGTGCTGGGAGCCCAGCATTGACTCTTGGCCACCTGGCTGCCAATGGTGCATACACTCAGAGGAAGATAGGAAGTTCCCACATACCCACCACTCTCCCACCCCTGCTTCTGGCTTGTGGTAATCTGCAAGCCACCTTTGGCTTGACCCTAGCTCAGCTAAGACTCATCTCCCCGCCTGGCCTCCCATTTCTCATCCTCCTTTCCAGACGGGGCCAACAAAAAGAGTGGAAGACAGCCTTAGAGTCTCCACAAAGCAGACATTCTGCCTGATTTCTGACTCCCCCCACCCCCTTTTGACCATAGCTCAGAGTCCAGGGTCGCACCTGAGGTCCCCATCCAACCTCTTTTTGAGACACACAAGAGAATTGTTCTGTTGAGTTGTACCAGCCATGAAGACGCCAGGCCCCTCTGCAAAGACACTGGTCTCAAAGGCATAAGAGAAGTGTCACGAGACCCTGTTTGAATGAGATCTCTAGGAGGCTCTGAAGTAGTTAGTCTGGAACCTGCTGTCCCCAGAGCTAGCATATGAACCCATCATCTACCAGCTTGAGTTGATGATCAGAGCCCATTCTTTTGTCTGGGTTTGGGTCTGGGGATATGGCTCGCTTGGTATAGTACTTGCCGAGCAAGCACTAAGTCTTGGATTTGGCCTCTAGTGCTGCATAAGCTGTGTGTGGGGTGCACACCTGTAATCCTGGCATTCCAGAGGTAGAGGGAGGAAGATCAGAAGTTCATAGTTATCCTTAGCTATATGCCAGTTTTAAGGCCAGTATGGGCTACGAGACAAGGAAGGAAAGGAAGGGAAGGGAAGGGAAAGCTAGGGTATCTGATGACATCAGAGGTATACTGTCCGTAGCTACCGGTGCACCCCAAAGGTGTCGCAGCTGGGGACCAGCTCTGCTACTACTGTCTGGCCCTCAAGTTCCGTGGACAGCCACCACTGAGCTTGTCTGATGGAAGAAGAGCCACTCCTCCGAGTGACAGCCCCTTCCCCCTCCTGTAACCTCCACTCAGGGTGACTCCATGGGGACTTTCAGCCAGTAGTCACCCTCTGAGTCTTCTTCCCTAGAGGATTTTGGCAGGCCAAAGACAAAAGCACCCAAAAGTGGAACCAGGGGCTCTGTGGAAGTTCACCTCTCTGGCAGTGAGGACTCAAACCAGTGTCAACACACACACACACACACACACACACACACACACCCATACCACATGCACATATACACACATAGACACACACACATGCACATGCACACACACCCCACATGCACATACACACACACACTATTGAACTTCCTAAAATATTGTGTAGTGAGAACCCCATATAAGTGATTTTCTGTTGTTCCATATCCTTCCATTATTTGTTTCGATGCTGTGCAGTGGCAACTCGTGGTTTTAACCACTTACCTGATGGGGCCAGTCATAGGGACTTTGGAGGCTAGTTTCCTACCCTGCCATCTCCATGCAACCTGCTCAAGCTTGTGGTGGTGGAGGATAGAGGGTCTACCCTGTGCTCACCCTGACCCTGGGACTGTCCCCAGTCAAGACAAATTCATGCCCAGGCCAGCTTGTCAACACAACTACTAGTATCTCCCTCAGCCATAGGCTGGGCCCCCCAGACTCAGGAACCCAGGAAACACCATTCTGGGAAACCCATCTATAGAGACATCTGGAGGGAAAAGAAGTTCTGGTGGCCCTTAAGACATTTCCAAGTGCATCTTCCCCATCCTCACAGGGCGGGGGGTCATTTCCCAGCAGGACTAGCTCTTGGTACATTCTTGTCCCCAAGACTTCTTGTTCCAAACTTCCTTTACCACCTTCTTGTGGGTGAGGGGCCAATCTCAGGATGAATTGGGAGAAATATGACTTAGTACCTCACATGAGGCATGCGGGGCATGAGTGTTTCTAATGGGGTTCCACAGACACAGCTCAGTCTGTGAAGTCGAAGGAAGGTCATATCTCCATTTTCACTAACTTTGATGGAGACTTGGCATTACCGTCAGCTATACTGAAGAGCAGACTACAGGGACATTAGCTAAGCTGTGACCTTAATAACAGTGGAAACTACAGATGTCGTATGTCACCTTACTATTTCTGCAGATATTTGAAATGCTGCTTAAGGTCACAACAGTGTTTATATTGTCTCTGGATCTCGTCATTTAGTGCAACAATCTATATCACTTCACTGCAACTTTCAAGAACGTTTTAGCAAAAATATTTTAACATAATTTGATTCTTTCTGAACTTTTAAGTGTTTTACTTCCAAAAGGGTTATTTGGGGGAATTCATTGGTATTATAGACTGCTAACAGCCCATGACCCATAAAAGGTTACAAACACCCCCCACCCAAAGGAAGACTTATTAGCTTGACGGATTCAGTCTTTGGGGAAAATTTTTAGTGGTTCTGAAAAATGAAGAATTTTCGATGAGAGAAGGTAATTCTGAGAATTTGTCAAGATTCCTGGAACGAAAAGAAGTCTCAGAGACAGGTGGCTTCCCTCATGAGACACTCTGTTCAATGGAAATGTGTCTATCAGCGATAAATGCCATCCTACGTGTGACAGCATGAACAATGCCATCCTATGTGTGATCAGATAAACAATGCCATCCTAAGTGTGATCAGATGAGCTCTGACAGATGTTCCACACCACACAAGCAACAGTGCTGTTAACCAGGAACTCTTGTATTGACCCCCCCCAAATACCACAATATGCCTCTGAGATGTCTGTCACCCCAAACACAAATGACCACTTTTTTTTTTTATCACTTTAGATTAGCCTTTGAAATTATTTTCCTATAAATAGAAAAAAGAGAGACTATGATACGTGTTTATTCAGCTGTTGGATGTTTGGGCTGGTTTTAGCTTTGGGTTTTGACAAGCAAAGCTGCTGTGAAGATCCAGACACAGGTCACTCTTCAGACACGTCTTCGTTGGAGTTACATTTTTGTAAGCGTATGCTGGGACTGGAGGGATGGCTTCAGTGGGTAACGTGCTTACTGTGCAAACACAAGGACCTGAGATTCAATACTCAGCACCCCACAGAAACTGGGCATGTAACCCAGCACCTAGGTGGAGGGACACGGAGACGGGAAGATTCCCAGAGCTTGTTGGCTAGCCAGTCTAACCAATTGGTAAGCTCCTGCTTAGTGGGATATCCTGTCTCAAAAACCGAGAAGGATGGCCAGTGAGACAGTTGGGTGGATGAAGGTGTTCGCCGCTCAACATGGATGGGGTGACCTGAGTTTGATCCCTGGGATCCACATAGTGAAGGGAGACAATCAACTCCTACAAGTCGTGCATGCCCCCACACAAAATAAATTTAAGTGCAATAAAAATCTTATTAAACGAGGTGGAGAATGACCGAGGAGATACTCAACATTAATTTGTGTCCTCCATACACATATGTATTCCCAGCCAAACATGGACCCCTAGACCCATGTGTACCCCCAGCAACACATGTACCTTCTACATGTGCACCCACAGCCACACAAGCACACACAGATACACAAACACCAGATCACTTTGCATCCTCGAGCACAATGTATGCCTTTCAATCGTTCCACATTCTTTGGCTGAGCTGTCCCAGGGATGTGTGGTGGTGTGGTATCTCTCAGCAGTTTTAATTTCCATTTGCCTGATGATTCTTGATATCAGGATTTTTCTGTGTGCTGTTGGTCATTTGCGTACCTTTCTTTGGCGATGCTTATTTCTTCTATCCATTTCTGTGAGGTTATCTTTCTTATGTATTATCGATGCAAATCTTTTGCCAGACTCGGGAATTGCAAATGTCCTGTTTTGCCCCTGCTCTTCTGATTTTCTTAATGGTGTTTCAGGAGCAGGCATTTTCCATTGTGATGAAGTCCGGTCCATCACTTACAACCATTTTTTTCCCAAAGGTATATTTTGCATGCTCCAAAGATGTCAAGATTTCCTCCAGTGTTTTCTTCTGGGAAGTTTAGATTTTTAGCTCTCCATTTATGTGTATGAGAGTTTCAAGAGAAGCTAGTGCATGGGGCAGGATGGGTCAAGGTTTGCTTATTTGGGGGCATGGACATGCAGCTGCTTCCACACCATTAGTTGAAAGGCTCTTTCTTCCCCCCACTGGATTGGCTTAGCACCTTTGTAGGGTCAAGGGACCACTGAGGTGTTGCCTATTTCTGAATGCTATTCTTCTTTTTTATTGACTTCCATGTCCAAAATTTCATCACAGCTTAATTTTGGGAAATTAAAGATGGGAAAACTGGAACTGACAGACAGAAGAGCTTTGTACAAAGGCAGATAAAATAAGTCAGAAGCCAGCCTAGAACATGGCCCTTCTAAATATGCACCTCGGAGGAGGGGAGTTGGGGGTGGATGTGATCTAAATACATTCTATGCATGTATGAAAGTGTCAAAGAATTTGAAAATGCATAGAAGGTTTACCAGAAGTTAGAAAAATTAAGAAGACAGTGATCTATCCTTATCCCAATGGGTACCCAAAGCCACAGAGCATGCCGAGAAGTTAAGGCACTCTTCATATGCAACAAGCCCACCATTTCTGCAGTTTTATGTGCAGGGGCACATAAAACTAGCAGGCATTTCTCCTTCCTTCCTTGTCATTTCACCCAGAGGACATTCCTTCCTTCTTCCGGCTAGATCTTAGTAACATCAGCAAATGACTCTTTTCTTCCCTTACATTGAGACGTTTTCTCGATTTCCTTAAATGAAACACTCCATGGCCTTTCTTTGTCAAATCCACAGGGCCCGCATCACTACTAGTGTGCTTTGGGGTTGAAATTAAGTAACAGGGGTTCCCTGAACATAAGCACTCACAGATACGGTGACAGCCATTGAGGCTACTAAGCAGCTGTGAGCAGGTGGTGTGTGGGGATTGAGGGACACTGTTCATGTAAAGGTCTGAGTCACATCCCGGTGGGACAGAGTAGAGTGGCATGAGATTTCAACATTCGTGGTAGAACCATATGCAATTGGAAACATGTAAATTGCTTATCTCTGGAATTTCCCATTTAATACTTTTGGAGCACGGCTGACTGGAGGTAACCAAAAACCTGGAAAAGAAAGCCAGGGTTAAGGGGAGACCACAAAAATAAAGAACAGCGGGACTATGGATGCTAAGGAGCCCACCAGCCTGCCTGGAGGGTAGCTGCAGAAGGAACAGGCCAGCCAGAGTCTTCATGGAGCATCTCTTTCCCTTTGCACATGTTGCGCCACACCTGCAGGTTCTCTACTGAAACATGGGGGCGGGGATAGTGCCGTCTTCACACGAACAATGAATGCCAGGTTACAGAGGCAGTGCTGCTGATGTGTAGCATGCAGCATCTGGGACACAGCAGGTGTTCAGGGGGCTGTGATGGTCCACACTGTTACTCAGATCCTTGGTCCTGAAGTGGCTGGAGGGCTGACCCTTAGTGGTGAGGACAGCCTCTGTGGACCAGGGTATTCCATCTGCAGGCACAGATTCCTTCCTGACTCATCATTCTGGTCTCAAGTCACCTCCTCACCTCTCTGATCCCAGACTCTGTATCATGAAAGGGGAAAATCTTACAGCTGGAACTCTTAGGAAGAAGACCTGGCTGAAAGCCCAGAACAGCACCGAAGTATATGGCAACAAGAGGGTGGCTTCTTTCCCCTCCCAGAATGCTTGTCTCTGGAATCCCAGTCATGGATCACTTGGCAAAGTCCAGAGAACCTGCCCAAAGGATAAAAGTTGCATGGTTCTGCGGTTTGAATCTGCCCTGCCTCCCCAAGCAAGTGATTGAAACTGAATCTCCTGCGTGGGAGTGTCTGATGAGAGGCATTTAAGTAATGAGGCTCCACCTTCAGGCCTGCATTAACACCAACTCCAAGCAGTCTGGAAGCCTCAAGTTCAGTTTCTTATATTCTTTCTTTCTTGCCATATGATGCCTTCCACCATGCCAGACACCAGCCCCTCAATCTTAGACTTCCCGGTGTTCAGTGCTGCTCTTTGCACATAACCAGTTTCAAGTACTCTCTTACAGCAACACCGAATGGTTTAACACACATTGCATTTGGAAGCAGTAGAGGACAAACCTCTCCCATGACAGGTGTGTTTGTGGCTACTGTGAGTTCACACAAATTAAGGAGAATGCCTCAGACTCAGAGCTGCATGAGGCCAGAGGCAGTGACAGGGTGCAGAAATGAGAATAGTCTCAGAAGGCAAGAGAAAAAAGAAAGACAAATGTTGGTGCCACCATTTCTGACTATTAGCATATACACAAAAATGTGTCCACACTACGTCAGCCAAGTACAGGTGAGTTTTTTTTTTTTTTTTTTTTTTTGGTTTTTCGAGACAGGGTTTCCAGGTGAGATTTTATAACAGGAATCTTTATTGGACAGAATCACAATATATATAATTTCCCTTGTATTAACCATCAATTCTATCATAAAAATATATTACAACATTTGATATATATTCACAAAACACAAACCATTGTAAACAGAGCAGGCAGCACTGGCCTTGGATTCAAATCTCTCGAGTCCCATTTCAGCAGAATACAGCTGTTGGCAGGTGAGTCACAGGGAAGGTAAACGTTGCCATGTTGGGAGACAGAGTAGTGGATACTTAAAGATAAATGGAGCCACAGTTTCGTTCATTAAACTAGAAAGCAAAGTTAAAACTACAAATGACGTAAGTATGACACTAAACTTTTGATTCTTCTGGTGCTCAGTGTTCGGCTGTTGGTGCTGAACTTCCACCACCCGTGGCACACACTTACAGGCGTGCACGCTGGTGGGAGGAGCGTAGACTCTGCAAACACGAGCGTCTCCACCCATTTTCCTCAGACCCTCCTGGGGAGGACTGCAACACTGTAGAAACCCATCGAGCACTGCCAGAAATAGCTTTTACCTTTCCCAAATCTTAGTTTTCAGAACTTTTCTTGAAATGTTAAGACATAAAATGCATTTCCTGGTAGAATTCTAGCCTTAGCCTTGCTGGATGCACTTGACACTGCCCAGCTGTGAGGACCCGTATGTCATCTACTGGTGACTTTCTGGATGCCTCAAGCTATGAATGACACAAGCCTCCTCAGCTGCCTTTGCAGATAGCCAAAGCAAGTGAAATGCATGAAAACATTGGGGTGTAAAGCACTGGTCGTTAGTGCCCTGGTGCCCAAGAGCTTCCAGGATGGCACACTAGCAGTGGCCTCCTACCAGCTCCCCTCTCATCTGTAGGAAGTGATGCTTCTTCTACGGGATACTGGGCAAGGAAAATCTACTGTGCTTTCTTGGGGAGGAAAGATGGACATGGCTGATAGTGTCTAGTCTCATCCACTACACAGGATACAACACCAGAGGGAGAGTTATATCCACCCAAGAGCATCCTCACCAAATGAGAAGCCCACACATTCAGATGCAAGATTTCAATTCCTTCTCCCAGAGGTGCCTAAGAAAAGAACTCGATCCAATCAACATCGAGTTAACTGCCCCAGGAGGCGGGGAGGCAAGGCAAACTACCCTTTTGACTTGCTGTTTGCAACTCAGAGCAACTGGGTTTTCTGTAGGAGACCCTAATGGGGCTGGCGAGACACCAGATCCCATGAATGCCCCTATGCGCCAGGAGAAATTGTGTTTACACATTTCTTGTGAAACAGGATTGTTGAGGTTTGGAATCATTTCAGTTAGCAAGGAAACTTGGCATTCGAAGCTTTCTCAAGCAGGGCGGGTTGGTTACTATTAATAATTCAAGGAAAGGTTTGGCAACAGAGGAGCTGAAGAAAGGCAATGGGAGGTTGGGCCCTGGGGGATTGGGTGTTGGGGATTTTAGCCAGCCTGAGCAATTACTATGATCTGGTTCCAGTCACCCGGACACATTGCAGGAATGTCATTGTGATGGCCTCTGACCCCTTCTATTCCAAACTCGCTCTCTTTGGGTGTTGTGGAGCGTGGTTGAAGCCTGAGACTACCTGTCTCCAAATAGAGATTCTAGGCCCTTTGAAACTATCACATCATGACCTCTGCTTCCATACTAGGGAATAAGTCTAATGGTGACTATGTAGACTTACTGGGCACGTGTGAAGGGACATGGGAAATACCATGTCGCAGTGTTCCTAAGAGCATACACATCCTAGGGGTACACATAGGTCTTTGACTCTAAAATATCAATTGTTTAAAAAAAATCCTTAAATATTGGTGTGCATGATAAAACAGAGCTCTGCTGCTATTGGTTTGATTCACATCTGACTTTTAAATGTGAAGTATGTATTTACATGACACATTGCAAGAATGAACTGTTCATTCCCCTGCAAAGGAAGGTGAGGGTGTGGAATGCCTAATAAGTGTGAGGACAACCCTTGGACCATGGCTGTGCCACTGTACACCATGCTGTGTTAATTCTTCCATTTGCCCCTGGGGATTGGTAGCAGTAAGCCTCGGCCTGCATGGATATTAATTGTGTCACATTCCCCTAGAGAAAATGAAGACACACATTTGTCCCAACTTAGGATATCATCAGAGAAGGTGCTCAAAGAGAATGTGCCTGGGGGCTTAATTGTAGCTGTGTGGTAGCTCATGCCTGCAATAGCAGCACCCAGGAGGCTGAGGCAGGGGGATTGCTGATCACTGTAAGATAGGCTACAAGTTTGAGGCCAGTGTGGACTATATGGTGAGTTCAAGGCCAGCTTGGACAACCTGTCTTAAAAATAAGCAAATAAGTAAGTAAGCGAGTAAATAAATTATTAAACAGAGGAATGAACGCTATCATTAAAATGAATGTTGGCTTGGTTGCATACCAGAACTTGATGACGTGACCTTATTGCTGAAAATACTACACACATTAGTCACAGGCCATGGTAAAATCAATACTGACCAAGAAGCTTCTTCCTTTGTTGGCTAGCTCTCATAGTACTGGAAGGTGCTATGCAGGCTGCTGGGGAAATGTCATCAACAGTCTTAGCCATCTGTGAGTCTGATAACTATGATAAAAGACCAACATGGTAAGATTTTCCCATGAGTACAATAGTGTCACAAATGTTATGGGGTAACAATCTGAGAAGTCATGTTTGGGGAGTTTCCAGGCTCCAGGGTTGTGTGCATGAGAAAGTGTTGTTTTGTACATTTATACTATTATTTTGATAAATGGAAACAGCATTAAACTGCCCTCTTAATGTGTATCTTTCTGCTCATAGATTAGTGTGCCTTTCAGACCTCATCAGAGAAGTTTCCTTATGCAGGGGATGGTGGTCAGTGGAGAAACTCAGAACTGGCCAAAGTGTGGAGAATAAATGACCACAGAGTGCACAGTCAACAAATAGGATATCTGTGTCACACACACACACACACACACACACACACACACACACACACACACACACACACACACACCAATAAATAAATAAATAAAATTTTAAGAAAAGAAAAGAAAAGAAACTCAACATTGGTCTCTAGGATCTCACTTCCCTGAGCCTTCAGATTGGGCAGTTTTCAACCCTCAGAGAAGTCTATTTTTGCAGTAAATATAGTTTAATACAGAGACCCACAACTGGTCGAACTCCAGAATGTAAGAGACTCATAGCGCACTCAGTGCTAAATAAGACATCTATGTGACACCTCCTCCACCAAGGCTCAGGGACCATCCTTGAAGAGGGAGTAGAAAGATGGTCAGAGACAGAGGTTGGGAGGACTGCAGCAAACAGATGTCTTCTGGATATGACAGTGACCCATTGTACATATGAACTCCCGGTGGCTGTGGCTGTATTCACCTGCATGAGATAAAGCCAGTCGAAATCCCAGCGTGGATCAGGGAGGGGGTTACAAAGCCCCACTGCTGTGGGATGTTCTGTATGGCAAATGCGTTGCTCTGATTGGTTAGTAAATAAAACACTGATTGGCCAGTAGTCAGGCAGGAGGAAGTATAGGCAGGACAAGGAGGAGAAGAATTCTGGGACGTGGAAGGCTGAGTCAGAGACACTGCCAGCCACCGCCATGACAAGCAGCATGTGAAGATGCCGGTAAGCCACGAGCCACATGGCAAGGTATAGATTTATAGAAATGGATTAATTTAAGATATAAGAACAGTTAGCAAGAAGCCTGCCACGGCCATACAGTTTGTAAGCAATACAAGTCTCTGTGTTTACTTGGTTGGGTCTGAGCGGCTGTGGGACTGGCAGGTGACAGAGGTTTGTCCTGACTGTGGGCCAGGCAGGAAAACTCTAGCTACACCCCACTCTCTGGCTGAGGAGCTATTGGCAGTGGTGACGGCTGAAGGGGTAACAGTTTTCTTCTGAGGTCTGGCCCTGGGAAGATTGGCCATGCTCTGGTAGACAGCCCTATTACCCCCCACACACACACACACTGGCAACACCACTTGAACTCAATGGTTTAAAAAAAAGAGTACATGAAGTTGGGAGGGAGAAACAGTTTCAGGAGAGGGGTGGAAAGAATTGGAGGGAAGGACTAGGTGGCAAGTAAATAAGTAAATAAAATATTTAATTAAAATGAGTGTCAATTCCCTCCGAATGAATTCAATTCCTTTGCCTTTCCCCTCTCCCTCCTTCCTTTCCCTTTCTTCCTTTCTTCCCTCCTGCTTTTTCATTCTTCTCTTTTTGGATAGCTAAATATCTGTGGATTTTTCTCCCTATCATCTTTTTTTTTGTTTTCTAATTTTGTTCTGACTCCAAGAACAGCCACCTTGTTGGCCACAGATGGCATTCACTGTGTCTTGGGAGGCACTGCCCACTTCTGAGCAGCCCCTGGACAGTGTTTCTGAATGCACACTAAGCCCCACCCTACTGGACCTTTACCAGGCTGGTCCACATCTCCTACATCTCACCCCATGCTGCAGCAGCAGCTCTGGCCCAATGCCCACTGCCTCTGCAAGGTCTTCTAGGGCCTCCCGTAAACAGTGCTGAGCAACACCCCTTACCTAGGCCCACATAGACACTCATCTCCTCCGGGGGCCTGCCACAGGAGACTCGGGCTTACGGAACTATGGGGTGACAGGCGAGAACTCCCACAGCTCTTGGTCAGATCCAGTTTTACCACCAGCCACTCAGCAGGTCATTGCAGGAGCCCATTCTTTGGACCTCTGGCACTGAGCAGTCCCTAACTTCTGGTGTCTGGGTCAGGCTGATAGACACCACCTTAAGCTCCAGCTGTGTCCTCTCTATATGCAGGATCACTGAATTTTGACAGCTCCATTCCTCAGGACCCATGGCTCCTCCCTTCTGGGAAGCTGACTGCCCAAAGTGTTCAGCTCCTTCGCTTCACTCTGTGCTTGGAGAAGGAGCTTAGGAGGCCTTCTAAAGACGGGAGGAAGAGTTTGGGTGGAAGTGGAAGCTGGCAAAGAAGGTAAGAAACTTACAAGGCAGGCTCCCCGGCCACACACACAAATTCCTCCACTGAACCTGTAGAACAAATTGGAGATTCCGAGCTCTTCCCTCTCTCCCCACCAAAGGCTCTTCACATCATCTCCATGTGAGTCCTGACAAGTCAGGGAATGAGAAGCCTCACTTGGGTCTTGGGGGAATACTGTAGGCTACTGATGCTCATGAAGATGATAGACCAAAGTTTCTCGAAAGTGCAAGTTGACAAGGAGTCCTCGACACCTAAAACACTAATCGTGTAGTGTCCCTGAAGAGGGGCTATCCCTGCTGGGACAGAGTTGAAAGATCACCTGAGTCAGCTGCCTGGATCCCAATATATAGATCATAGAATCCCAAGTCATGCCAGCTTACCTGAATTCACCTCTGAAGGGGGAACTCAGGAGTTCATATTGAAGCACCTCCTTTGGTGACACTTGGGGATGGGGATGTTTAATAGCCACTGTCTCCACTCAGACCCTCAGATTCTCAGGAAGGCAATGGGTACCTCACAGTCTCCAGATCTTTCCCCATGGTGTTCATGGGCTGGATGATATGAACTGATCCATATAGTTTCTGGCACCTTATAGAATATTCTTAGGAAAATCAGGCAACTTACTTAAGCCTGTGTTAAGGTCAAATCCTGACAACACACAGCCTTCAGGTTCATCCAACAACCACATCACAGCCAAGCACAGATGACTACCTGCATCTAAGCCTGGGAAGGAGTGACAGCCAGGACACAGGCTTGGCTCTATTCTGTCTACCTTCTTTCAAGGAGAGAGAGACACATTAAAAAAAAATCTCACAAACACAAGGCAAAAGATTTATTGCTCACTTTGATGGGGGCCTGAGCTGAGCCCTGGAAGAAAATATAATAGAAAAAAAGCCGAGGAGGTCACCAAGCCGTGCTTGTCTCCTAGTTGAATGTAGACAAATGTCTATGGGGGATGAGCTAGCCAGACACCCAGACATCAAGGGCATACCATTCAGCAAGCATCCTGTATGCCCCAGGGCCCCAGGTTTCTGAGACCCTGACCTCCAAGGAGGGGTGCAAGAGAAATGCAGATGGGGCCAGAGAGATTATAAAAGGGAAGCAGTGTGTGTGAGACCAGAACTGAGCCCACGGGGTGGATTTGGGATCTGGAAGAGGCGTCTCTATAGGCATCACTACCAAACTTCACAAAATGGTTTCACCTGCCCAGTGGCCCTCACATGCAAGCTCAGTGAATGTGACTCTGGAAACTAGTGGGAGTCAAGCAAGTCATGGAGACCTTTCACCTTGGGAGACAGAGTCTTGTTTCATATACCTCATGCCTGAGAAAACCACACATTGTTTGATGAATTCAATAGCCAGAATGAGGTAGATCGTTCAGATGGGAGCAGTGACCGGGGGGGGGGGGGTGTGTTTCAGAAATGTGCAGAATGACACTAGATGTTTATGGGAAGGCAATTGCTGCAGCATCGGCTGGTGCCCATTGCCAATGGAGCCGCTTCCTTCTCGCTTCCCTTGGGGTTTTCAAGCCTGTGCCTAAGTGATAATGAAAACTCTCCATCAATGGGCTTATCTGGGGTTCTTGTCAGTGGCACGATGCCAATGTAACGGGTTTTATTAGATGGTAAGCAGTTTCAGAGGCATAGTGAAAATTACAGCATACAGCCTTCCGGATAAGTGGTGTCGTGGGTGGCAGTTCCTGCTTCTTAGCTAGGGAAGGGACAAAGAGATCTCGTTGCAACTCAGGGTGCAATATGTTGCCTACACAGAGTAAGCAGAGAAAGGATTTGTAGGGTTACTCTCCCTCCGAACCAATATGGGAGACGTGGATGCCCTAAATCGCCTTTCCTTGTCTACTGACCTCACCCTCTGGGTCCCCATCCCTGTCTTGCCCAACTTCAGCAGGATTTGTGTGAAAAGGGAGGAGATTATTTTGTGGGTGCTGTCTTGGGTCCCTGCTTGATTTGAACTTCCCTAGCACTTTGAGTATTGGGACAACAGAGGGTAGACACAGCTGCTCTTTGCTAGGAAAGCTATAGAAGTGACTGTTGTGATTTGGGCTAGATAGGACTGAATGGACTCGAACCACGACGGTTTTGTTCCAGAAAGAAACATGTGGCAGTGTTGTGCTGGTAGATGGGAGACAACCAGCTTGGGGGAAAGGCCTGATTTACAACACTTAGTTATTCTGAGTATATAAAAACTTCCATCATGGCTAATTTCAAGCTACCTGTGTGACATCCCTTGTCACAGGAGGGAGGGAGTGTACCTCACCAACTCCCCCGTAAGACTGGCTGGGGAGAGATGGGTACAAAGTCCAAACAAGTATCCTGAGGAGTCCCCTCTGGACCCCAGGTTCTTTTTCTCTGTCAAGGCAGGTGTGAGCATACCTCTCCCAGCAATGGGAAGATATTAAAGTCCCCTTAGATATTACAACTATCTCCATGGAAACTAAGAAGCCCGACAACACTAAGCCTGATGGAGCTGTTTTCTAAATGAATTGCCAAGAGTTAATGATAGTCCATCTTTTCAAATAGACAAGCAGACATTTCTCTGTCTTTAACTACTGGGGCTGCCTGGCAGGGAAGACCAACATTCTTCAGACTGGTCCCTGGTGGGTAGTTCCCTCTGTACTTCTAAGACTAGGATGTGTGGAGCTATAAGGAAAGAAAGATCCTTCTGACCTGATGGCTTCCCACCCTTTCCACCCAGAGGAGTCTCCTACAGGGCCGAGAAACAACTGCTCTGAGCATTCTCAAGTCAGTCTGAAAGGATAAGATGGGAAGAAGGCATGGACCGTGTGTGTGTGTGTGTGTGTGTGTGTGTGTGTGTGTGTGTGTGTGTATGTGTGTGTGTATATGTGTGTGTGCGCATATGTGTGTGCATGTGTGTGTGCGCGTGTGTGTGCATGTGTGTGTGCGCATATATGTGTGTGCGCGTATATGTGTGTGTGCATGTGTGTGCGTGTGTGCGTGTGTGTGTGTGTGTGTGTGTGTGTGTGTGTGTGTGTGTGTGCAGGCATGTGGGGACTAGAGGTCAATCTCAGGTGTTGCTTCTCAGCCACCATCTGCTTTGTTCTTTTCTTTCTTTCTTTTTCCTTTTTTTTTTTTTTTTTTTTTGAGATCTGTCGCTGGCCTGGAGCTCACCAGTTCAGCTAAATCTTGGCTGACCAGTGAGCCCTGGGGAGCCACCTCTCTTGCTTCTCCGGTGCTAGGATTGCAGGTGCACGCCACCATGTCCAGTTTGCTTTTAGTGTGGATTCTTGGGGGTCAGACTCAGGTCCTCATGCCTGGTACAGTAAGCATTTTACTGGCTAAGCTACTTCTCCAGTCCTTAGTTTTTAATGAGACCTAGACAATGGCTCCCAGTGGGTTGGCATGTATATTATAGAAACAGCATCCTATACTAATTGCTCTCTCTCATCAGTGGCACAAAGCACTCTTGTGGTGACCTTGGACAACCCCCACTTTCTCAAGACAGAGTTACAGAATGAGGGTCATGAACCATGAGGATAATGGTACCCAGTATCTGAAAACTAAGACTGCATCTCTGTTATGTCAGCTCCTGTGCATCCACCTCACAGGATGTGATGGGCAAGATGTCTAAGACAAGAGGGAGTCCTTCCTACCAACTCAGATCCCAGATGGGGAGGTAGGACAGACCGGACACCTTCTTCCTGCTTCACTGGGCTCGCATAGCTATGGCATGCAAATCAGAAGAAGGTGACTTCCTTCTCAGATTTCAGAGACTCTAACATTATCTATTACCTGTCTATTGAGACCACTTTCATGCTACGATTGTCAATACACGCAAACATCAGTTTGTTTGATGGAAGAGGGACAAAAGTTGAATCCAATTTATCATTCCTAAGACAACTGGTAGGCAGCAAACTGGTTGTTAAACACTTCCCCACTGAGTGCAGAGCCCAAAGGTGTCAGCTGAGCACAATGTAGTCGGCACCAGCTAGATAATATTTGGGTTACAGCAGCCACCACTACCAAGTGGAAAAGAGAGGCCATATTAGATCTGGGGCCAGATGGCCACAGACAGCCTCACTTTCAGCATCACTGAAATGTCCTTTGGAGCATGGAGCCCCATGACCAGTGGTTAGCAAACAGGTGAGCGTCATGCCCTACACCTGCCACCAGCACTCTGTGTCCTTGACAGTGACTAGCCTACCATCCTTTGGGAGGCCTTTGGTGAGTCTAAATGCTCAAAATACACTCCCAAGAAGAAAAGTCAGGACATGGCCCATGGCCATCCTTTGGTGATGGGACAGTCTGATAATCTACCCTGGAAGAGCCAAGAACTTGTTCAGACATCAACAACACTGCAGTCACCAGGCAAGGGTGGCAGTTCATGTCCATCCAGGAGTCCCAGCCCACCTCCCTTTGCTCTGTCCACCTCATCCTGAACTCCCCAGCAGGAGAGTGGTCCTTCATTCTGACACTGGCAGAATATTCTGGCTGTGAGAGTCACCTGTGAGGCCCACAGAACGGGAGCGGATGGAGCGTCTATTGAAGATCCTGTTCAGAAGATCCTTGCAGCTCCTACGGTATTGGTGTCGAAGCAAGGAGTATACGAAGGGGTCAGATGCAGCCTTGCTGTAGGCCAAGCATTTGGACAGCACACCCCAGTGGGAGCCGATGGGTGCTGTGGAGAAGAGTTCCACCAGCCTGTGGAGAGATGGGAGCGTGTTACTGAGGGGCATGTAACCATGTCAGGTAGCCACAAAAGCAATAATGATGCACACGGATGAAAATGATGGCAACGGGCATTGATTAGGTACATACTCTAAGATATGACAAGCTCATGTCCCCAAGCTCATAAGGGCCATCAACTCTAAAGGCAAGATTTAAAGCCAGTTCCACCTCTCCTTCTGACCCTGGGCTAATCTTAACACTCCGTAGGCCTGCATGTCTTGCCTGTAGAGTAAGGAAATCAGATGGGCTTGTTTCTGTGATCTTTTAATCCATGAGAGTCCAATTTGGCTCTGCCTCAAACTCAGTTCCGCCTTCCTGAGGAGTCTGTGTGGGAGGGAGGGCTGAGAAAAAGCTTGGCAAACTTTCTGCAAAGTTCCAGGAGAGCATCTGCCAGTGAGCAAGAGCTCTTCTTAGGACTGGGGTCCTGATGGCCTTGATGACAGAGCAGTCAGGAGACCTGAAAGTGGCCATCATCTACTGAGGAGGGCAAGGCAAGATCCATCCTGTGTGTTCAAGAGTTCAGTTCTTCGAGTTCTCCTGGTAGCCATGGACCTCACTGAGCGGTGTAAACCACAGGCTTCGAGGGCAGTAAGAATTCCTGGGTCCTCACTCCTACCCCTGATCATCATTACTCTCTCCCAAGTGTTCCCAGCCCCACTAGTCAGACTTGAGAAAGTATCTAGCATTAGCATAAGTTCAAAGAGACCCACAAAACTCGGAGTTTAGAGACCCTAAATCATCTCTCCTCCACTCATTGTCAAATGAGGAAGTGGAGATCCAGAAAGAAGAAGGACAGCTGCAAGCCTAGTGTCTGTTTCCACCCAGGTTCTGGCAGCTGGCCACCACCTGGGACATCTCCAGGAGAGCAGGCAGTGGTGGCCCTCAGCTGGGTGGGTTGCTTGGGAGAGGGCTCAGAGACAAGAGGGACAGAGGGTCAGCTGTGACTCTGCTGCCAATTTGGTTTTCCTAGAGAGTGTTCTTGGGGTTGAGATTGCACAATGGGTCTTTGTTCGAGTCAGTTGAAGGAAAGGACAGGCTCTGTGTGGCATTCCCCACCAACAGACCTCATCCTGAATGGATCTCTAGTAAGTCCGTTCTGAGGGTTTACTTGGCTTATACTTCCATACGACTGACTGTTCATCATCCAAGGAAGTCAGGATAGAAGCTCAAACAGGGCAGGATCCTGGAGGCAGGAGCTGATGCAGAGGCCATGGAGGGGTGCTGCTTACTGGCTTATTCCTCGCGGCTTGTTCTATCTACTTTCTTATAGAACCCAGGACCACCAGCCCAGAGATGGCACCACCCACAATGGGCTGGTCCCTCCCCCATCACTCACTAATTAAGAAAATGTCTACATCCTGATCTTCTGGAGGCATTTTCTTAATTGAGGCCCCCTCCTCTCAGATGACTTTAGCTTGTGTCAAGTTGACATAAAATTACCCAGCTCTCCATGTGATGCCAAATCATGTTTCCCAAATGGCCTGTAGTCTATATACTGTTGAGGTTGGTCCTAGCATCATGGCTCTCCCCAAAGGATAAGTAGGGGTGTTTGTGTGTGTGTGTGTGTGTGTGTGTGTGTGTGTGTGTGTGTGTGTGTGTGTGTGTATGCAGGTACGCATATGAATGTGTGAATGCATCCATGGAAATCAGAGAACAACCTTAATGTGTTCCTTCCTCAGACACCTTTCACATTTTATTTGGGACAGCAGGGTATCTTGCCGGGCTGGAACCTCACCAAGCTGGCTAGGATAACTGTCCAGCAACTTTGCGGGGAACTGCCTGACTCCATCGCCCATTTTGTCCTTGCTGAGGTTACAAGCAAACACTGATCCACCCAGCTTTTGACATGGGTTCTGGGGCTCTGAACTCATGATTTATGATTGCGTGGGAAACACATTGCTGTTTGAGCCATCCCTCTAAACTCCCCAAAGGAATTTTTTTAAATGATCAATTATCAAACCATCCAGCAAGATCAAAAGTAGCACTTGGGGGCTATGTAGGGTAAAATTATAGTATTTGATTCCCACAAACTTTATCTGAGGTCTGGACCTCCCTCAGATAATTTCCAGTTTGTGTTTCCTTTGGACCAAGCTCTCACTGTGTGTGCTCTCTCGTCTCACAATAACCCTGCAGAGAAGGCCTCATTCCCATCTTACAGATGAGGCCATTGAGGTCCAAAGAGTTTGAGCAGCAAGCCAGGGTCTCCAGTCAGAGAAGAGCAAATCCACCCTCTAAACCTGACTAAAGGCCATGCTGGGACCTGGATCTCAGCATTGCAGGGTGACAAGAAGCACTTTAGGGACCTTTTATCCCCAAGAGGCCCTTTCCATGAAGTCACGATTTGCTGTTTTAAACATTTATCTCTTGTTGCCCCCCATAAAACCTGTGACAAGTTCTGTTTTAAAGACATAATTTGAACCCTGGACTTTGGGTGCAGAGACCTCATGCTTCCTGGTTCCAGGCTGCCTCACGGGCTCCTGCATTGTTTCCAGCTCCACAGTGTGCCTGACACCTTTGCTTTCAGATACTGGAGGTAATACAGCACGTGAGATACTCTCCGCACTTCCTCTGCCCATCACCGCTCCTCGTGCCTTTGCTCTTTCTGTTCCTGTCCCTGTCTGTCTGTCTCTCCTTGTAACATTCTGCACACACAGACACACAGACACACAGACACAAACACAGACACACAGGCACAGACACAAACATACAGGTACATACACACACACACACACACACACACACACACACACACACATGCACAGGCACAGACACACAGACATACAGACAGACACACAGGCCCAGACACACAGGCCAGACACAGACACAGATACACAGACACACAGGCACAGACACAGACACACAGATACAGACACAGACACAGACACACAGACACACACACACACACACACACACACAGAGTGTATGTTCATTAAAGTGCAATGCAAGTCACAGAACATTGCTTGGGAAAATAGCCCAATTATCCTCAAGGCTTCTGGAGACTCAATCTGCATATGTCTGAATATGCAAGGGCCTGTGAGCTCTAAGCGGATGCTTTAAGCTTTTATGAGACATTAGAGTGGAGGAGTCATTTATTAATAGAACATTAACAGTCGGGAGCCACCTGCACATTAACCTCTCTCCCCTCTCCATCATTCCATTACTCTGGAAAGCTATAATAATGGGGCCATCAGATCCGCAAATGCCTCCAAACCTGATCCTGATGATTTACGACAACTGTAATTATTTGTAAGTATAGATTGCTACCCAGACGACGATAGGCTTACAATCACTTGAAGACATGCGAACATTAATTCAGAAAATATTTCCCAAGAGCCTATGGGTAGGAATGTGCAGTGGCCCTGAAGGCCCTGCCTGGTCACTCCAGGAACAGTCTAACTGACCCAGAGTTCAGAGGAGCTACATGACTAAAACAGAGATATTGCAGGCCTCCATTAAGAGCTCTCGCAAAAAAAAAGAAAAAAGAAAAGAAAAGAAAAGACGGTGCCCGAATAACGCCTTAAGCCTGGCTTCCACATGCACACACATGAATTGGCACACACATGGACCTACACATACACATGCATGCATGCATGCACACAGCAGATAACTTGAATTTTTATCGTACTTCTTATCCCAGTAGAGAATTGCTATGAAAAGAATTGACTGCATTGTTTTTGTATCATGCTAAAATCTTGGAAGTTATAAACCTGAAGTAGGTGCACCTTCATTTGGACGGGCAGGCCACCCATGTCTGGTGGCTGTCGTGTTAGAAAACACTACTCTAGACCCGATTCATGCTGTCTTCTCTGCTTCAGCTGTTACTCCTCCTCACACCCACATGGCCACACCCACTTCACAAGCTTTGTCCAGTAGCCTGGCCAGGAAGCTCCCTTCTGCCTCAGAGCCCCGGGTTCTGGCCCTGCCAGATGGAATGGGTCTGACTAACTACAGGCTCTATTGGCAGGGCTAGGGTTACTACCGGGGGCTCTTGAGGGTCCCTTCAACTCACGCTTCATCTTCAGGGCAACTTTTATAGTCCGCATAGAGAAGGTGCTGGAGACACACTCAACAAAGTGATGGGAGGTGAGCGTGAGTGCTGTCGTGAGAGATTTGCTTAGGGTAGTTCTGCGTACACACAGAGAAGACAAGTGAAGAGGTGATGAGATGGGGTGGCTTCCCCTGATCCGGGTTCTGTACTGGAGGAGGTGATGGGGTGGCTTCCCCTGACCTGAGTTCTATACTGGAGGAGGTGATGGGGTGGCTTCCCCGACCCGGGTTCTATACTGGAGGAGGTGATGGGGTGGCTTCCCCTGATCCGGGTTCTGTACTGGAGGAGGTGATGGGGTGGCTTCCCCTGACCTGAGTTCTATACTGGAGGAGGTGATGGGGTGGCTTCCCCTGATCCGGGTTCTATACTGGAGGAGGTGATGGGGTGGCTTCCCCTGATCCGGGTTCTATACCGGAGGAGGTGATGGGGTGGCTTCCCCTGATCCGGGTTCTGTACTGGAGGAGGTGATGGGGTGGCTTCCCCTGACCCGGGTTCTATACTGGAGGAGGTGATGGGGTGGCTTCCCTGACCCGGGTTCTGTACTGGAGGAGGTGATGGGGTGGCTTCCCCTGATCCGGGTTCTATACTGGAGGAGGTGATGGGGTGGCTTCCCCTGATCCGGGTTCTATACTGAAGGAGGTGATGGGGTGGCTTCCCTGACCCGGGTTCTGTACTGGAGGAGGTGATGGGGTGGCTTCCCCTGATCCGGGTTCTGTACTGGAGGAGGTGATAGGGTGGCTTCCCCTGACCCAGGTTCTGTACTGGAGGAGGTGATGGGGTGGCTTCCCCTGACCCAGGTTCTATACTGGAGGAGGTGATGGGGTGGCTTCCCCTGACCCGGGTTCTATACTGGAGGAGGTGATGGGGTGGCTTCCCCTGACCTGAGTTCTATACTGGAGGAGGTTATGGGGTGGCTTCCCCTGACCTAGGTTCTATACTGGAGGAAGCGAGACCTTCATTCCCCTGGAAATGCTGCTTATTCTCAAGCAGGGTGGACAGTTTTGTGAGTGTTTTTTAAAACTCAATTACATTAACTCCATTTGAATCTGTTAGCAATATGACTGAAACATTATTGCCTGGGCACTATTGGAAGGAAATAGGCTATAATAAAAAAGGGGCAGAGCAAGGGAGGGGGGATTGGAAAGGGGAGGGAGAGAGAATACACTAGGAAATGAGATTAACTCTGAGAAAAGCCTCCTTGCCGAAAGTGGGAGTCACATTACTTATTCTCTGAGGATTCAAGTTCACCTCCTCAGTTCATGACCTCCCTTCACTCTGAGGTCAAAGGGGAAGGGTCTCTGTATACTTTCTTTCTCACCCACATTTCCTGACTGGCTAGATCACCTTCAGTCTCGGGGTGTCATGGGGACAGAAGATAATGGCCCAAGAATCCATACAGGCATGTCTGTGTCACACACTCCAGCGCTCCACATCCTTTAACTCCAGGATACCACACTGTCTTCTGGGGGCCCAGAGAGGTGAGGGCACCGGCCCAAAGTTGCCTAGTGGAAGGGTAGAGCTGAGGAGGCCTCTCTGTCTCTCCGTGTTAGGTCTTATGCAAAGTCCTGATCTAAGCCAGCTCTGCCTTCCCAGCTGAGGTATGGGTTGAGATCACAGCTTTTCAGTCAGGGTGATTCTGGTCCTGGGGAACACTTGGCAATATCTGGAGACTTGGTTATCAAACTGAGAACACTGGGGAAGGATAGGGGTGTTCCTGGTATCCAGTTGGTTGGGACCAAGGAGCCCATGGTACATCTTACAATGCATTGGGCAGTCCCTCTCTGCCAAGAGTCATCTGTGTGCAACACAGCGACAGTACTGAAGTCTAGTGCAAAGTTCCAGAAGGAAAAATCGATGACTCTGCCCTGTCCTGTGGTCGGACCACCGAGTGACCCACATGCATAGCTCCAAGTCCTGTGTTCACAGTGAGAGACAGACTGAGTCCGGCTCCCCACGAGGAAACCCATACCGTGGAGGGCAGTGGGTGGCACTGTACTTAGGCCTGGGCTGTCTGAGGAGGAGAGGAGGGGGCTAGAGAGGTGAGCAAGAATCCCTGTCTGACTGTCTGTACGTTCTCGTGGGTCCTGTGGGCGAAGGACCGTCTCTTGGCCTGAAGAAAGAACTGGAGGTCATGACTGAAAGTACAAGTACCCAGACTGGGCTCTGTGTAAGGACAAGTGGGGAGAGCAGAGAGGGCAGTCACAGTTGGCTTAGCCTCATGGGGAACAGGAAACTGGGTGGCAGTGAAGAGGGTGCCCATCTGGACTCCTGCAGTACACTAGCTGTGTTCGCTCTCTCTGTCTCTCTGTCTCTGTCTCTCTGTCTCTCTCTTTCTCTTTCTCACACACACAGACACACACACACACACACACACACACACACACACACACACACACACACAGAGAGAGAGAGAGAGAGAGAGAGAGAGAGAGAGAGAGAGAGAGAGAGAGAGAGAGAGAATGAAACCATTTGAAGACTCAATCAAAGCTCCTACCTCCACATCTTAATAGAAAGAACCACTGTCCTTTGTGATCTCCCAACTTCACAGATCACAGAACTACTTAGGATACAAGGCTGTAGGATTCCACCCTACCCCCCACCACCAGTCGACAAAGCAGCTTGGGAGAGGGAAGCGAGAGGGGAGGGAATCCTTTTCTTTCTTCCTTTTTCTTTTCTTTCTTTCTTTTTTCCCCGACTGACACTGGCATGGGCACCTCTCACAGCCGGAGCAGGCTAGCCTCAGCAATGCTGCTCCCTGGTGCCAGTGAACTGCAGCCCTGCCTGGCTGTTGGTGCACTAGGAAGAGGACAAACAGACAGTCATTGGCCTCACAGCACAGCCGCAGGAGTGGTGGCCTGCCTGGAAGGGCAAAGAGAGAAATGTCTGCTTTTATTCGAGTGGCGGGGATTTCTGAAGTAGACCGTTCAGGGACTGGCTACCCAGGACAGCGGGCAGTGGGACCCTGCACTGTGCAGCACTTCCCTCCATCTTTCCTCCCTGTTTCTTCTGGCTAGTGCCTCCTGGAGTATGAGTGTGGGGTGAAGAGTGAGAATGAGGTTATCTGGAGATAGAGTGAAGAGCCTTCCACCGTGGGGTACTGAGGTTAACACCTAAGCGTCTGAGACTGATTACGGAGAGTAATACGAAGGTTTCCCTCAAATCCAGTTGATCCCCTATGTGGAACAGCTGGCTCGCTTCTGGGTATAAGACCAAGAGAAACGAAATGAGACTCCCACAGGTACCTGCATGCTGTATTTACTGAAGCACCGTTCATGGCAGCTGAGGCAGAAACAAACTGGGGCCGCAAACAAACAAAGAAAATGTGGAATCGATACACAACAGGATGTCATTCGGACAAATGGGTGGAGCCAGAAGACACGATGAAATAACTCAGACAGGTGCCACCTGTTGTCTCATAAAAAAAATACCTTAAAAAGCCCATCAGAATATGCAGCAGTGATGCTGAGGAGATGGGATGAAGGGGATGATGGAGGAAGGGTAGATAATGGGCATTAAAACAGACATGATGAACATGTTCTCACATTCTACACCCCAGTGTGGGGGGGGCCGCACTTCACAACAGCCTATTACATATGTTGTAAATAATGAACAGAGAGGTGCTTGGAGGCTCCAAACACACGGTAATGACAAGGAGATGGAGAATAAATTACCCCAATTTGACCATTACATGTTGTGTATGTGTAGTGTAATTTCACATAATGCCTCATAGGTTTGTGCAGTGATTACGTGGTAATCAAAATTGTGAAAGTTGTTAGAGGAACAGGACATGTTAACTACCCTGATTTGATTAGTACCCATTGAATACATGTATTGAATCATCAGGAGGTACTGGTAACTGTGTGTAATAAAAATGTTAATTAGCTGGGCGGTGGTGGCGCACGCCTTTAATCCCAGCACTCGGGAGGCAGAGCCAGGCGGATCTCTGTGAGTTCGAGGCCAGCCTGGGCTACCAAGTGAGTTCCAGGAAAAGGCGCAAAGCTACACAGAGAAACCCTGTCTCGAAAAACCAAAAAAAAAAAAAATGTTAATTAAAGGGCTAGAGATAGGTGAGTGGCTACAAGCTCAGACTGCTTAAGAAGAGGACCTGAGTTCAGTTCTCAGCAGCTCACAAGCCCCTATAATGCCAGCTCCAGGGAACCCCAAAACTCCCTTCCGGCCTCTACAGATACCTGCACTCACTGATACCAACACACAAACACAGACAGACACAGACACATAATTCAAAATAAATCTTTAAAATGTTAGTTATTGATCAGGGAGAGTCAGAGGCTGAAGAGAAGCATTCAAGTATTCGTTCTCAGCCTGCCATTCCCTCAAGAAAGACATGCGGCCAAGAGGGACCCCCCTCTGGCCCTCCGAGCCCTGGTCCTCTATTCACAGGTCAGCTTACCTGGTAATCACATAGGGGGCAAAGCACACGAGGAAGGTCCCTATGAAGGTGCTGATCTTTTTGGTGGCACGCTGTCGCCTCCGCTTCTGTTCCTCCAGACACCGCTCCCTCACACTGTACAAGACAGAGAGGAGAAGATAATTCATGGGGTGGCCTGGCCAGGACACAGGGAGGTGCTACTACTCATGAACTCAAACAATGGATTCTAGGCATGTGGCTATGAAGCTGGAGACCCGGGGTCCCAGTCTTGTGCCCTTGGGCAAGCTGTGTGACATTGCCAAGGTCATTATTTGTAGTGTAATGGCATACACCACATTTTATTGATGTGCTCTCTTATAGACAATGTAACATAGTCTATATGTTACAAATGGGATTGCTTGAAGAATTAAATACACAGTGCACAGTGTTCTGGTTTCCTTTCTTTTTCTTCAATAAGACACCCTGACCAAACACAACTCAGGAGAGGCAAAGGGTTTATCTGGCTCACGCTTTCATGAAACAGCCTATTTGGTGGAAGGCAGGAACTCAAGCGGCTAGTCACATCACATCTACAATCCAGAGAAGGAAGAAGCAAACAAAACCACGCTGCTTGCTTGCCTATGCCGCCAGCTTTCTCCTGCTTCAAGTTCAGAACCCTCAGCACGGGGGATGGTGCCACCCTTACGTCAATGAATCATCAAGACAATCCCCCACAGATAAGCCCACAGGCCTATCTGATATAAATAATTCCTCAACCGAAATGCTCTTCTCAGGTAATTCTAGGTTGTGGCAAGTTGACATTTAAAACCAGCCATCACACATAAAGATACAGAAGATGTATCGAGTGTAGAGTTGGATAACGCAATGAGTACAAATAGACAGGAACTCACATTATCACTGCTTATGTCACTTACTGATTCCCCTGTACAATTCTGGGGGGCGACACTCTGTGTGGTGTCTTTTATTTTTATCTTTACCATATTTAGTCCTACAGGGGCTATTTCCCTGCCTCTGGGGCTCACCTATTATGACGGGTTGGTGTTAATTGTCAACCTGACAGAATCCAGAACCACCTGGGAGATGGACCTCTGTGCTTACCTGGGGGAAATTATCTTGATTACATCCATTGACATGGGAAGACCCGTCTTAGTTGTGGGCATGTGCAGTTCCTGGCACATGATTCCTCCAGGGACTAAGATAGGAGAAGCTAAGTGACAGCCAAGTCCTCTTGACTTTGAGGATGTAGCTTAGAAGATGGAGTCAAGAGCCACTAATGCCTCTAATCACACCCTGTTCCTGCTCCACTGAACTGATCTCTCTTCACCAATAGAAACAGGGCATCACAGGCAAGGAGCATAGGAAAGCAGCTGTGCATAGGTAGACAGCCCAGCTCCAGGTTCCAGAAGCTCTATCTTGTAGTGTCCAGTATGGACATAGGTGAGCAGAGAGGGATACTGGAGGTGGTGTCGCCCAGCAAGTCACTTGGCAGAATCTGGCTTGGGTTGCAGTGACTTGCCCCTGAAGACAGGCTGGCCTGCTCCACAAAAGCAAGCAGTAGAGAAAAAGTTCATGAGCTGGATCCAAGTATGTTGTTAAAGTAAGGGCCACACACTGCTTCTAGGAGAGTGAGCATTTTAATCCCTAAATCTCTCCTCAACAGATTTCTTCTCAGACGGACAGTTTGGATAGATGGATCTGGAATCCTTGCTGGGTCCCTTCTTAATTTCTGCCTTTATATAAATTTATAGAGTTAAGCACTAGATTGGGGCTTGGAATCAAAGTTTCCCACTGTCGGAAAAATGTGTTGTTCACAACTAACACTACTAATTATTTTATAATAATGAATACTAATAATGGTCTGAGTCTCTACCACGTGTCATGCTAGATTCTGTGATGGGATTTCACATGTGTTAGTTTAGTTGGTACTCACAGTGTGTCTAGGAGCCAAGGACGATGTCATTACAGTCCCTATATTCAAGAGAAGGACATTGAGGCTCAGGAGAGTTAAGACATTTGCTCAGGATCGCACAGCACATTCACACGGCTCCTAAATGGTGACTATAGGATGGTCAGCAATGGATCAGGCACTGCCTCTGCTTAGCGCTGAAAGTATTCCATCCTAGACAGTTTCCAGGGAGCTAGCCTAGTTTCTGAGGGGGATCCTATATCTGAGAATCCTTCATCCTCGGCAAGCCAGGCTGGCAGATGATGGCAGGATCTGAATCCAGACCAGAGTCTGGAACCAAGCTCACCCCTCCCCCTAAATAAACAGACTATCTATGTCATCACAGGGGAAGTCCCATGGCCTGGCACGTGGTGGGCTTGAGGTCACTGAGCTCCTGCTCCATCCAAATCCCCAGACTTCCTGACCATGCGTGGATTTCTGTAGCATTTTCCACTAAGGCTCATGGGCTCCCTGTGATTGTGAAGCCTGTGGTTAGAGATCTGGGTACAGGGACATGACCAGCTCAACTGTCTTGGTTTAAAACTCAAAGTCCCTCATCTGGGAGTCTCAGGCTAGGGCAGAGAAGAACAGTGGTGACCACAGAAGCAGGAGGCTCAACGTTCCTCTTCACAACGGAGGTCTGTGTGCTCCAGTGTTCACAGATTCCCATGGATGAGTGGTGGAGTGCAGATTTGGGGTGTCAGCCATGTCCCCTGAACCATCACACAGCATTCTTCCATGACAACAGAGGAACTTTCTGGCACTCAGTAAGTAAACATGACAAATTCACTCAAAGGACTCTGCAAGGGGACAGGAGCCCCTGTGTTCCTGTCAGCCCTCAGGAGCTTTAGTGTGAGAGTCCTCTTAGGCACACTGCCTTAGGAGGGCCCTGCTCTCTTAACTCTGTGGCCTCAGGGAAGTCACCAGGCCTCTCTGAACGTGTCCCCACTTTTCAGAGGAGGATTTCACCAGCGCTATAAGTAGACCATTATGGGTTCAGACATGACTCACTGACTAGTAGAGTACTGAGAGATGGGGAGCTTCCTTATGCTCCCCAAGGAGTCAGGGTTCTGATGAGGGGCTGCAGCCCCTTCCCTGTCCATAGCAGAGCCTCTCTCTTCCAAAGCATGGGGAACTTAATGTCTATAAAGGCGTTGGGAGTCAGAGAGACAGACATTTGGATCACTGAAGGAAGGGAAGGCTAGAACTGTCGTGGGACTGCCGCTGTGACTCCCCCAGGCTGCACAGATCTTCAGAGATCTGCTCTGTTGTCTCTTCAAGGACAGGTCAAGCAGAAGGCACTAGGCAGCTGGGGCTCTTCTTTGGCCTTTGCTTCTTGGCTAATAATCTAGTGGTTAACTGTGAAGAGCCAAGGTTGGACTCCCAGATTCAAATCCAGGCACTTAATTATGGGGTGGCTTTAAGCAAGTGATACAGCCTCTCTCTACATCAGCTTCCTCATCTCTAAAAATGAGGGTAATGGGAGAACCTGCCTTGGAAGGTCACACTGTGAGTGACTGAATTAAAATATGGAAAGTGCCAAGAACGGTGGCTGACTCAGTGAACACTTAGGGAGCGCTAACCAAACTATTCTCAACTCAAACACTCCCTGGAAAACTGTATACTGTGGTCCAGCTCTGCCTTGGACCTCCAAGCCACAGGGTTTCCTCTTTCTGTAAAAGTCCTTCTTGTCCTATGCTATGTCCACAGGAGAGAGGCAGCTGTGGCTAGGGACTGTGCCAGGGGTATTGTGAACTAGCATCATGCCACCTAACACTGAGTCCTGAGTTGACTCTGTGGCCCACTTGGGGCTTACAGGGACATCACAGATTCTAATGTGGCGTGCCAGTAGGACACAGAGAGTGTCTGCAGAGGGTACTCTGCCCTAGGGCTGTGTTACTGCTGGGACAAAACAGTAGACTCTGCAGCATATGCCTACCCAAGCTTACAGATGGGGAGACCGGGGCTTAAAGGAGTGAAGGACCTGCCTGCCTTGAGAATCAGGTACAGGTGGGACTTCAGACACATGGGCACTGACTACCAGCCCAGTGCTTCCAGTTAGGGGTGTGCCACTCCTTCTCTGAGCTATTGTAAAGGGTAAGGCTGAAGCCAGCTCTACCTTTCCTTCCTGGGCTCTGCTGTTTCCTGGGTAATAGTGCGGTGGTGGCAGGAGTTGAGTAAGGTCAGGTGGCCCCATGTTTTGGGAAGCAGCTTGACCATCAGCTTAGCACCCCCGTCACTTAGGTATGAGACAGCTCACTGGGATCTCAGAGTGATAGGATCACAAACCCACTTGCTGTCATTTCCCTCACTGTGGCTTTGCAACCCTGAGATCCCTGAAATCTTGTGTCCTGTGAGCTGCCATTGCGCTTATTCTCAGTTGAGTACCCAAGTGGTTTAGGACGTGCCTAAGAAACATACCAGCAGTTTGGGGCAGAACCAAACCTCATCTCATATCTCCTGACCTGACTCTAGAGCGTTCCCCTTATCCTCACTGCTTCATCTGGTCTGACTGTGGCACCCAGAGTCCTTGGACTCCTGGACGAAGTCTGTGATGCAGAGAACATGAGGTACAAAACTCACTTAGGGAACCCTGATTGTAGTGTGAACATATGTGCTAGCCTGGAGTAGGAGTAGGGGGTGTCACAAGATTTGAGACCAAAGCAGATAGGCTCTCTGGCTTTCTGACATGTGAAGTCAAAGAGATGTACTCAGCAGGCTCCAGTAACAGCAACTCTGGAAGTATCTAAGCAGACAGTGATAGAAGCCTCTGAGATGGCTAAGTCCTCGATGATCTGAGATGTCCATTGTCCTACCAGAGCCCACACTTAGAGCATTCACAGGCTGGTCCCTGTTGGTTTTCTGGCTTTTAAGACATGAGACAAGATGTCTGATGGTGAGAAAGAGCCCTGAGTTTTCAGTTAGGATGCTGGCGTTATCAGTCCCTCTCTGAGATCTAGCAAATATGGTCCCTGCTCTGGGCCCTATATGTGAAAGCTGGAGCCCACACCTTCTACTCTAGAGTAAACTCCCAATTTTCTAGGGCACATAATCCTTGTCCAAATGCCTTGATTCAGTTTCCAAAATACATGCAGACCCCTGGTCCCCACCCAAAGGTGGGCTAATCTTTAGATGTACTCAGTTCAAGGCCCAAGGAGACCACACATACATGGAACATGACTGTATGACTTTCACTGTGCTCATGGTCCAAGAGAGGCACCTCTTGTGCTGGGTGGAGTCAAGAATGGAGAAGTAAGGTAAGTGGAACGCTTAGTGTTCTCTAGTCCAGATGAGGCTAGCCTCCAAAGAGCCTATAAATCCTAAATTTGTGCCCCATTTTTAGGAAGCATATTTGCCAAGATAGGGGAATTAGAATGCATTCCATGTAACCATCTGTAAGCTAAACTAGAACTTCTAAGCATCTACATAAATAGTTTGTATGCCTCTATCTGCCTGGTTGCTCCATCTATAAATCTCAAGGACAGACTTGGGTGTGGACCTGGGTATGAGCTACTTCCTAGAGTTCATCAAGAGCCTCTCTTTTGGGACCAACTTCTACCTCTGTAAAGTCAAGGGTCCAGTAAGATTCTGCCTCCTTGGCCAACTTCTGACATCCTGCAGAGTCAGTGCTCAGCCAGCCCCTGTGGTCATGGTTCACAGGATGTTGAGGGGTTAGAGAGAGACCCCAGTAATACTGTGAGGAAGTTCCCGTTCAGCTTGTAGGAGAGAGTCTCTGTCACCAACACCTTAGCTCCAGGAAGCCATCTACCTGGCATAGTGAGCCTGGTCTGGGCTGGAAAGAGGGCACTGGAGCTGGGCCATGAAGCCTGATCCGTTGTACCTGGCAGCAGCTGAACAGGTCTAACTAGAGCCAGCCCTCCTAGAGCTTTGACTGGGAGAACTGAACGACTGACACTGGGCAGGTGGAGAGCTGAGCGTGGACCAGATACCACAAAGTGAAACATGCTTCCCAAATGAGGTGACTTGGGAAAGGACCACAGAACAACAGAAAGAGGAGATGTCACTCTGGGTCTCAGATTTAGAAAAGAATCCTGCTGTTTAGGTGGTGATTGTAGCAAAGGGGTAAAGCTTGCCACTCAGCCTCCAGGAAAATCAGCTACCTCTCGTCACTTCCTAACAAATGGTACCTGGGCTCCAGGCAACACAAAGCAGGTCTCTTAGCTAAATCCTGGGGTATGCAGGGGTAGCTGGGATGACTTCCAGTGAGCTAAGACTCCACTTGCTCCTCTGGCTGTCCAAACTGACACCCTAAGACTACATAGGTTCTTGGCACCAAAGGATGTCATAGCCTGGGGTGGGGCAGGACTCCACCACAGCCTTCAGAGCTAAGACCACAGCTTCTCAACTGTGCCACTGAAGTGACAGCCAGCCCATCAGCTGTCAGGGAAGTGGACTGGCTGTCCTGTTCTGTGGAACCCACCTCCCACACTCCTGCTTGAGACCTCTGCAAAGGACAGTTTGTGTTCACCATGGAGTCCACGGCTCTGTGACCTGATGGAGCTTCCTGGAGAGTCTAGAAGCAGGGGCTCCTCCAAACAGCCCGAGGCTTAAGTCAAGGTTCTCTACAGAGCTGGCAAGGGCCTGGATTCCAGCCCAGTGTCTTTCTTTGCTTATGGCACCCCTAGATACTCTCTGTAGTTCTGACCTAAAGTCAGAGAGCCAGGCAGGAGGAAAGGAAGCCCCTGCCCCTAAATAGAATGCAAAGTGGCATCTACCCTCCTCTCTGGGGGATTAAGAGCAGAGATCAGGCTTTCCCTCTCTCTGAAAGAACTGGCTCCTCTCGGGGCTCCACTTCTCTTTCCCTCCACTGGGAGGCTGGGTGAATGGGCTTTCTAGGACTAGTTCAAGTCTGCAAGAGTTAACACTTGTCTGCATCCTCACAAGCTGCCCCAGCCCCAGCCCTGGAGATGGCCCTTTCCAAAGTGAAGGATGATGAACAGGAATGTTTCTGCGAGCGTGGCTGCAGACTTTCTCCTGAAATGACTCTTTGAGCTGCACAGACCCAGGCAGAGAGAGCTGATGCAAGCACATTCTGTTTAAGTTTCTGTGGGGAGGATTTTATGTAGAGAGGACTAGAGCAGCCTGTCATTGGGAATAACTGCTCAGAGGGGGACAGTAGACATACTCAGCCATGCCCTTCCAATGCGCAAGCATGGTGAAATTCAGAAGCTGCTTATTGCTCAAGGCAGGAAAGCCCCCCCAAGGGGCTTTTGCTCAGACTAACACCTTCTGTCTGTTTGCTGTACCCTGTAAGGCTAATACACATTGGAGTCCATACTCTTCCCTACCCCAAGGCTTCCTGAATCCTGGGGCTCTGCTCACACATAGAACTATAACTTTCCATCACCAGCGCTCTCTGTATGCTGTGTCTTCTGTGCCAAGTGGACTCCTAAGCTCTTATCTAGACTCCCGGGAAGCAGAGAGGGAGCCGGCTTTTAATGTATATAAACTGGCAGAGGCCACGGAAGCACCCTCCCTCTTGATGTTCTAGTCTCGAGAGGAAAGATGAAGTGAGCCCAGGACAGCCTGATGGACAGTTCTCTCCTTCTCTCCCTAAGGGACATCAAGGACCACAGAGGTTCCCAGCCAGTTCTTCCCTTTCCCCTCTTTGTCTTCTCCTGAGAAATAGTGGGTCAAGAGGATGGAGATGGGTGGACAGGCTTAGTTTCAGGAGGCTGAGGAACAAATTCTTGAAGGGACCTTGAGGCTCCAAGTCTACAAGACAGGGGACAGAGCCCTCAAGGGAGGCAAGACAAGCCCAGGCCCTCAGGACCTACCACAGGGCAAAGGTGCTGTGGATCTCTTTGATGGGGACTCAGGCACACATACAGGGAGATCAAGAAGCACCACACCCAGGGTTACAAGGACCTAGAGGAGTAACAGCACAGTTTGAAGAGTTCTTAAGGGTTTTCTAAGCCTCTATACACCCCCTCTCAGGGCCAGATCCAAACCCTTTCCAAGCTTTGCATACTGAACAAAGCCCACAGCCCAGGATGCGTATAAGGAGAAGGAGGAAGTTCTGGCTGGGATTTCAGTCCGGTGCTTCAGAAAGTGAAGCTCTGGGTACCATTTAAACATTCCACCCTTGCTTAATGCAGTGAGGTGGAAAGAGGATTCTCCCACGGCCCTACCCTGGATGCTGAGACCTTCCCAACTCACTACAGTGTCCCCAGAGCCATGGATCAGGCCTCTCACCTGGGGTGGATGTCCACCAACAGCACGAGCGTCTGCATGGTGATCACGTCGATGCGCTTGCAGTGGAAGCGGGCCACCTTGAGCACCTTGAGGTACGTGAAGCAGAGTACGATGAAGGAGAGCAGGAAGCTGAGCGCATGGAAGGCGCTGGTGAAGACAGCAAAGCGCAGGCGCTCCTCCGGCCGCCGGCTGCACAGCGTACACGAGGCATATAGCTGGTGGAAGCCGAGCCAGGACAGGGCGAGCGCGGTGGCCGGGAAGGTGAGCGCGTGCAGCCACGTGTAGGCCACCATGAACGCGGCATCACGGAGGCGCATCTTGGCACGGTAGCTCAACGGGAAGACCACAGCCACCCAGCGGTCGATGCTGAGCGCGGCCATGCTGAGCATTGAGTTGGCGGCCAGGAAGGTGTCGAGGAAGGCGGCCAGGCGGCACAGGCGGTCCCCAGCCGGCTGCCGCTGTGCCACGACGCCGGCCAGCGTGAGTGGCATGTTGACCACGGTGCACAGCAGGTTGCCACACGTGAGGTTGAGGGTGAAGAGCGCCGGCGCCTGGCGGCGAATGTCAGCGCTGTGCAGGAGGCAGAGCAGCACCAGCCCGTTGGACAGCAGCGACACGCCAATAGTGCCCACCAGCAGCCCCGCCAGGCCCGCGTCCCACGAGTTCATGGTGCGCGCCGGCAGCTGGCGCTCAGGGCCCGCAACCCCGCGCCGCCATGGCGCAGCCTGCTGCCGCCTCAGCCCCTCGGCGACACGGATGCCCAGAGACCCCTGGCCCCCGTCGCCATGGCTACCCGGAGGGCGTCCAGCAACCCAGAACCCCGCGCCAACCCCTGGGCCAGCACCTAGGGACGCAGGCACCCGGAGCCCCGCGCCACCTCCCAGGCGAGCACCTGGGTGCAGAACCACTTGGACTCTGGGTCACCTCACCACCGGCGGCGAGCACCTGGGAGAGCGGTCACTCCCAGCCCCGCACCACCTCTTGGCATGTCGCCCGGTGCTCCGCTGAACTCCTGTGGTACCCTGGGATCCTGGGTCGCAGGTGCCTGCGGTCACTGGCTTTGCCTCTGCCTGCACCCGCCCTCACCGGGTCCCTCTAAGCTCTGGCTCTGCTCCGCACACCCTTCTGCTCTGTGCCTTTCTCTCTGTCTCCCTCTCTCTGCCTCTGCGCTCAGTCTCCAGTGTGCTCTCACTTTCTGCTTCCCCTCCCCCGTCTGTCTCTCCCACCTCCAATTTTCTCCTTCCCTCTTGCTTCCCCTCCCTCCCTTTCTCCTTTCTCTCTTCTTTCTCTCAGGAAACTGGCTGCTTCTGAGAAGGAAATCCCACTGATAGACTCTCTCTCTCTCTCTCTCTCTCTCTCTCTCTCTCTCTCTCTCTCTCTCTCTCTCACACACACACACACACACACACACACACACACACACACACACACACACCCCACATTCACACACACACTTGGAAGGAAAGAGCCCTGCAGGCTCCCTTGCCGAGTGACTGGCTCCCTGTGGCTCCCCTCCTCCTCTTCCCTTCTAACCTCCCCAATATGAGCTGAGTCAAAAGAATCCAAGGAAAGAGAAGGATGCCTGGACACCCTCATGCCTCAGTGGCACTTGGTCGCGCCTAGCTGACCAGACCTTGACCCAGCCCCCCTGTCCCATAGCTGCCCAGCATCTGGGCTTGCTGCTGTAAGCTAAGACGAACTGGGGAGCTTGGTTAGGCTTCTGCTGAGCTGGAATGAAATTCACAGCTCTATCTTGCATTAGGACCAGATATCTCCTGAGATCAACCCGCCCCCCCATCTGTCCACAGGCAGCTGCTGCCCTACTGGGCACTGAGTCCCCAAGGCTTCATCCTATCACTCTGTAGTCATTCAGTTGCATTCTCAGACTTGGTGGAAGGACACTTGAGGCTCACTGGGACATCCCTTGGGCATGCCTTCAGCCAAGAGAACACTTTATCTGTCCATAGCCATCAGAAGCAGCCCTGGGGTGACTGGTATTGGGCACATGTGGTGTCCAGGACCAGCTGCTGTCTGTCCATTCTCAGTCTGATGAGACAGCAAGTTATTGATGGTGAGACAATAAGTTATGTTTATTAGGCATGTGGGTGAACTGTTTAGAGAATGGATGGCATGATTTGATCCGAATCATGGGAACTTGGAACATAAAGTGTCTCAGCCTCCCCTTGGGGAAACATGTGGGGACTGTGGCTCTCCTGTCCCTAGTCCTGACTCTGCAGTTTCAAAAGTGCTTGGTGAACAGATAGGTGACAACTTTTGGAGCTTCCTCAGCCTCTTCCCTTTCTGTGAGATGCTACCTCCTCCGGTGACCACCTACATTGTGTCTCAGAGCCTGGTGACATGGTCAATGATGACGGTACATGGCCGGCCAGACCTCAGTCAAAAAGAAGCCAAGCATAGACAGCTTCCCTAAGGGAACTATTTTGTCTCCCCCATCACACTAATTATCTCTCCTCACAGAGTTTCAAGTATGGAGGGGGCTCATATAAAGCACTGGGAAGGCAGAGAAAACAATGTCCTTTCTCCCCTGCACCTTGACAGGTGCTCATTAACAGTCATTGCAACAAACAACAGCCCTACACAGTGGAATGTGCTGGGGCCCCTTCTTACCAGCTCTCAAGGGTGCTCTGGGAGTGCTTTCGAAGCTCCCTTCACAGGCAGCATGCTAGTAGTTGAAACCTAGTATACCAGGGGCATTTACATCATAGAAACAAGCCAATGCCACAACTGCAACTCAGGGCCTCCTATTAGCTGAGCCTGTGGTTAAGCATTTACCAGCACATCGCTCTCCAGACCCAGGGCAAGTCACCCAGCTTCCCTCCATCTTGGCTTCTTTATCTCTTTTTCAGAGCTGTGTTGATACTGTATGGGGGTGGCTTTGCTTCTCAGGGAAGAGACAAGCAAGTAGAATACTGGCAATCTTCTCAGCTCTTGGTCTCCTCATGTGGCCTGCAGAATTCAGGTTGGCCCTGCATCTTCATCTCCTGCTCGGTTGAGGACAGCACAGTGGGTTGTCCACTGGCGTGCCTTCCTGCTCCCACAGATAGCCTTGACAAACCACCTCTGGGATGGGACCGGTGTTCAGGATTACTTCTGGAATAAAGCAGTATCTTTCGGGACATACCAATGGATCCTTCGTTCTTACAGTACAGTGTTCTATAGAACCACCTTAGATGCTGGTTAAAGATTTGGATTCCTGAGTCACCTCCTCCCAGGGTTTCAAGTCAGAGAGCCTGAGATTCTGCCTTGTTAACTAGCTCTACAAATGACAATCGGAAGTGATCCGGCTAGATAGCTGATGCCTCGTCATGCCCTGGACACAACCTCCATCAGTGGCCCAATGATCTGGCCTCACAGGACTACAGTCTTTGCAGGAAGCACAGACATTAAAACGTTAAACATTAACTAATCTATTCATAGCACATGAATTGCCAAAGCCTGCCCAAACATCACACTTGATTTAACCCTTGCAAGAATGAGGAGATGAAGAGTTAACTACTGCCACTATCTCAGAGGTGAGGACCACAAAGTACAGAAGAGTTATGTGACAGAATTGGCTACAAGGGCTGGCTTCTACTGTGTGTTCCAGAGCTCCCCAGTCACCTTCTCCATGAGATGCTTTTGGTCTATAACTTAAAAGAACCTCAACTTCTCAGCATCAAAATGATGTTGATAACCAGAGAACTGGGGCCAACAGTAAGAAAACAGTACTCTCTTCTCTCTCTCCCTCCCTCCCTCCCTCCCTCCCTCCCTCCCTTCCTCCCTCTCGCCCACCCAACCCCTCTCTCTCTCACATACACACCATTTTGAAGAGCATTTGCTCTCTGAATTCCTAAGGGCAATATTGAAAGGTTAAAATGCCAGAATAGAAATTCAGAATATTATAACTCAGTCTGCTGAGGAACCGAAGCTCATTTTCTTCTGCTTATTTAAACAAAATTTCCTGCTCCCACTGGGATTGTTGGAGGGCTGATCTCCATAGCGACCAGGTCCCCAGCCTTGTTGGCTTTATCTGGGGCAGTCTTCACTGAGTTCAGGTCTAGCATAGCCTTACACATTGATAATGAGGTTATAGGCACCGAACACAGCCCTATGTGGGATTTGATACGAGCCTCTGCTAACCCTCCAGAAGAGAATCTAAGAATCCAGCCCACTCCACCAGGGCCTGCAAGGTCTGGAGAATGCCTGCCAGGGAACCACACTGTGGTTCTTTCGAGCATGCACTTTCAAGCCAGAGGGAACTCAGCAGTGATGGAATGTTGATGACAGCATTAACATGACTCATAAAACGCTGTAACTGTGCCCCCTAGGGAAGCGCAGCAACAGGACTGACTCCGTAGAGGCAGAGGAATGCACACATCTTTGTCAATCTTTGCAGGAACTCTCCAGCATGTCTATCCTGAAGTGAAAGAACACTTCCAGAACAGGCAACGGTTTGCTCAAGGTCACTTTCAGTCAGTCACATCAGTTGACAGAATCAAGTGAATTAGTTGGAGATCCACATCTATTAGGCATAGACCTCCATGTTTTCCCTACTGCATTGTTCTCTATCACACACACACACACACACACACACACACACACGCACACACTGATGGGTTGCTGACAGAGGTGGTCCCTTCACAACTGCCTTTAGAGAGTGGTGAAGTGTTATTACAAGAACCAGACTGGCACCCATGTCCCAAGGGAACCCCAGTAGAAGTGCTATGGATATGAAGAACACGTATGTTGGTGGTCATTTGGGTGAGTAACCAGGGGATTCTAGACTTGTACAAGTTAAAGAGAGGGTAAAGATTCTGGGCATTCCATATGGAAAGAAGTATCTGGAAAATGCCTATGACCTAATGCTGGAGACCCTGGAGAACTATGCCTCTGCAGCAGAAAGTGGACCTCAGGAAGGTGGGAGACACAGATGGATGTACCAGCTCCATGACAGGCACAAAATGTAAGGCCTGTTGAGATGATGGCTTTCATAGCCTGGAGCATCCAGTCAGCCTGCTAGCCTCCCCAACTGGGCCCAAAAGCAGGATTCCATTTTCAAAGCATTTACTCAACTGATATTTAAAGTGATCACAGTGGCACTGGAGTTTACCAGAGGCCAACTGCAGATGGGTCCCATCATCCAGATTAGGACACTGAGACCCTAGAAAAGGCATTCATTCTTTGCAGAACAATATATGACTCGGAGTGGCAGACTAGATCCTGGAATGTTGACCACGACCTAGCTCACTCCCCAGTACTCTCTCTATTATAACTAACCTGCTAGACTGGTGGCCGCTCTCCAAGTGCATGCCCTAGGGAGCCCTCATGCTGGGCAAACAGAACCAACTGTACATTCTGTCATTCCAACAGGCCACAGTCTCAGGTTCAATTGACCATAAATGCATGGCTTTTTGAGACAAGTTCTCAATTAGCACAGCCTGGCATCAAACTTGCTATATAGCTAAGGATGACCTTGAACTTCTGATCCTTCTGATTCCATCTTCCTAATGCTGGGATTGCAAGCATGCATCATCACACCAGGCTCATCTGCTCATTGTCAAGGAGAATTGGCTCACTGGCCCTGGACCTTTACCACTCCCGAGTCTCCATGATGGCCCCAGACCACACAAACCAACTATGTAAGGTGATAAGCTCAGAAAGAGGGAAGAGAAGTCACACTGTCTGATAGCCTTGTCTGGTAATCTCCCCAAAGAAGCCAAGGCTTTGCTGTCTGAAGAAATTCAGAATGCTAGGCAATGTTTATCTGAGCCTTGCCAGGATCCAGACACTCCCAACTGCCTTATCTCATTTAATCTTTGCAGCATATATGAGATGCTTCTGCTACAACAGATGAGGTAACAGAGGTTCAGAGAGGCTGGGCACGGTGCCCAAAGACCAGAGCTAGTGGGGAAAGTGAGGGGGACGCAGGTCCAAGTACGTGATGGCTCTGGCTCTGTTCTGATGCCATACTTGATCCCCTAGTCTCTCCTAGTCATACCCACTAACAGCCATTTCCACTCTGCTCTCATCTGCTCTCTTCCCAACTCTGTCCTTGGGCTGGGTATCAGCTAGACAGTGTGACAACTTAGTGTCTGAGAGAGGGCTTCTGCTGAGCACACTGCTTCATTTCCCTGCTTATGGTTCTGGGACAGAGCTTACCACCCTGTTTGTAGACTGGGTGCTCGAGGGAGGCATGGCATGAGTCATCTTGTCCAAGGACTCTCAAATAGCCTGGGTAGATCAGAGACACGATCCTTTCCCACGTCGGGGCTCTGGTTCCTGTACCACAACTGCCCTGCAGATTGTGAGAGGGAAGGAATTGCTATCCAACTAGAGTCTGTGTGGCCAAGGGGAGGCGCTACTTCTCTCTGCTGGACTCACATGCACACATAGCTACCAAGAGGGGGGCGCATTTCACCCCGCTTTAGAAATCCATTTCACCTGCCTGTAGCAGGGAAGCCTCTTTATTTGCAACTAACTTAACTGGCTCCTGAAACAAAGGTGTGTATGATTGGCCTTTCTAGGTTTTAGGCCATGAGGCACTGAACCCATCTCAGACGATGGTTCCTCTGAGCTTGCACTGACTCCTGAAAATGTCTGAACCTGTTCATTTCCTGTCTCTGAGCTGGAAATGGGCAGTGGAGCTTACCTTAGATTTCCAGAAATGGAGCCTTCAGGTCCTTGTCCCTGTTCTGCTTTCCAGTTACCTACAGTCAGTCGCTGGGCATTGCTAGGCAGCCTGAAAGTTTGGAAATCTTCGTGGTGTCCTGGAAGATCAGCACCAGGAAGATGGACAGCTCCTGGATCCTGCTGTGTATGTTTCAAGTGAATAAATGAAAGAAAGGCCCTCATCCCCTTTATTAGTGATGACTCCAAAATTTTCCTTGATGAGTCCCTACTCTAAGTCAAGGGATACAGTCATATCACATCCTCAGAAAGCCACTGGAGGAGTCCCTAGCCTGAGTGTCACTGTCTAGTGCCAGTACTTGGTCTGGAAGCACCGTGTTGTTGATAAAACTTTGTGCCAGAAATCAAGGAGGTCAGGATCCTAGTCTAGTCTCTGAACCCAATTGACCATATGCCTTTGGGTAATTCTTTACCCTTCCACCATATTTGAAATGAGGTGGGTGGATAAGGTGATTTTACCTGTGCATTTGGGTTGCTTGAAAATGCCACACAAGGAACATGAATAAGGAGAGAGGAGGAAAGAGGGCCAGAAACAGGCACCCAAAGGCCTTCTTTCCCCATATGGTGGAAATTAAGTCCCTTCTGCTGCAGTGGCAACTGAAAACCCATGTACCACTTTAGCTTTTGAGGGCTGTGTGGGTGGACGTGTGGGGGAGAATTCACTTTTCTGCAAGTGTGAGCTAGTGGGAACAATCTCTGAGCTCAGCTCTTGGCCCTCAGCACACCCAAGGGGTCTATGCATTTTAGGTCCTGCTCAATGTGTGCATTCAAGGACAGATCCTGCCAGCAGGTCTGCTGGAGACAGAGCCAAGGTGTGTGCTTGTGTGTTCAAGGAGGTGTGGGTGGGAGCGGTCAAACCAGCCAACGGCACCAAAGTGATGGCTTCCTGTGGAACTGGTTTGGGATCAGGGAAACCAAGGCAGACATAAGTCTTTTTCTAAATGACTCAACTCTTTAGGAGGCTTAGCAAGATTTAGAAAGTAGGAAAAATAGTCCTTAATTTGCATGAATACTGAGAGCAACTTTAAAGGAAAAAAACCAGTTATTTGCCCATGCTGAGTGAGAGGGTTGTTGCCTGATGCAGGGGTGTGTGCCTGTGGTCTCAGCTGTTCCAGAAGCTGAGAAAGGATGACGGTGACTGAGGCCTGGTCAACCCTATCTGGGGAAAAAGGGCAAAATAAGACAAACGAAAATCAGAAACAAGCTCACTGCACTGTGCTTATTGGAACTTCCCTGACCCCAGACAGGCTCCTCATCCAGGCACCATCTGTTAGCATCTTTGAAGTCCACTCACTCAGCTGGATGAGTGCTTTGGTCCTTGGAGGTCCCATCAAAATGTGTCTTCACGGGCTGCCTCAGACAGATGAGAAAAGAAGACTTGGTTCAGTGCCCCATGCTGTTTTCCCATGCTTCCCCAGCTCCGACATGCCTCCCCCCTCCACCATAGTCCTCTTCCCTTCCCTTTGCCCATTAGTATAGTAGCCATCAAATCATCATGTCACTCTATGCTGTATGCTGTGGCTCTTAGGACAGAAGCATTTCCCCTTATGCAGATTATTGTAAGAAGTTTTCTTCATTGAGTTTAAATTTACATAATGAAATGGGAAGTTCTGGGCATAGCATTTGATGAAGTTGATAAGCTAGGCATCAATGTCATCTATGCATTTGCTGAGACAATGTTTCTATATCCCCGAAAGGTCCCTTATGCCCCTTTACACTCAACCCGTGACCATTCATCCACTCCAGCTGCCTATTGTTCTCTTTTTTAATCATCGTGGATTAATTTTCTACTTGAACAGAACTTAATGCTGAGTTCTGCTAATCAAGCTTCTTTTACATAACACAACATACTTTAGTCTTATCCACCCTGTTACATCCTTTGCAAGCTCATTTCTTTCTGTTGCTCAGTAGAAACCTATTGTATGAACATACCTATGGTTTTTAGCCATTATCATCTTGATAGACATCTGCGTCAGATCCTGTCTTAGAGTTGCTATTGCTGTGATGAAACACCATGACCAAAAGCAAGTTGGGGAGGTAAGGGTTTATTTGGCTTACACTTTAAGATCATAGTCCATCATTGGAGGAAGTCAGGACAGGAACTCAAACAGGGCAGGAATCTGGAGGAGGAGCTGATGCGGAAGCCATCGTGGGGTGCTGCTTACGGGCTTGCTCCCCATGGCTTGCTCAGCTTGCTTTCTCATAGAATCAAGGACCACCACTCCAGCACCTCCCCATTAATCACTAATTAAGGAAATGCCATACAGCTGGATCTTTTCTCAATTGGGGTTCCCTCCTTTCAGATAACCCTAGCTTGGGTCAAGTTGACATAATAGTCAGCACAGATCCAATTCATAAATATTCTGAATCAAGCTGCTATGGACATTCTTGTGGTAGATTTGAAACAGTTGAGCTGGTTCTTACCTAGAGCCTTCACCCCTACTGACTAGTGTTCATGGTACCAGAAGGTACTCTGCATGCTACCGAAGGAGAAAGGTAAATACGAACCCTCACGCCTGCAGTGGTGACCTCCCTGCAAGGGGCACTGGTGAAATGGTGGCACATAGCTTGTGGAACTAACCAACCAACATCTGGATGGATTTAAGGCCCATTCCATGAAGTGGAACCCATCCCTGACAGAGCTCAGGTGGCCAAGAACCTGAAACAAGATAGGCCATGAACCTAGGGGAAAACCAAATACTACTATTTTACCAAAGGAACATAGCAATAAAAAGACTCTTAACAATACTCTGCTGTATTCATAGGTAAGTGTCTCACTCAGTCATCATCAGAGAATCTTCCTTCTGCAGTAAGATGGGAACTGATACAGAGACCCACAACTGGACAGTGTGCAGAGAGCGAGAGAGCTTGGAGCACTAAGCCCCGAATGCCTGTCTCCACCAATTCCCTTCCCTCAAGGCTCAGGGACCTTGTAGAAGAGGAAGCAGAATGAGTATACGAACCAGAGGGGATGGAGGACACCAAGGAAACAGGACTTTCCAAACACAGCAGGTCCAGCACCTATGAACTCACAGAGACGGTGGCAGCATGCACAAGGCTGCACAGGGCTGGGCCTGATGGGGTCCTAGCACTGAGAGGAGTGGACACAGGCCTCCATCCCTAACCCAGAAGTGATCACCATTGGTAATTGCTCTCAAATGAAAAATTTGTTTTCTTCAATGGAGTCTCACTGGGTATACAAACCACTCTTCAGGCCAGGCCCCGCACCCACAAGTAGATGGCCAACGAAAAATGAACTTAATGCACTTTTGGAGAGTCTTTGTCTAACAATGCTTTGTCAGGGCTTTCTCCCTGCCCACCTTGCAGATTCCTGGGGTATGTATCATGGTTTCTGGTTTTGTGTTTTTATGGGATTTCTGTGTGCGTGAATATGTGCGTCTCTGTGGCTGTGTGTGTTTCTTAAACTTGTTTGGTTCTTTTTCTTCTGTTTATTTGTCTTGTCCTGTTCTGGCTTGTATGTTTTTATTTTATCTAATTTTATGCTATTATCACCACTACCACCACCACCACCATCATCATCATTTTAGATGCCTATCTATATCCTACTGAGAGAAAAAAGGGTGTGGATTTGGATGGTTGTGGAAGTGGGGAGGATCTGGTAGGAGTTTGGGGAGGGGAAACCATATCAGAATATATTGTATTAAAAATCTATTTTCAAAAAAAAATGCCAGTTTCAAAAGTGCCAATGAAATTTTACTATGCAACCTACAGTAAATCAGATTATCTTTTTCCTTTTGAATTATAAGGTTTTAAGATATGTTTGCATTCAAAACACTTATTAGATAGGTGAGTTTTAAATACTCTTCTAACCTATAGATTGTCTATTTTTTCAGTTATTTTAAAAGAGTTATTATTGTGTCTGTGCATGTGTGTGTGCATGCACATGATTGGTGGGGGAGCACATGCCAAGGCATGCATGTAGAGGTCAGAGGAAAGCCTTTCCAACTCAGTTCTCTCTTTCTGCAGTTACACTAATTCCAAGGGTTGAGCTCAGATTGTCAGGCATGTGCAGCAAGGACACCAAGGAAACAGGACTTTCCAAACACAGCAGGTCCAGCACCTATGAACTCACAGAGACGGTGGCAGCATGCACAAGGCTGCACAGGGCTGGGCCTGATGGGGTCCTAGCACTGAGAGGAGTGGACACAGGCCTCCATCCCTAACCCAGAAGTGATCACCATTGGTAATTGCTCTCAAATGAAAAATTTGTTTTCTTCAATCGAGTCTCACTGGGTATATCCACCTGTATATATACCTGTATATATACAAGTGCCTGTATCCACCGGGCCACCTTGCCAAGCCTCTACTCCTTTTTTTTTAATTAAAAAAATGTTTTAGACTTACTTATTTTAGTTCTCATGTGTGAGTGTTTTGCCTGTATGTGTGTATGTATGTTTATGCTTGCTGCCCACAAAGGTCACAAGAGGGTTTCCGATCCCCTGGACCTGGAGTTATGTATGGGTATGAGCCACCATGTGAGTGCTGGGAACTGAACCTGGGTCCTCTGGAAGAGCGGCCAGCACTCTTAACCACTCTTCAGCCATCTCTTCATACCTTTTCTTAATGGGATGTTTTGATGAGGAGAATTTTTAATATTCATGAGTCAGAAGTTTTTAATATTCATGAAGTCAAACTTGTTAATATTCATGAAGTTGAGCCTATCATATTTTTATGATTACTGCTCTCTGGCTTCCCTTAAACATTTTTCCAAACCAATCTAAGCTGGTAACAGTTTTTTTTTCTTCTAGAAGCCTTGTATCTTTAACTTTTATACCGAGGCAAAGGGCTCATTCCAATTAATCCTTGTGCATGGTATGAGGTAGGGCTGAGGTTAGTTTATTCTTTACATTTGATATTGTTTTCAAACAGCTTAGGTTGAGCCTATTTGCTCTTACATTAAATTACTTTGGAAACTTTTTCAAAACCACTGAGCACTTAACATTTGCTATATTCTTTATTTTATTCCGTTTCTTGGTGCATCTTGACACCGGTCTATACTCTCTTGATTATTTTTCCTTCATAGTAAGTTATAAAACTTAATACCCTTTCTTAAGACTTACAAATACCAATATAATGTTATAAAATTTCTCCCATTTTATTCTTTTTTATTCTTCTTTATTTCAATTTTTCCCATAAACTTTACAAATTTTTGAATATATATGTATTTTTAAAAGCATGCTAGTATATATATATAATATATAATATATATAATATATATATAATAATTCTTTACTGATTTTTGGGAATTTCACACGCACTGCTCGCCTCCCAGATCCTCCATATCCACCTCCTGCCCCTGCAACATTCCCCTTAAAGAAACCCTCCCAAATTAATTAAAAACAAACAGACAAAAACCCAGCTTGCCCCCCCTTCTTTTCCGCCTCTCCAACACCTCTTCATTCCTCCTAGCGGCATTAGGAGCTACAGTGTGTCACGAAGTATATATACCCTTTTGTCCAATCAGCCCTGCTTGCAAATGTTCACTGAAATGAGTCATTGGTCTGGTTCAAGGCCTCTGGCCTCTGGCACACCATCAACACTGGAACCTTACCGAAACTCCTCTTGGATATCCTGCTGTTGCCCGGAGTCATGGGGATCCTGCGGCTATCATCCTGAAGAACAAGCCCCTTCATGCACTCCAGCAGGTCATATATGGGGTAGATGTTAGGGTGGGCCAACCAAAGTCCAGGATGTAGCTAAGCTGGTCAGTCCAGGCCTCTGAGGTCACCCCTCTCAGGTAAGGAGTAGAGCCAGCTCTCCTAGGCCCATACCATTGGGGCCAGCTCTCCATGCCCATGGTGAGGGGTGGGGCCATCTCTCCTGAGTGTGGGGAAACAGCTCTCTTGCTGAAGTGTCCAGTGAGAGGCAGGACCAGCTATCCCAGGGCCAGCAAAGGTCAGGGATGCCTCAGCACAGACCTTGGGTTTCAAACTACATGGTGCCTATGGCTCCCTGTGATAACACATGGACATCAACACAGACCCTAGCTGCAGCAGGATCATGGACCCAGGCATGGCCCTTGGCAGCAGGCCAGGCCCGGACCTCACCATGGCCTCACTATGGTCACACAGATCAGTATGGTCATGGCAGCAGTATGGCCCTTAGACACCAACATGGTCCCAGGTGGCTGACCAGACCCCAGGCATCTGAACAGGCCTAGGTGGTAACAGGAGCCATAGACATGAACTCAGACCCTGGCTGCTGCAGGGCCAGGAGCATGCTGGAGTTTTACATTGTACCAATAGATTGGTTTGAGAAAATTCGCTGTTTTAAAGGCATCAAGTCCTCCAGTCTCTGAACAGGGAATTCTGTCTGTGAGCTTTCCTTGAGTTCTTCTCAGCAACACTGTCATTTTCTGTCTTGTGCTTCCTTTTTAATCTCCACACTTATTATGTTTTAATGCTGTCATTTGTGCCATTGTCCTATAAATCTGTTCTTGATTGGTTCACTGCCAGCGTACACAAATACAGCTGATTCTTGTTGGAGGAGCGAAGTTGGTTCTGGGCCCTCGTTGAATTAGCATGTGAGTGAGTTTAGATGGTTTCATGAATTTCTTGGGTTTTGTGAATACATAATCATGTTGTCTCTGAATTAAACTGAAACAATCGTTTTGTTTTCCTTGTCTATTCCACTGGCCAGGGCTTCTTGTGCCATATCAGATGATGACGGAGTGACTTTCACTTTGCTTGAATTTTCAGAGAAACGGTTGTCTTGCATTCCTTATTCACTCCAAGGACCATTGTAAGCTCTGCACAGACGTCTCTTCGTCACATTAAGAAAGGGCAATTTGCCAGGTAAAGTGATATGTGTTTGTGACCCCAGCACTTGGGAGGTGGAGGCAGGAGGATCTTGAGACCAAGGTTTTCCTTGCATATATAGCAAGCTTGAGGCCAGCCTGGGCTATATGGAGAGAGACAGAGAGAGAGAGAGAGAGAGAGAGAGAGAGAGAGAGAGAGAGAGAGAGAGACAGAGAGAGACAGAGAGAGACAGAGAGAGAGACAGAGACAGAGAGACAGAGACAGAGAGACAGAGAGAGACAGAGAGAGACAGAGAGAGAGAGACAGAGGATGTCACCAGTTATTTTGATTTGGGAGCACTGATGCTTGGCAGCCTTGATTTATTACCGGTGAAAGCATTCAGTCTCTCAGCACGGATTACGATGTCTAGCTGTAAGTAATTTGTAGATGCCCTAACATGCATCAATGTAACATGCATCAAGCTAAGGAAGTTCCTTTTTATTTCTATTTTCAGGGGTGGGGTGCTTGACAAATGAGTGTTAATTTCATCAAGTCCTATTGCTACATCAACGGGAACAGTTGTGAGGTTTTTCTTCAGCTTTAATGCAGTGAATTATGTTAAGTTCTGAGAGTTGAGCCAGCCTTGCCCTCCTAGAAAGAAATCACACCTTGTCTTCATGGATCATCCTTTGTGTATATCGTTAGGTTCTATTAGCCTGTGTTACATCCTGAACTTTTGCATCTATGTTCCTACAGAATACCTGTTTCTATTTGTCCCTGTAGAAAATATTTGCCTAGTTTTAGTAGCAGGAGTGTGCTATCCTTGTAAATGTAGTTGGGAAATCATCTTTCCTCTTTATCATTTTTAAATGTTTGTGCTCAGCTTCCTCTCTCCTTGATACTCAGTTCGGGACACATACCATGAAATGGTGCTGCCTATGTTTAGGTGGCACCACATTCCCACAATTAATCCATTAGAAAAGTCCCTTGTAGACATGCCCACAGGCCAAACTAATTTAGACAATCCTTCCTTGAGACTCCCTTCCCAGGTTATTCCAGATGCTGCTAAATTGAGAGTTGAAATTAGCCATCACAAAGGGGTTGAGAGACAGGTGGCCTGGATGGGGGAAACAGTGGAATGGGGAAATAAGCAAAGATGGAATCTCAGAACATGCGGAAGTACATATTTGTGCAGCACAGTGCAAAACCTGCTCTGACTGGCTAAGCTATCTATGAAAGCAAAATAGAACAAGTGTCCATCCCCTCTGCTGGGGCCACAGTGAGCCACATTGACCCTAGCTGAGAGGCTGGTTTGGCCAGAGGGGAACATGACGGTATTCTAGGAGCAGCATTTTAGTACCAAACACCGAAGCCCAGCTGGGGTAACTCGGCCAATGCCAAACAGCACCAGGACCCCAGGGGAACGATCCAGGACTGCAACTGCCTTCTACCTGAGGGTCTCACAGGTAGGGACTATTGTATCACACTTAGAAAGTTTTACAGACCCTTGGATACAAAGAACTCTGTTTAGAACTTGTAAGATACTCTCAAGACCATGATAAGCATTGTTTTCACTGTAGCTGTACAAAAAAGAGCACAGTTCACTACCATGATGTTCTGGGCAAGAAAACTGACAAGAGAGGTACAAGGTGGAAGTGCTGGGTTTTAAACTCCCATCTATTCAGCCTATCTTCACCTCCGGATAGTTTGCTTCATGGCACTATGAACAGTCACTATGAACTAGGAAAATGCAGGTTCACTGGTGTGGTGGTTGGTTCTGGTTGTCAACTTAAGTGGATTAAGAGATGTCAGGACTGGTCAAATCTACTTGTGTGTCCATGGGGGCATTTCCAGAGGGAACTAACATGTGGGACTATAACAAAGGGGAAAGACCTCTCCTAAATGTGGGCAGCACCCTCCAGTGGGCAGGGTCTTTCACTGGGACCTGAGCCTGGCTGATTAGACTAAGCTGGCTGGTCAATACATCTCAGGAGTCTACGTTGTCTCTTTCTACCTCCATAGCATGTACTACCATGTGCAGCTTTTTACAAGGTTTCCAGAAATCAAGACTCAAGTCCTTACGCTTGTATGGTGAGCACTTCACTGAATGAACCCTCTCCCTAGCCCCAGCCTTGCTTGGTTTGGGCACGAGCAAGAAACAGCCATAGGAAGGTTTTGAAAGGCCCCAGTAAGGTGATAGATGCTTCTGTCTGCAAACAAATGTCACCAGCAGAAGCTGTCTGCCCCATGGAAATGGAAACCATGTGTCAGTCAATGTGCAGCTATATGGGCAACACATCATGACGTGGCTATGCCGCACGGGCACGAACCCCTCTCCGATCTTAAGGTACCTCCCATGTTTCTCCCCAATCCAATCTTTTTCCTTGTGAAATATGGTTAGAAAAATCTTATCGACTGGAGACAGAGAACACCTGCCCACTAATACCTAAGAAACAAGCCTGCTGTTGCTCACTGTTGTCTGTGAGAACTGCCTGGCTATTCCTGAATATTCATCTGGGGTGTATGGGACACTGTCTTCTGTGTTTAATAACATTCATATGCCTTTGTTTTCTTCCATCTAGGAACCAGAGCAAATGCTAATCTCTCTCTCTCTCTCTCTCTCTCTCTCTCTCTCTCTCTCTCTCTCTCTCTCACTCTGGCCACAGTTAGAATTAGTTATTCAATTTCTTCCTTTTCCCCCATGAGATCTACAGATCTACTGCAAGAGGTCAGAGGTTATACATAGGGACTACACTGGCACAGAACCATTTATCTTAACAAGAGTATTTGTGTTTATAACCCAATTTTTTAACTAGGTCAAGCAAAAGAGGAGATTGCTTAGAAGGAGATTGGGAGATATAGATCACCTTGAGTCAAGGAACGCCTGTCCCCACAGCAGTTTCTATCCCTGAAGAAATCTGAGAGCAGGACTGGAATACAATCTTTTCCTTATACCACCATCCCAGCTTCTTGCTGTGTTCCATGTTTTTCTCTCTTCTGGTTTTATTAGTCCAGTAGACAACATGGTGACCAAGGCTGTGAGCCCTTCTGTCTTAATGGTTTACCTGCAAAGGGACCCTCCTCTCTTCCATTAGTTAGACATGGACAAATCTCAGGGAGACTCTGACTGCCAATCTGGGACCAGGTGTTCATGCCTGACCCCACGGGAGTCACCACTATATGCTATAACAGCTGTTGGAGGAAAAGAAGATGAGCACAGCAAATTTGCGGTCTTAATTTGTCATTTTTATGCTTCATGCATGTGTGGTGGACAAATGCAGTGGATGTGATCCCTTCAAGAGGCTGAAGGGAAATCCAGATTGTGGGTTATTTTTGTCCAAAATTAAGTTAGAAACAGTTAGACCAAGGGTGAGTCTTTGAATGTTCACATTTCCTGAAGGCTCAGTCGGAATAAACAGTGTTTTAAGAATCAAAGAACAGCTCTGGAGAGATAGGACTCAGTGGGTAAAGCATTTGCTGTGCAAGTGTCAGGACCTGAGCCTGAGTCCCCAGAGCCCATTGGAAACTGGGTGCAGAAGTGTGCATCTGTAACCCCAGAGCGCCCATGTTGTGATGGGAAGCAGAGACAAGAGATCCCCAGAAGCTCTTCAGCCAGCTAGCCTGGTGTATGCAGTGGCCAACAACAAAGAATCCTTATTTCCACCCTACTGGAAGGCTAGGATTGTGGCCCAAGGTTGCCCTCAGACATTCACGTGCACACCATGACCCACATATGCCCACACTCACACATATACATTATACATACACAGGTATCATACACACACCACATATTCATACACATACAGATTTTTTTTAAAGGAAGCAAACAGGGTGACCTTAGATACTGTGATGCATACCTCATAAAGGGGAGGGTATTTGGGTGCAGGCTTGAGGACCAAGAAGTTTCCAGCTCTCCCTTGTCCACTCTCATCCCACAATAAAGGAAGACGAGCTGGGCAGCTTGGGTGACTGACAGGAAAATTGGGTCAATGCTGTCTCTGGTTGGACTATTTGGTCTGCATCTTGGAGGTGAGGAAAGTTCCATATGGTAGCCCAGGCTGTAGCTGGAGAGAAGTCATTGGCACCACTGAGACGGTGCTTTCTATATGTGGAGATCTGTCCTAAATGGGTACATAGAATAACCCATTTTATAAAAGCAACCATGTGATTGTCCCGTCTGCTCTGGGTTGATAAGCCCATCTCCCTCCAATTCAAGTCTACTTGGGACCTCAGAATGTGGCCATATTTGAGAACAAGGTCTGTGAAGATGTAATTAATTAGTTAGGATGGGGTTTCATTGGGTTAGGAGGCTAATCCGGTGCCTGGTGCCTTTATAGAGAGAGGGAAATTTTTTTTTTTTTTTTTTGGTTTTTCGAGACAGGGTTTCTCTGTGTAGCTTTGCGCCTTTCCTGGAACTCGCTTTGGAGACCAGGCTGGCCTCAAACTCACAGAGATCCGCCTGGCTCTGCCTCCCGAGTGCTGGGATTAAAGGCGTGCGCCACCACCGCCCGGCTGATGAGAGAGGGAAATTTTGACAAGAGAGACTCACAGAAAGAAGAGGGCTGTGTCATGACAGAAACTGAGAAGAAGTGACGTTGCCACCAGCCAAGGAGCACCAAGAATTGCCAGCGATTCCACTAAATTAGGAAGAAGCAAGGAAAAGATCTGCCTAGGAGCCTTTGGAGGAAGCACAGCCCTGCCAACGCTTTGAATTTTAACATGTAGCTTCCAGAGCTAAGGGTCACCGAAGTTCTGATAGTTCAAAGTCCACAGCTGTAATTTGTCATAAAAACCCTGGGGAAGGAGCATGGTGTCTTACAGAGGTAGAAACAACACAGCTTGCCCAAAGCCTCACAAGGGGAAGGTGGCAGAGGTGGAGCGTATTGGGGAGACAGGCCTGGGGAGGGACTCGGGGGTGGCACTGCCCAGTGTGACACAGCCTCGTCCTTCCGGCTGCATTCTGAGCTGTCTTGGAGACAGGAGAGTCTCCTTAGCATCCATCTCCTTAGACGGCTTTGCTTTTGGCAGGGCCTGGCTGCTGCCAGACAGCTAGCAGTCATCTCTGCCTCCTCCAGGCTACTTCCCGAGTGAGGCTGTGACTAAACGTCCGATCAAAGTAGCCCAAGGATGGGGAGGCTTGGTGGGGCTCGCAGGGTCAGTGCTCAGTGCAATTAAGTGGAGGAGGCGTGCTGGCAAGAGTAGTTCTGTGGCGGCGGCAGCGTGAGACGGCTGGTCACCGTGTGGCCACAGCCAGGAAGCAGAGTGTAGGGTGCTGGTGCAAAGTTCACCTCCTTTCCCCTTTTATTCAATGGTGCCGTCCACAGTCGGGATCGAATCTCTTTCCTCAGTTAAATCTCTCTGGAGATACTCTCACAGACACCCTAGGTCATTCCAGCTCCTGACAAGTCAGCGATGAAGACTGGCCATGCATCAGGCCTCGGCCATGGTCACACCTTCTAGCCTGGGTCCTGCTAGTGAACCGGCCTCACCTCCCTTTGCTTCTGGGCTTTTTCCTGGGGATGGGGCCTCCTGGCCAGCTCCCGGGTGTGGGGGAATTGACCAGCCCATGGTGGCTGCCGTTTGCCTCTGGCTCCGTTCACCTTCTTGTACTCCCGTAAGCTGTGCCACTTTCCAAAGCTCTGAGCAGACTTCCGTCAACATCTGGATACATGGAAACAGAGGTGACGTCTACCTGTCATCCAGCGGCTCAGCCGAATGCTGCAGCTCCCCCTGGGTTTCTTTATTCTCTTTGCTCTGTACTTCTTCCTGCCCGTTTGTTCTCCCCAGTTGAGCTCACACTGTTGATCACACTTCTTGGCGATCTACCAAGATCAGCCCATATTCATCTCAACTTCTCTGGGATAATCAGTCTAAGGACTGTGAAGTGACTGTCCTCCAGGTGCTGGATGCGATGGGTTATAGCTTTTCAGAACTGTCAGTCATGTAATCTGTCTCACATTTTTCACCTGATAGGGAGATTCTCTTCTCAAGGCTGGTGATCAAACCCAAGTTCTTGTATTTGTTAGGCAAGCGTCCCCCTGTTGAGCCATGGATCCAGCCCTTGCTGGTTTTTGCTTCATGTTGGGTTGTCTTTTTCTTTAAGAAGGAAGCCCAGAAGTAGAATTGAGGTGTGTGGACATCTTATAAAGTCTAAAACCCTCCACAGTGGAGAGAGTGGCCATGCCCACTGGCAGCTCTACACACCCTGGTTCAGACCCAGGTCCTCATCTTGTCGGTGCACATTAATCAGACGGGTATAAATCTGGCTCTTTGTTCTACTTTGCATTTCCTTGATTACTAATGAGGCTGAGCATTTGCAGACATACTGGTCATTTCCATTTCCTTGTTTGTGGATCATCTTCCCCAGACTCCTTTCCTGCCTGGGTGCTTCCTGATCAGCTTGTGGGAATGCTTGCCTTGGGCTGATAACCTTGTTCTCCCACGCTTGCTCACTGACATTGCCCAAACGGATGGGGTTTTTAATTTTTAAACAGTCTTGCCTTGTTCCTCGAGCTCTGCATGTAAATTGGGAGAAAATGGAAGACACGGGAAGGCAACGGTAGAAAGGAAGATTCTCTCATCCCTGCCTTCCAGAGATTTCCACTTTTAACACCTTAGGATGTCTCATTCCGTTTTCACTTCACCCAAATGAGATCACTCTGTACATAATGTTTTATAATCTGGTATTTTTTTCAGCCCACAGTCCCCACATTCCTGTCATATCGGAACATTCTAGGCGCCTAACTCCCAGACTGCTCTCCAGTTGCCCCAATTGGCCCCATAATGTCCTTCGGAGCTGCTTTGTCCAAAGCAGCATACTATGCAGTACCACCCGGAGCATGTCATTCCCAGGTCCCTTTGAGCACAGCAGAGTCTCAGTTAAGTGTCACAGAGCTGTTGAAGAGGCTAAGGCAGTCTCTCTACAGACAAACTCACCGGCTAGAGCTGTCCACCTTCTGACGCTAACATCCTCTGTCCACTAGATTTTCAGTAATGACAATTCTTAGCTGTGACCAATATATCTGCACTAAACTACCCTAGGATTCTGTTCTTTGATTTGGGGTTTGGGAGTCCCCCCACCCTGTGGCTGTGCTGCCCTGACTCTGTGCCCGTGGTTCCATGCTATGTGGGCAGGATGCTGTAGTGCAGTCCCTTCTGGAGTTTGGAGGAGTCTTCTCATGACTTGACATTTAAGACCCTCATGGGAGATGAAGCTCTCACACTGAGTTCCCAGGAAAGACCTAGTTAGGGCTGGAGGCTTAGGCCTGAGAGGTGAGCTGGTCTCTCACTTCCTGCAGAGGGAATCTGAAGCAGGCGTTTTTCACATTCCTCTATTTTAGGGGTGGCTCTGCCTCAGCCACCTGCCTCCAAAGTAAAAATATCCCAGTCCCAGAGTGTTCAATCTGCTTTGTTTACACAGACCCTTCTATGAGGTCAGTGGGTCTCTTCCTGGGGACTGTGTGAGCAGGTTCTCATGGGCTCGGCTCTCACAGAGGAGCTCCGCTAGAACACTGCAGAGGACAAGGAAAAACCACAATTAGGAGCCCTCATGCTGCTTGTGGCTCTAGTCGTACTGTGTATGTTCCCAGAAAGGCACATCAGCAGTACCCAGAAGGCAGGGAGGACCCAAACCCAGGAGCCGAGCAGGCAGGCTGGAGCTCTGGGTCTGTGGGAGCACTGCTCATCCCTCCAACTCCAATCTCTATTGTTCAGTTGTACAATGGGGATAATAATAACCCAGGGGCAGGAATACATTACCAAGGAATTCTATCTAAACTCCCATGCGGAGGCTGCCGAGACACTGAGCGCTCAAGCTGCAGGCCCTCTGATGGCTCTATCTGGGCTGATGTTGGCAGATCTGCCCTGCAGCAGGCAGGATCAGCCTGGCGATGTGGAGGCAAGGAGTTGATCCTCTCAGGACAAAGTTACAGGGGGGTGCTCTTTCTCTGACCGTCACGATGTCTATTTCCTCGTTTAGGACAACGGCTGTGCCAGAGTCAGGGTGGGGATCGGGGTGGGAAAAGTGGGGGAAAGCGGGGTGGGGGGTGGGGGTGGGGGGTGGAGGGGGTGGGGGGTGGGAACATGGAGAGTGTGCTTTAGCTACCTCCAAGCATCTGAGGAGTCTTGGGGGGCACCATGGCAGGGTGAGGGCGGCCATAAAGGCATAGCTAAGAGGCTCTACACAGAAGAGAGTGGGAATATAAGCTGGTTGTGAGGCAGAGGCAGGTCCCAGGAGCTCACCCTGGGGGTACGTGGGATATAGGACACCTCAGGAGGAAGGGCATGTGCTCAGAAGTCCATGTGACCATGAGAATTGCCCCTCTGTAAAAATCCTCAAATTCTCTCCTTTGTGCTTCAAAGAATTGAGCCTTAGTGGGAGGTTCTGGATACTCATTCTGGTTCAAGCTAAGTAATTACAAGACCTTTGAAAACAACTGTATATACACCTAACCTTGCCTCATTTTCTTCAGCTATACATGGAGTGTTGTGCGGAAACCCTCACACAGGACCACAAAAATGCTTGTCTAGAAAATGAGCCCGTGACACGGTTCCAGATGCACAGAATGGAAACAGCCTCTTCCTCTGTTCCTGGGAAATTGGCAAAATCAGTACTTAATCTTTACTCTTGAGACTTTAAAAATAAGTCCTTCAAGATATACCGCTGAGCCCAGTTTTCAGACTGGTATGCATGTGCGCAAGGCAGTGTCCATATTAAAACACACATGCGTGTGAATATCATGTAGGTGTTTAGCAAAAGGGCTGGAAGGCTGTTCCAGAACCTTCAGGGTGGGAGGGCAAGGGAACGTGTGAGGATCTGAAGCTGGCTGTCTTTCCCGTTCAATGCTATATGCTCACCTGCCCTTCGCTCCTTTTAAAACAAGCACACTGCTGTCGTCTCTGCAAGGGGCACATAATATGTGAGGCACACTTCACTCCGGGAGGGGTCAGTTGATAGAGAGGGAGGCTTTCAGGACTGTAGCTGCAGGGCTAATGGATGGAGGGGCATGGTGCAGAGAAGAAGGGTGTGCAAGGGACAGCGACAAGGTCAGTGGCCTGTGCCATGAGACCCAGCTGTGTCTGTTGCTTGTGTCAAGGTCCCTGGCCTCCCCTGGTCTACTTCCTTATGAGTTGCATAGATGTGACAAAGCACTTGCCCCCAGCATAGGGAAGGACTGAGTGAGGCAATAGGTACACAAACGCCACGCCGTATTCCAAAGAGAACTTGAACCCGAGGAGAGTCAGATGAGGTGGGCGTGCATGTGGAGGGAGAAAGGAGAGGGAGCAGCTGTTTGGTGCCACGCGGCAGCTTATTACTGCCACCATCCTATTAGTGGGCACTGATTCCTTTGTGTTTTTGGAGAAAAACCAGGCTGAGTGAATCACCTGAGGTCATACAGCAACTGGGTGGCAAGTGTGGCCCAGAGTCGGGGTGCAGAGCCTCTCCTTCCTGTGTGTCCATGCAGCATCCATCACCTGTTTGTAGGCTGGTGAGTGGCAGTATCCCAGTGCCAGAATCCTGGGAGCTTGTTGCTGCTGGAGACTTCTGAAATTGGTATTCAGCACCAGGATCTCCCCAGAGCTCAGACTCACCAGTGCACTGTGCTGCACCCACTATGAGCCGAATCCTGAGCCAGGGACTAGAGTACAGAATGCCACTTGCCAGCATGGAAGACTCTAAGTCCTTAGCCTGCTTACCTTACTGAAAATTCACTGCAATCCAACTTCCATTCCTAAGTGCCTGCAGTTATGGCCACTTTTGAAAGCAGTGTGCATACCATAATGCATACAGAATACCATGGAGGGTTTGCTCAGGTCTCTTTGAGGGAGGCATCTTCACTCTGTGTGAAGAAGCTCTTCCTATACTGGGCCAAGATGTGGATCAAAATGTGGCCTTCTGTCAATACCCTCCTCATCCCCCAACTTAAGGAATGTTGGAGACTATGTGATGGTGTGGTTTCTCATTACTATCCAGCGTTTATCAGGAGCCCAGGGTTCAGCTAATCTCGTTGGTTTCTTTTCTTTCTACCCCAAGGAACACAAGAAGATGAGAAGGACAGTAGCCCAGGCCTGGGTTGAGAGCCACCCACAGGCTACAGAGGAAGAATTTAGTCTGAGTTCTGGGGGGCACGGTTTAGGGTTCTTAGCCTTCCTAGTGCTGCGACCCTTTAATACAGTTCCTCATGGTGTGGTGACCCCCAACCATAAAATTATTTTCATTGCTACTTCATAGCCGTAATGTTGCTACTGTTATGAATTGTAATGTAAATGTTTGGGGGGACAGAGGTTTACCAGAGAACCGCTGATTTCAAGGCTCTTTTTGACCCTGATTCTCTCTACTTGAAGATGCCTGAAAAATCCTTGTGCAGAAAAACAGAAAGGCCCAGAGCTGCCTCCAGGGCCTGTCAAGGGAGAGTCACTGGGAGCTGATGGGACTGAGACACTTTACCATTCACACATTTATTCCTCTACGAATACTTGTGCCTGGCCGCATCCCGCCTGTAGTGCCTCATCCTCACCCACTGAGGTCCAAAGGCTTTCTTCATTGCCCTGGGCCAACTCCCAGACCCATCCTAACAGACACTCACTTTCTGCTGTGAAGCTTGCCAACTCCTGGCTCTGTGGCCCTTGATTAATGTTTCCTAATTCAAGTCTGGTATTTCTCTACAATAATTATATATCTGTATGTGCAACACACACACACACACACACACACACACACACACACACACACACACACACACACACTTTTAGGTTGACCCTTGAACAATTCCTTTCTTCTCTAGAATGCCAACAACATCAATGTGTCCTATGCAAAATGTTTTGTGCATAGGAAAAAAGCAGGGTATCTCAAGTGCTCTGAGAAGGGTCTAAGGTCTGTGCTCTTTTGAGCTCTGGAGTGAGAGGATGCTCACATTCTGTGAGCATATCTCTATGCACACTGGCTGTTAACTACAGTAATAAACAAATAATGAAAATGCCCCATTCCCAATTCCAGCCATAATCTGAACAGGCCCCTGTTTAATTGACATGTAAGTGATTATCCAATACTAACTACTGGCAATGCCATAAGGTGGCTTTTAGAGCTGTTGAGGAGCAGGACACCTCACTAGCATTGGCACTTACAGAGTATTCCTGGGAAGCATGGTGATGCCTGCTCTGAGTGCCCAGGACTGGTTAACAGTTGCTTTGGCATAGCTGATGCTTCAGGATACATGGCTTTTTTTTTTTTAAGCTTTCTGGGCATGCATTTTTCTTTTTCTTTTTTTAAAACTGAGTTATTGAGATAAAATTAACATATCATAGTTTGCACATTTGAAGAACACACTTCAATATCTCATAGTGTATTTGAAGTTCTATGGCCATAATCATGCCTAATAATTAAAACTTTTGTCTCCCCCCTACCACAGTTAATAACATTTATTCTTTTTTATAACACTTATTCTTATTTGGCTATTCCCATCATTGCCCCCTCAAGTTCCCCTGAACCCAGGCTATCTCTAATCTCCTAGTTCTATGACTTGCCTGTTTTGATCATTTTGTACATATGGAACCAAACTGTATTGTCTTGTGAGTAGCTTTTTTCTTCCAACATAAATGCCTTCGATGCCCATCTTCTATGTAGCAGATTCAAAGGATTCTTTCCTTTAGGTTGTCGATTACCATTCCACTGTCAGAATAGAAGGTGTGCTGTCCTCCCCTGAGCAGCAGATGGACTTTTCTGTTTGTGCTATCATGAACAGTGCTACCGTGAACAGCCACGGCTATGGACAGGTTTTCAGTTCCTCTTGTTCTGTGTCTAACAGTAGAATGTCTGTGTCCATTAAAGTGCATATGGCATCTCTGTGTTTAGTGTTTTGGGAAATCCCAAACTATTCTGGGGTGGCTTTACCATTTTGCATTCCCACCAGCCAGGTATCAGGGTTCCAACTTCCTCACATTCTCCTAAACACTTAATATTATCTGACTTCTTTGTTTTACGTGTGAAAGATATTAGAATTAAAATGAAGTCACTAATGATTAATCATTAAAGCTAGGAGGATATGGTGAGGACACCTCATACCTGTGTGTCTGATGAGAGCTACCACAGAAGACTGCCAGAGCCATGACTCTGTCCTAAGGCCACCACAAACTGACACCACATACATGAGAGAATTTTTTCAAGGATGTCTGCCCATCAGCTGCCTGGTCAGCCTTGGGTTGCTGTCACTGTTGTCATTGACCCAAGAGGACAGATGTCTCAATGATGCAACCTCTTCTGTCTTATCTCTAGAGACCCTCATTTTCTTGCTCCTGTGTATTCCCACTGCAGTGTTCAATCCCAGACAAATTCATCACCCTGGGAATTGTCTCCACTTTTCCAAAGCCTAGTGTGGCTTTGACTCTCATGTGTTTAATGAGTGATAGCATGAAGGGTTTCCCCCTTGCTTGTTGGCTCGTTGCCCCAGCCAGCGGGGTATCAACGGGGGCGACCCACCTGTGGGAGAGAATGAGGGGGACGGGGGAGACACAAAAGGATGACAGCAAGACAGTGTGTTCTGATCAAGCTGCAAATTTTATTCTCCTCAGCAGGGCTTATACAGCATGGGAGGGGGAGGGGAGGAGGGAAGGGGTGCATGACGTGCCATATGTGCAGGTGAAGGGGGACGTGCAGCTGAGGGGCTACGTGCAAGTTGTGCAAGTCGTGAGGCTGCTAGGTGGTAAGGTCACTGGTCAGGGCCCATTGTTCTGTTGCTATGCTACCTGACCTGCTGACCTGTTCTTTATCTTCGGGGGCATCCGGTTTAGGGTAGGGGCTTGTTCTCTGGCCTAGCTAGTACTTTTCCACGGTCCATGTTTGGTCTCTGACAGCTCCTCATGCAGCTGCTTTGCAGAACCATCTCTTCTAATCCTTCACTTGCTTCTTTGTTTTGTGTTCTGAAACAGGTTCTTGCAGAGCCCAGGCAGACCTCAAATGTGCTATGTAGCTAAGGCTGGCTTTGAGTTCCTGATCCTCCTGCCTCCATCCTGAGTGCTGGGAATACAGGTGTATACAACCATGGCCAGCCAGCTCATTTGCCCACTTCTAGAGCTGGATTATTTGGCTTTTTATCATCCACTTGTAAAAATTCTTCATGTATGACTTATAAATGCTCTTTATGTATTTTGGACACAAATCTCTTGTTCTACACATGCACGTAGGTACACATGTGCATGCACACAATGTGCACATATACAATTTTTGAATACTAACATCAAATTTTAGATTAAATGTACAACCAGACATGAAGCAGCGTCTTTCTTCTTCTAACTCCCAAATCAGACATTTAATGTCAGCAAAATAATGTCTTCTATTTTACCTAAAGTGATAATTCTAATGGTTTTTTTGTGGGGTTCATTTTGTTTATAAATTTGCTTTATTTTCATAAGTGTATGGAGCTACCTACAAGGTGTGGAACTGAATGATGGCTTAATTTTTTAAAAAATGAAATAATATCATAATAAGTATAACTTAAAGCATATAAGTATAACTTAAGAAGTAGTTCTTCATTTTTAAAACCCTGCCTCAGCCTGTAAATTTCACAAAGCATGGTGGTTTGCATGAGAATGCCCCCTACAGGCTCACATATTTTAATGTTATCGGGGAGTGGAACTGTTTGAGAAGGATTAGGAGGTGTGACCTTTTTGGAGGAGGTGTGTCAGCGGGAGTGGGCTTTTTGAAGTTTAAAAAGCCCATGTCAAGCCCAGTCTCTCTCTCTCTCTCTGCCTGCCACTTGTTCATCAGGATATAAAGCTCTCAGCTACTGCTCCAGCACCATGCCTACCTACTTCCCACCATAATGATAATGGACTAACCCTCTTTAATTGTAAGCAAGCCCTGAATTAAATGCTTTCTGTTATAAGAGTAGCCTTGCTCATGATATACCTTCACAGCAATAGAACAGTGACTAAGATTCAAAGTAGCACAGTGTCTGTCCTATTCAACATAGAATTCTACAACCAGCAATGTTCTGATGAATGAAAGATGTTCACTGTATAAAAATTGAGTGGATATGTGAGTATGCCCTACTTTCAGCCCTCTGAGAGCTATCACACGTGGATAATACCTACTTGGCCTGCCCTGTGAGCCTAGCACTGTGAGAAAGAATACAAGCTCCATCATTTCCCCAACATCCCCACACATGCACCCATGCCCCACCCAGGATGCCCTCAAGTTTTTGTGTTGTTGTTTCTTTTTTGATGTTTTGAGACATGGTTTTGTGTATCTAAAGCTGGCCTATAACTTAGTATGTAGCCAAGGATGACCTTGAACTTTTGATCTTTCTATATCCACTTCCTAAGTGCTAGGTTTGTACCAACCACCACATCAGATTTATATACTATGGGAGATTGAACCTAGAGTTTGTGTACACACTAAGCAAGCACTCTACTAACTCAAGTTATATCCTCAGCCCTGCCCCTGCTTTTGACCTGGATCTTCCAGGGAAGAGCAAAACCTCACTGTATATGAACAATTCCTGGACTCTACAAACTGTACCTTCCATCCCCTACATAACCCTACAGGGTGGTGACTGACATCTCATTTTGCCAGTGAAGAAACAAGGAGAGTCACTCTGCTAGTGTGAGGTGCAAGCCTTTGTCTTGCTGTTCCAGACGGTGATGAGTCCTATTAATTAATCCAAGTTATTTGCAAGTTTGCTGAGATGGACCAGGAAGTCCTACCAGCCAACCATTTCTTTTTCCTGATCCTTTTAAAGAGGAGGAATTTCCAACAATATCTGAAGGTCATATTTTGTTTGTTTGTTTGTTTGTTTTTTCAATGTTATCAATTTAACAGTTTGGATCTGCCATGTGTCCAGCTGTGTGATCAGGACAGAAACAAATGGTTCCAGCATTATGCTGAAGTCCATGAAGTGAATCACTTGGAATACTGTTTCCTTTACCTCAAGAGCATTCAGACAGCTATGTAGAGCCACACCAATGGTCTTGCTATTCTATGGTCCCCATTCCCCTCCACTCAAGAAAGGTGAGAACAACTTCATGTCAGAAAAAACCTCCTAATGTTTTCCATCATGTACAACAAGCAATCTGAGGGTGTGGGTTGGATGGACTGTGTGGTGAGTCCAATTACATGGGTAGAAATTGGCAGTTGAAACAGTTGAAACTTGTCTCGTTAGGGGGAAAGAATCCAAAAACTTGACCCATTATTTCTGTGTGGGCCCAATCTCTTTCAGGAGGATGGGAGCTCCCACAAACCTCTCTCTGCCTGTCAGGAACAGTGAGGGGGACTGCCTTGGGTCCTGAAAATGTCACTCCCTCTCTCTCTGCTGCCATGGAAAGCCCTGAAAAAGATGCAAATCAGATGACAGAGCCTCATGTGAAGACACTGGCCTCTGGCTAATGACAGATTCTGAACTCTGATCATCTCAGGCAGCAGAAGTCTTAGAGCTGAGCTACTGGACCTTCAACAAGGACAGCAGGACCCTCAATGTTCCCATATGTGCCAAGCACCTGCAGCCAGAGAAGATTCTCCAGTGGGAATCCCTTGGGCTTCATGAAAGCACCCTGCTCCAGATTCAAAGGAAACAAAGCAGATTAGAGGCTAGTCACTCAGACTTGCAGGCTGGGATGGCCAGGAAGCTATTTCAAACCTTCTTCACACTCCATAGTTTTCTGTGGCCAACTGAAGCACTTGGTTCTAACCTTTGCTTAGTGCAGGCACATGTTCCTCTCTTCTGCTTTGCAATCATCCATTTTTAATGCCTGGAGAAATGTCAACTCTCGGCACCATTGGCCTCTTCAAGTGTTTTATTGTGACCAATAATGCTAGTGCACTTAAGGAAGAAGCATTTGGTTAGACCAATAAAAATTAGCTAATTAGCTTTTTCAAATAAACAAATTTTTGAGGCACAGATGATTGACAGGCTGTTTCCATTTTCATTAGGCCATTTGTTTTTGTCTTTAGAGGCAAAAGGCCAGAACATGTGGGCTGAACTTGATGCAGAGCTAGTGCGTGCCTGAAGGTACTTACAGAGACTTTTCTGCCCTCTGTCTCCCTCGAGTGCTTATGGCCTTTAAATGGATTTTTCATAACATGAGGGGAGGAATGAATTTTTTATAAATCAAAAGGATATTGCATTAGTTACTTTCCTCATTCTTATGACCAAATATCTAACAACTTAGAAAAAGAAAGATTTCTTTGGGCTCATGGCTTTAGAGGTATTGGCTCATTGTAGCAGGAAGGCATAATAGAACAAGCAGTTGACATCATGATGGACAGGAAGTAGAGAAAGGGAGATAAAGAAAAGGCCAGGAAAAGATATAGACCCCAAAGACAGCCACTAGTGACCTACTTCTTCCAAGTAGGCCCCATCCCCTAGGTTTTACCACCTCCCAATAATGCCATCACATTATGAACCCAGTATGGATTATTCCATTGATTAGATCAGAACCAGGTCAATCTGATTGTACCTGGAGGAATGCTTTCCTAATCTGCAAGGACTTCTTGATGCAATCTAATTCATAAGATTAATCGTGGCAACACTGATCCTGGTAGGATTTTTAAAGAAATTCCAAACTCTCTGTCTGAGAATTAATGGTACAGTGTGTTCATGCCCATAGTTGAAACCCCTCTCGGCTTTGAAGGGAGATGCCCATAGCCAATGCATAGCCTTAATAGGTATCTGAATGTGCAGGAGGATCTGAGCCATGACTGTGGTAGGGACTTAAGACCTGACATTATATATTCCCATTATCTTTCCTGGGGTGCCCACTATAATTTAGAAATCCTTTCTGGAACTGGAAATGGAAACATCAGTTTGGGTAAGATGCTATCTGTGATCTGTAGGAGTTTATGACACTCTCGTGGGACATTTGTCAGTCACTGTAACATAGGAAGAGAGGGTCTCACCACCTCATAGAGATGTTATTTTCTAAGAGCCCCAAGGACAGCTTTATGGCAATTGGGCATTAGGAAAGGACATCATGAAAGGATGATGTGACAGTTAATTGTCAACCTGACAGAATCTAGACTCAGCTGAGAGATGGTCCTCTTGGCTTGCCTATGGGAGATTATCTAGACAACACTGATTAAGGTGGGAAACTTTTGACCACTGTGGGGCAGGCTGTTTTCTGGAGGGAGATCTGGGCTGTGTACATGGAGAGAGGGGGCTGGGCAGCAGCACACATTCGCCGCTCTCTGCTTCCTGACTGCAGAGGTGAAGCTGCCTCAAGCTCCCATTGCTTTGATTTCCCTGTAATGATGGACCGTTACCCTTGAAATGTAAGCTACAATACCTATAAAACCCTTTCTCCCTTAAACTGCCTTTCTCAGGATATTTTCTGGCATCAACAGGAAAAAGAACAGATAAACAGCATTCCTATAAACTTTGAAGGAGATGCAAGAGTTCAAGGGTGTGGAATAAGGGCAAGACTGAGGGCTTAGTATAACAAAATATCAAAGTGATATTCTAGGTTGAATAAGGAAGAAGGGTACTTTTATCTCCCCCCACCAAGTACTGGAATTATTGAACTGAGAAAACACTTAATAACTGGCCAATTGCACTTTCAAGGGAGCCAAGTATCAGAGCCAAGGTGGGGCTGGCGTGAAGAGAGAACAAGTATCCCAGTTTGATGGAAACTGGAACCCTAGGAAAGGAACAATGTGGGGAGAGCGGGTTAAAGAGCTTAGTTGAGGTCTAGAACCTTCTCCTGCTCTGCTCTGTCATAAGGTACTGGCTGGCCACACTAGCTGAGGGTGGGATAAAGGTCAAGCTGCCCACTGCTCCTGAAAATCAAGAGAGGGTTTTATTCCTATTGGCTCCCAGTGGGGGCTAAAAAGCCAGGAGCAGATTTTTGAGAATCACATGAACAAATAATGACATTTCTGCTCTGTCTTTAGTTACACTGTAGGGGCCCCAAAACTAAAGACCCTCAAATCACTTAGGCCTCCAGCAACGAGGGGTAATAACACTGGTTTTTACTCAAGGTCTTCATGCTCTTCCTACGTCCTTTGCGGACAGGTAGAGGCGCTTTCCAATATATCCAAAGGAACAGCCGTGACCCACATAGAGCTGAGGATGCTCCAAACTTCTCAGACCCTTCTGGGACTGCCTTCCCCATTTTAGAAAAGGATGAGTCAAGGCGGATGCGGACAGAGGCAGGACTGTGTCAAAAGTGGTGCCGAGGGAGTTGGCACCGTGCTCTCTCCTCCCGGGGCGTGACTGCGGATCTCATCCTTGAGTGGCTGCAGCTCGGAAAGATCTTCCGAGAGACAATATGAGTCACCAGTAACACTGGCTTCCTTCGGCAGCTTTTGACAGGCGGTGAACCGTGCACACCACATCGGAGCATAAAGTGCAACTCTGCCTTGAACTACAGCTTCCTGCCTCGACCCTGCAGGAGCCAGCCGAGGACAGAGTTGGCTTTACCCCTGGTCTCCAAATCACAGACTGTTAGATTTGGGGGCTGCATCAGCATTCATGCAGTTTAATGTTACCAGCTTTGAAATGCTCAAGTACTTCTCAAACGTCCACCATCCTTTTCGCTGGAGACCTTCCAGAGATGAGTATCTTAGTACATGAATCACCTAGCGTGGGCACAACCCACCACCAAGTCCACCCACAGTTCAAACCTATGCATTTCCAAAGCTACCTAGCCATGGAAGTCGAGGACTGTAATTTTGTTCATTTCAGTTAATGCCGCTTGGGGTCAAGATGACCACCCTGAGTCTGTAGCTGAAGAGGCCAACGGAATGGAGAGCTGAGGAATCGGCCCTTCAGTGTGGCGTTCACGGGCACAACTGGCCAGAGCAGTTTTCGTTACAGCCTCACATTGCAGGCCTGGTCCTGAGCTCCATCTTCTAAAGCCTGGTTGTGTGTGGTGGCCTTCTGACTTCCCTCCCTTCCTCCCTCACTCTGAGTGCCCTATTCTTTGGCCACCACTCATGCTCCTGCTGGGTGAGTCCTCCTCGTCCTCCATTTCCATAAATCTTTACTCTGCCTTTCTGTCGTCTCTGTAATAGAACTCAAGCTCCTGGGTGGTGTTGAGGCTCCAATCCAGCAGCCCATAGATGCAGCTTTCCCCATCAACTCATGCATTCTGCTCTCAAGAAGTTGCATACTCCAGTGTTCTCACCTCTCCAAGCTTTGTCCTTCCTGCCCTGGACATCCTTCAAGACCTGAGGCTATTTTCCCTTTAAAGATGCTCTCAGGCCTCAGCCCTGAGCTACCCTTCCTGGATCCCCGCTCCAGGCCATACCATACCAAGTGCTGTGCTGTGAGAGCACTCATATGCACAGATATGTCTGTGTCTATACCATATCCTCTGAAGAGATGTGTTCCCCGGGGCCTGTGATGGTTAATTTTGCCAACTTATCACAATGTAGAATCCCCTAGGAAAAGAGTTTACTTGGGAGATTGCCCAGATCAGTTTGGCCTGCAGGGCACCTGTCGGGGATTGTCTTTATTGCATTTATTGAGGAGAGAAGGCCTGCCCATTGTGGCCAGCACCATTTCCTGGGGTTGGGTCCTTGTCTGTATAAGTGTAGGTGGTGCTGAGCACACCTTTCTCCTCTCTGCTCTTGACTATGATGGGATTTGCTGCTTCAAGTTCTTGCCTTGACTTCCTTGCAACAGTGGACTGTAACCCAGAACTGCAACCTGAAGAAACCTTTTGTCTCTTAAAGTTACTTTTGTTGGAGTGATTTGTCAGCAGTAGGAATGAAACTGGGGCAGAGGCTGCCAGGTCTTACTCATATGTCCTTAGTGTCTGATGAAGCAGGTGATCAGTACACAGTATGTGCATCGCAAATAAATGGATGAACAAAGACAGAGCCCATGCCTTTGTATCTGCATGGAGCCACCAGGCAGAAGCCAATCAGCACCACTCATGACTAGCAGCCATGGCAGGTTCTTCTCAGGCCCAGCAGACCAAAGGAGCAAGAAGGAGTCAGTTGTGGAGACAAGCTAGGAACACCAGGTGAGCACCGGTCTTTTTCATGGTTGCGCTCTGCTCTGTGTAACTTCAGAAATGACATGCGCGCAGGAGGGCTCTGCAAGCATTGACCTGACTGGGTCTGGTCTGGATGAGCGCTTCATAAAGGCACAGAGAACTGCAACAGACAACCTTCCACAGGAACCAGCAGGAGAGCAGCCTCTCCTGTGATGTCAGCACGGGTCTCACTCCGTCTGCTTCCTGAGCACCTGCTGAACCCTCTTGAGAAGGGCCTGAGACTTGCATGTCTTTGTACTCATCACTGGGTTTACACAGCATCCACTTTGCCTGCTATGAGCACTACCAGTGTGGTGGAAAGGGCACTGGATTCCCACAGAGGCTGTGAGTGCTGCCTTAGTATTTACTGACTGTATGGTTTGATCAAACCATCCCACTTCCCCACACACGCATTCTTCTGCAGAATGGAGCCAGTTGTCTCGTCTTAAGGAGGAGATGATGCGTGGACATAAGCCAGGGTTCAAGAGCAATGAGTTCCCACCCTCTAGTATCTTCACTTTCTGAAGAAAGTTTGCAACAGGTCTTTGGGGGCAGTGATTGCTGTTAGACTTAAGCCAGGGGATGATGATCAGGACACACTTGCCAAGTCCATCTTCAACCCTCTCCATTTCCATCCTTAGAGTCACCTCTGTGGTCCCTGCTGCTGTGGGAAGAGACAAACATCTTACTAGCAGCATCCAGATTCCAGGGGAATAGCAGGTGTCAGACCTCAGGTTGCTAGTCTAGGAGGCATCAGGGGACTAGGACTGCCCCCCCCATCTTAACTAAATGTGCCCCTCCTCCATACCTCTCCCACATTCTTTGAGTTTAAACATTAACAAGATTCCTTCCTTCCTCGTTGTACAAGACATGTCCTCCCTGACTCCTCCCTCAAAAACACTGAAATCGCTTCTTTGCCCTCCTGGCAGTCCAAATGCTTATCCTTTCTCATAGAAACCTGCCTCCAGGAACAATCTTCTTCAGTGTCCTCTAACAAATTCAAGACTTTATAATCTCCTCACGGGTGTGTTCCCTCCCTTTCTACTCCGCCCAGCCCGCCTCCTCCCCACCCCCACTTCTCATTAAAGGGACTCTCATTTTGAGTCTCTGGTCCTGGCCTGAAAGAAGGTTGGTGGGTCAGGGATGGACCGCAAGCTTGGGAGCTGCAGATTAAGGAGGAAATGGAATGCCCAAGGCTCTGGCGGGAACAAACAAAGAAACAAAACCAGGAAATTTCCTCCCAGTCTGGGGGAACCAGGACGGGTGTCTCGTCTGCCTTGCTCCTCTTGCGCCCTGCAAGACATTATTCTATCTCCTTTTGGTTTCATGCGTTTGGCTGAAGAGACCGGTGTTATGGCTTTTCCAAAGGTAACGCGTCTTTCTTCTCCCTTCGCTTGCACTGTTCAGTGGCTTAGGTGTGCCTTTGCGTTTATTCATGCTGTTTGGGGTTTGAGGGTTTCTTGGACAGTTAGGCTGATGTGTCTTGTCACCTACGGACTAGTTCCAGCCGTCATTTCTTAGAGAATGCCCCTAGCCCATTTCCTCTTCACCTGTGGGATTGTAATTACAGTCATACCAATAGACCCTACCTAGTATGTCTCTCAGGCTTGGCACTGCCTATCACAATGCTACTACAAGGTTTAGTGCTGGTCTGCTAAATTCATTCCAAATCAGAAATGCACCAAGAAGCAACTAATGACAGCCTGTCTGAGCAGTCTATGGATTACAAAGTAAATGACAAGAGAATTAGAGAACAATTAGTGCATTCATGATCAAAAACATCCCATAAGGAAGATTCAGCTAAAACAGCATTCACTGGACAGTAGATAGCTTACATGCACATAATAAAACAAAAGTTGGGGCCTGGAGAGATAGCTCAGTGGTTAAGAGCACTTGCTCCTCAATCATGAGAACCAGAATGAGGACTCCTCAATCATCAAATCCCAGCACCTGTTATGGGGTCCCTGAAGATAAAAACTCCCAAGATGCCTGAATATGTTCTGTAGAGTATTTACTGTGCCAGACAGATTAGTGGGAAACAGCCTTGACTTCCAGTTTGTTTAGGTTTTTAAAGGCAAAAGTCACAATTGTGATGTATACAGAAAGGCAGTGGTGGGCATCTGCAGCAAGCAAGCTCGTCTACAGAGGTGGAGAGATAGCAGTTAAGTGGCCAATCAGTTCTCATAACCTTTAGGTCAAAGACACATTGTATAGGAATGTATGGCTGGTCCAGAAACCAGTTTACCCATGACAGTTTTAGCATTTAGTGTATTGTTGGAATACTTTCATGAGATGGCGTAACTATAGTTCAATAGCCTGCTACATACCCACATGAGGCAGCTCACAAATACCTGTAACTCCATCTCCAAGGGGTCCAAGACAATTTTCTGGATTCTGTGGGCACCCGTCCCCACATGTATACATATACTAACATAGATACATGCTCACATACATAAATAAAATAAAATCAGTTTTAAGAGAGAAGTTTTTCAAACTCAGATAATCTAAGTTTCTCTCTTAAGACACCAGAGGGAAGAGCAAGGCGGGTGCAGACTCGGCAGGAAGAGGGGTCCACAAGGCATGGAAAGCCAATGAGACAGAAGCCTGAGCCAAAGTCAGTGAGACACATGGCAGTCTTGTTCGATTACTGCTAATTCAAAAATGGGCAAACCTTTAGCTAAACTGATCGGGAAAAATGAAGGAGGCTGTTAATGTTCTGGTGACTGGGCACTTGTCCAGGATCCACAAAGTCTTGGATTCCATCATCAGCACCAACAGAAAAGGAAGAAGATGGAAAATGTGAAGATGGGGGAGAGGGAGATAAATGAGAAGGGAAGGGGGAGGAAAAGGGGGAGGAGGAGGGAAAGGAGGAGGGGGAAGGGGAGGAAAAGAGAACGAGGAAGAGGACCATGTTACAAACGTGAGCAAAAGACTGGGATGATATTAAATAGCTAACGATGATATTTTTGAAAACCTTTTTATTGCTTTGTTGACAATACAGATGTGATAGAAGAAATCAGCACAGGCCCAGACAAGTAAAAACCACCAGAACAGATTCAAGAATAGGGAAATCTGAGTGGGTCATTTGTCATTGAATAAATTGAAGACATGATTTAAAAAAAATTTCCCATCATTCCAATGAAACTGCAGCCACACATTTTTACAGAAATCAGCAATTTGGATCAGTATCTGTCAAATAAGTTGAATTCATTTTAAGGATCTCTCTACAAAGACAGCTGTAGTCTTAAATTCCTTTGCTAATGATGCTTTTAAACATATAAGTACTACAATTTGTTGGTCAAAGTCAAGGACCTGGAACAGTGAAAGCAATTTTGAAAAATAAATTGAAGTTCAAGACATTTGCCTGATTTCAAAGCCTACTTTGAATTTATGATAATCAAATAATCAAAATGTAGCTGTATTGACACAGAAACCCAATAAACTCACAAACAGGACAGAGATCCCAGAAAGAGGCCTGCATATGTGTGACTGGTAAGAGGACCCCCTCAGACCTTAGCACAACTGACTCTATGGTAGAACCATCCAGGCCATAAAACTCAGCACATAGACAGCCCCACCAGCCAAAATGAAAACAAGGACCCAATCCACCAAAGTCCATAGTTCTGGGAAAGTCTCTGAATGCACTAACCTTGCTTTTTGGGCTCTGTAGCTCTACTTCTGGCCAGATGTTCTTGTTAAGTGAAGTATGTCAACCCAGAATATGGTTTTTGTACTTAAAAGCTCACCTGGAGAAAGGCTCAGGGCTACAGTGGGATCCTGAACACCCGGTGTAGTTGCCAGTCAGATAATGAAGACTTTGTATTGGCTTAACCCTGTGTCTGAGCAGTCTTCTCTGGCGGATACCCCACAACATGACTGCGTGAAATTTGACAGAGCTTTCAATGTTAACCAATGAGGAAAGAATAGTTCTTTTCCAATATGCTATGTTGCAAATACTAAAGAGAAAAAAAAATGAACTTTATTACTTCATATCTATACAAATACTAAGCTTGAAATACATATTTGACCTAAACTCTAAGGCAGAAACTGCATACCTTTCACTACAGCACATTCAACACCTTATAGAGTGGAGAAAGTTCATGGGACCCAGCAAAGTATGCACCACACCTACAAACAGATGAAATGGATCTCATCAAAATTAAAATCTTGCTAAAGACTTTTTCAAAAAGATGAAAAGAGCAAAAAAACCTTTGTTATTACATATCTGACAAAATTCTTACAGCCAGAACACCTGCAATGTGAGAATAAACACAACCCCAGATTTTAAACACACATGAAGCCAGATGTGGTGGCTAGGTTTGTAATTCCAGCCCTCAGGAGACAGGTGCAGCTGGATTGTGAATTCCAGGCCAGTCTGGGCTACACAGCAAGATCTTGTCTCAAGAAAGAAAAAAAATGCATGAAATTTGAAGAAATAATTCATGCAAGATGTGAACAGCAAATCCAATAATGTAAAAATGGCCAATAGCATTTATCATGAAGAGAACAAAAAACACTGATGGCATAAATTAACTGATAAATATCAAAAATGAAAAATTAAGAATAAGTTGTCATTATCAAGCACCGACGTTTGGCTGGTGGGAATAAGGAATGAATTGGAATACAATTCTATAATTTCCAATTAAAACCACATGACTCACATGACCCAGCCATTGTGCTATGTGTGGATGGCAGCATTCACAAACAGATTTTTACACAGTGTTCTTGGCAACTTTATTCATGATGTCCCCAAATCAGAATCATGTGACTATCCCACAGACAGAAGGATAAACAAACTTGTATAGCTCCAGAGTGGAGCATTACTGGTGAATGAAAAAATAACTTCTGAACCTTTCCTATTTCTATTTCCAGAGAGATGTAAAGAAAGAAACACCTGCTCATGAAAGAGAGTGAGAGTGAGCAAGAGAAAGGCAGGAGGGAGAGAGAGAGAGCTAACAGATTAAAATAAAAAGGATTCTATTAAGTCCAGGTGGGTGAGTCTATAAATTTATTAGGGTAGCTTACAGAAGCATAGGTAACTTACTTGCTGTCATATCATAAAAAATGTCCCAATCTCAGCACAGCTGACTCACAGACAGCTACACCACTGGAGAGACCCATCCCACACCCAACTGCTTACTCCTTGCATAATATGGAGGAAGGATCTTGTGGAGATATCACGAGGCTCTTAAAGGTCCACTAAGCCTCCTGAACCTCCCTCCTGATACCACGAAGGTCCATGTGGGTGCCACAGCTACCCTGACTCCAGGCAGAGATGCTCATGTCTGGCTACACTACAGACACACAACAGGAGGGAGCCTCAGAACATCACACAATTAAAGACAAAGGTTATACATTGGCTATTGAAAGTTCTAGAAAGCAGTCCCCAAATCTAACCTGTAGTGACCCAAATCAGAGCAGTGGTTCGCTAGGACTGGTGTGTGGAACTCCAGTTTGTTGGGAAAGCTTTCTGAGGCAATAGTAATGTTCTATGTGTTAATGTGATGGATTGACACATGGATGGAAAACGACCAAACTGTGTGCATGAAATGGGTGAGTTTATTGTATGTAAATTTTACCCCAGTGAAGTTAGAATTGGAGACAGAGCAACAAGAAAAAGTGGTTTAGAGAGAAGAGACTGGTAGTGGGCACTGGGACTGTCCTGTATTTGTCCTGGTTTATACACAAGAGTAATCCATTCATGTATTATTGATCTGCCTTTTGAGAGCAAACAACAGTGGCCAAAACGCCAATGCAAAGGAAGCTTGGACCTCTGCATTCCAGGTCTGCACTGGGTTCCAGTCCCTACTGCAGTTCCAGATCCGATGTGCATGCTCCCTCCCAGAGCAGTCTTCCTGGGGAGTCAGCCCCTGCCTGGGTTATGTTTGAGGGTTCGTTATGAGCTTCTGGACCCACAGACTTCAGAATGATTTGAATGTGACTAGGGAAAGGAAGGAAGATCAAGACTGGGTTTTCAAGCGGTTGAAGTCTAGCCTTTCTCCTGCCCCACAGCTACTATTGCCTTGGGGCACAGCCACCACGGCCAAACTGCCTTTGCTTATTTCTTTTCACCTTTTATTATGCTAGAGAAAGGCAGTATAACATTTTGGCAGAGGTACTAAGTGGAGAGAACTAGGGCTGCTCTTTGGTTCAAATAGCTGCCTCTTAACTAGGCTGCAGTGTTCTCAGGATCTTTGGGGTTTTTTTAATAGTTTATTTTTATTTTATGAGCATTGATGTATGTATTTTGCCTGCATGTCTGTCTGTCTGTCTGTCTGTGTGAGGGTGTCAGACTCCCTGGAACTGGAGCTATAGACAGTTGTGAGCTGTCAGGCAGGTGCTGGGAATTGAACCTGGGTCCTCTGGAAGAGCAGCCAAAGTTCTGAACTGCTGAGCCATCTCTCCAGCCTCTAGTCTCAGGATCTTAAAGGGCCAGCACCAAGACTGTGCACGAAGAACATATATGTGTGTATACACATGTGCTCCCTGTGTGGAAATCTGCAGACTTCTGACAACCAGTTCTAGATGGGAGATGTTCAGAAGGCCACAGACAGAGGAGGCAATGCCTGTGGCAGCAGGAAGGTGGCACATGGAAGGCACAGGCCCTGCATGGGCTAGGAGCACAAACATTAGGAAGAGAACTAGCTGAGAAACTTACAGGACTAGCCTCAAAGGCTTCTCAGAAACAGAGCATATACTCAGGACCCATCCTTTAAAAGTGGTTCTCAACCTGTGGGGCTCGACCCCTTTGACAAACCACTATCTCCAAAAAATATTTATATTATATCCATAACTGTAGCAACATTACAGTTATGAAGTATCAACAAAAATAATCTTATGGCTGGGGGTCACCACAGCACGAGGAACTGTATCAAACTGGCGCAGCATTAGGGAGGTTGAGAACCACTGCTTTAGAAGATCTCCACAGAGCTCATGCCACTCAGGGACTTGGACATTCCAAACTAGTCACCATGAACCAAAGAGATTTGACTGAATCTTTTATGGGGGTGGGGGGGTTCCAGCTGTCCAGGTTAACCTCACACCATACTTGGTGGTGATGGGAGGCCATTGTTCTGAGGCCATAAGGGGAAGGAGACTCCCTCAAGGCCACTGGTGGATGGTCAGGCAGGAGGCTGCTGCCTCCAGGGGAGACACTGGCCCCTGTGCATCCCTTGCCACACTGAGACTCCACACCCTTTTGCCAGCCTTCTCCAGCTTCTTCTGTACAGATCATATTTTTTTCTGGAACAGTTAATGCTGTGGAATCATAGTAGAATGCCCTAACCTGTTCTTTTCCTAAACACATCATGCCCCCAAGGTGACCAGCCTCTGGCCATTTTTTCACTGAGCAGCTAAAGGGTTAGAAGCATCCCTTGTTATGTAGGAGGTCCCCCTGCTGCCAGGCTAAGTGCTGTGATATTTGTAAGGATGGGGTTACCAGAAGGAGTAACATGTGCAGCAGGGAAGCCTAGGGACACCAGTTATTCGAAAGTTACATTCAGCACATTGTGTCACACTGTCCAGCCAGCCTAGCCAAATCTGCAAACCCCAGGTCCCAGTGAGAGACCCTGTCTCAAAATCAACAATGTGGATGGCTCTTGAGGAACAATGCTGGAGGCTGACTTCTTACCTCCATATGCAAGCACACTTACATGCATGTACATGTACATCTACCTGCATGCATGCAACCACACACATGAATACACACACACACACACACAGAAAGAGAGAGAGAGGGAAGGAGGGAAGGAGGGAGGGAAGGACAGAGGGATGGAGGTACATGTTTGCAATCCCATCACTCTGGAAAAAGAATATAGGAAGACCTCTGGCTTATACACACACACACACAGAGCCATCTGTCACTGTCCCTGGTTATGTTTCTCTTCTTATTCCCTTTGCTTTCTGCCTTTCTCTTCCTGTGTACCTTTTGGGAATGGAGATGTAGTTCAAATGCCTATCTTCATCTTGGCTGCATTAAGGGTAGCCTCCAGCTGGATCACCAAACATGGAGAGTGGCATTGAGCGCCACTCTACCGACACATCAGGAGCCCTCCTCGGAAGCTTTCTTGAGATACCTCACCCTGTGCTCCCCACCTGAGTCCACACCCACCAACGGTTGGGCAATGCTTCTTCTGGCTCCTCTTCCTTCTCCCTCTCCTCTGATTTGACTATGGTAGCTCCAGAAACACGCCACTAGTCTGTTGGCTTATTTCTTCTTGTAGCTACAGGGCTACTGACCCAGCAGAGTGGTGGGTACAACCGTGAAGTCTTTGGCCCCTTCCTGGTCTAGATGAGACCTCTTGTGCTACAAGTGGACCTGTATTTCTCTGTCCCAGACTGTCTGTTCCTGGAGGAAGATGTTAGAGGTCTCTGATCTCTTGCTGAGATGAAGATGGATGCCCCAAGCCTCACCTAGCTCTCCCAAGCCACACCCACATCTCCCAAGCCTCACCTAGCTCTCCCAAGCCTCACCCTCCTGGAGGACACTGCTTCTCTCAAAGAAGTGGAAATGTTTTCTTGGGCAGGACATACAGTAAGAAGGTGTCTGAGGGTTCAAGCTTGCCCAGGAGAAGGGTCCCCTCCCCCATGGCTCCATGCTGACCACATTTACCATGGTTAGTTTTTCTGCTTGCTGAGTTTTCTGACAGGAGAAGAAAGAAGCCAGGAGAATTATGGAGCCGAAGCATCAGCATGGGCAGTGGTAGAATTCCGTGTGGAAAGCTGCCTTGGGTGAAGACTGGAAAGGCCAGAGAAACAGTTCAAGGTAGGTGAAGCTCATTCATTCATTCACTCCACAAACATGTGTTGGTTAAGCTCAGGGCTAGACAGTGAGAAAAAAAAAGTCAAAACAAAGAATAGTGTTCACATCAGCCTCTCTGTTGTTGTGCTAAACTACTCTAACCTGTGGTGGTATTGTGTTCCCAAGAATATTGTGCACCCTAATAAACTTATCTGAGGTCAGAGACAGAACAGCCACAATATTAAACATGGAGGATAGGCAGTGGTAGCACACGCCTTTAATCCCAGCATTTGGGAAGCAGAGCTAGGCAGAAATCCATGAGTTCAAGGATACAGACAGGCATGGTGACTCATACCTTCAATGCCAGAAAGCGAGCCTTTAATCCCAGGGAGTGGTGGTAGAAAGCAAAAAGGTATATAAGGCGTGAGAACCAGAAACTAGAAGCATTTGGCTGGTTAAGCATTTGGCTGGTTAAGCTTTTAGTTTTTGAGCAGCACAGTTCAGCTGAGAGCCATTCGATTATGAGGACACAGAGGCTTCCAGTCCGAGGAAACAAGACCAGCTGAGAAGTTGGCCAGGTGAGGTTAGCTGTGGCTTGTTCTGAAACCATCCAGCATTTCACCCCAATAACTGGCCCCGGGTTTGATTTTATTAATAAGACTCTCTAAGATTCATGCTACTCTAACCCAAACAAGCCAGGGGTGAGAGGGTTTATTCTATTTTACAACTGTAAGGCATCTTTGAGGGGAGCCAAGGCAGGAGCCCGAGGCAGGAACTGAAGCAGAGACCATGAAGGAGTGCTGCTTACTGACTTGTTTCCCTTGGCTTGCTTAGGCTGCTCTCTAGCACAACTCAGAGCCACCTGCCCAGGAGTGACACTGTCCCCAGTGGGCTGGGCCCCCCACATCAGTCACCAATGGAGAAGATTCACCACAGGTATGCCTACGGACCAGTCTGACAGAGGCAAATCCTCATTGAGGTTTCCCTTTTCCAGGTGATTCTTTATCAAGTGAGCAACAACTCACCAGCACGAATAGAAAGGTTATCGAGGGCCAAACCATGAACGCTTGTGTGGTGAGAAAAGGAATTTGAATTTTTGTGCCAGGAGAAGGGCAGTGTTGGAAGAATTTAAGTAAGTATGTGACTTGATTTTGAGAAGATAACATTTGGAGCCACAAAATGAGTCCAAATGGGGCTGCTGGGGTGATGACTTTGGAGAATTAATTTCACAGAGTGATATGACGACTCTTCAGCCCTCTGGACTGAGCTCCACACTCTGAATAGATGAATGGTATTCTTCAGGCCACCTCCAGAATAAATCTGTTGTCATGATGCTGTGGGTCAGGGGTGTGGAGAAGATGGGCTTAAGAAAAGGCAATTCTTGAACCTGGTACACTCTTGTTTGTTTGAGACAGGGTTTCTCTGTGTAGCCCTGGCTGTCCTAGAACTTGCTCTGCAGACCAAGCTGGCCTTGAACTCAGAGATCCACCTGCCTCTGCCTCCCTTGTGCTGGGATTAAAAGTGTGCACTACCACTGCCTGGCTGTTTTCTTTTTAAATTTAGCATAATATCTAATTTTAAGGTGATATGGTATGATCGTGGGGGTAACAGCAAGGTAGAGAGCTTGCCTAGAATTCATGGAACCCTGAGTTCAAGGCCCAAGCACTACAAAGAGAAAGAAAAGAAGAGAAGGAAGGAAGAGGGGGAGGAGGAAAGGAGAAACAGATAAAATAGAGAAGGACAAGAGGAAGAGAGAGAGGGAGGGAAGGAGGAAGGGAGGGAGAGAGGGAAGGAGGGAGGGAGGGAGGGAGGAAGGAAGCTTCATTTATGGCTCAGCTGGTAGAATGCTTGCCTTACATGCACAAAACCTTCAGTTTGTGTATCACTATTGAGAGGTGGAGGCAGGAGGATCAAGAGTTCAAAGTCATTGTTACCTACATAGGGAGCCTGAAGTCAGCTTAGTCTATATGAGACTGCCTCAAAAACAAAACTCAAAGAAGGAAGGAAGGAAGGAAGGAAGGAAGGAAGGAAGGAAGGAAGGAAGGAAGGAAGGAAGGGGGAGGGGAGGAAGGGAGGAGGAAGGAAGGAAAGAAAGAAGGAAGGAAGGAGAAGAAGAGAGAGAGAAGGAGGAGGGAGGGAGGGAGAGAGAGAGAGAGAGAGAGAGAGAGAGAGAGAGAGAGAGAGAGAGAGAGAGAGAGAGAGAGAAGGAAAGGAGATACCTATGCATGTTGAGACAAGTTCTGACACCTAACAGGATGGGCACCATTGTCCAGGCACCAGCTGAGGAGGACACTGCGCCAGGTGACCTTCAGCTGTGACCTTCCAGCTGTGATCTTTGCTGCATAAGCCTTGTTAGTCAGCAAGGATAACCATTTCTGCAGTGGTGGCATTCTGGGCCAAAGTGTGTATTAGGGACACTGGTGGTGTCCCTCTGCCTCTTAACCCTTATCACCAGAATACACAATACCCAAGGCTGAGGTGGCCTCCCATGACATTTGGCCATAACTCTGTGGAGATTTGGTAATCTGACATTTGCATTTCCTTCTGCTGCTTCATCTTAAATTGATCAGCCAGATGAAACTCGAGAGCCAGTCTTGTTTCAATATTTAATCATTGTGCTCCGGCTGGAATGTCATTAAGCTAAAATAGGAACCTGCTTTCAAAGAGCACTTCGTACAGGACCTGTTTGCTAAAGCCGTTTGTTCTAACAGCACAAAAATAGACTCTCTGTCTGTCTGTCTGTCTGTCTGTCTGTCTGTCTCTCTCTCTCTCTCTCATTTCTCTCTCTCTTTCCTTATAACTCACAGGTTAGCTAGAGACCCCACCAAATATAATATGTTTATAAAACCTGACTGTCCAGTTCACTAACAAGGCTGTGGGAGGTAGCCATGGTTTTGTGATCCATGCTTCTGGCTAGTGAGGCTGGGACAGTCCAGAGTAACAGAATATGTAACTATAGCACCAGTTATGACCATCTTGAAGACAGTAGAAGACATTGGAATGAGGATGCTCCATGCATCATTTATTCAGTTCTTATTACATATATTTTGATAAGAAAACTAAGGTGTGGGTCAAGATAGTCATGGCCATGGCCCAAGGTTGGATAATCATGGGTCACAGAGGGACCTTCCTGCTTCTATTTCAGACATGATATTGGTGGCCAGGGTGCAGTCAGGGCTGTAGAAGGTAGAGACAAGAGTGAGCCCTCAGCTGAGGGTTCAGACAGTCGAGGCTGTAGGAAAACATGGAGGGAAGAAGTGGATGAGATTTCTGAACCTGGGTTTTAAAGAGTTCAGATCTGCCATTGGTTCCTGTTCAGCCTTTGACTGCTCTTGTGGTGTCTGGTGCCTCTCTGTCTCTCTTGAGTACTGGTGTCCTTATTTCTAAATCAGAAATGACTATCCCTTTCCCTAGTAGTCACAGGCTGAGACGATCTGGTGAACTCAAGCCACCTAGCACAAGAAAAAGTGAGCTGTAGAGCTGTAAGATCCAACCCCCAGACAGTCCTCCTTCTCTTGAAGCTGGGGGAGGCATTTGACCCAGGGATGGCTGAATGGGGTTGGGGTACTGGACTAAGTGTGGTTCCATGCAAAACGCATGTGCAAGTGAAGGAAGTATAGGCTTCTGGTTCCCAGAGTGACCATGTAGACAAGTCAATGCCTTGGGGTCAGAAGCAGCAAAGCTTGTCGGGGCTTAACATGACTTCCACCAGGCCAGCTCTGCAGGGTCATCGTTAATGCTGTACCAGGGGCCAGTTTCCAGCGCTCCCAATAACCATAAGATTCTCAACATCCCTTCAATGAACTCCAGGCACCTTCTTTCCCCCGTCACCAGCATCTAAACTCCTTGCCTGGTTGGACAGATCACCACATTATGTCAGGCCTAGAGACAGCTGGGACTCCATGTCTCCTGTCTCCAAGACCTATTAACTGGTCCCACTGTGACTTCAAAGTGGAGCTCCTTTCTCTGGGCATGAACTAGGGTAATTCCATTTTATTCCGTTCATTTGTTCAATACATTATAACCCGTTACCACATACCACTGGAAACAACACTGAGCAGCTCTGCTCTGCTGGTGAGGACCCTTGCTCTAATCAGGGATCAAATAAATGGGCAGGATGGTGCAGACTGTGCTGAGTGCCAGAGGGATAGAAGGAGGCTAGTGTTATGCACACGCTGGGTTAGGACAGGTGGATAGCTCAGCCTGTAAAGTGTTAGTTGTACAAGCATAAGGACTAGGTCTAGACCCCCAGAACCAACATAAAACAGCCCAGCCTGGTGTCCTGCAATCCCAGCCCTGGGGATGCAGAGACAATCAGGTTCCTGGGGCTCACTGGTCAGCCAGCTTAGCCAAATCAGTAAGCCCCATGGCCAGTGACCGTCTGAAAATCAAAGTGAGTGACGTCTGAGAAAGAACAGCTGTGACTAACCTCTGGCCTCTGCATGCAGGTACACACATGTGCACCCATCCAAATGTGAACGTGCCCGCGCATCCTCAGGCACTTAGGGAAGGGGTAATCACACCACTGCTGGTGTGTACAGCTGATTGTGTTTGCTGAGCTGTGTCCTTTTACAGACCACACGTTATTCTTGGTGTGTAAACTTTGGTGCCCCAAGTCGTGTGCAAGCATTATGGAGTTTGCAGTGCTGCTGAGATGTGTGTGCCCAGACCCTATCACAGTTTCACTTCCAGGACCAGAGACAAGCAGATCAGGGATGAACTGGCCTTTCCAGAGGCCCCTGCCTAGAGCACATCTCAACTCTCTTCCAAGTTTGTCTGTGTGGATTGCCTTGCCTCAGGTTTCCTTCCAGTAACTCAAAAGCCCAGTTAATGTAGTGGAAAGATTCCACACGCTCATCACTGCAGTCATTTAAGTCTGTTTAGAAATGCTGGGTCTCAGAAGTCAATTTCATCTGACTTTAATCTGTGCTCAAAGTGCCTGTCACCAACAGCTCAGTCAGTAAGAGAAATCACGGGGCAGATCCATAGAGTCCCCTGGAACGAAACACCGTGTGGGAAATTAGCCTGCGACCTGAAGATTTCAAATTGGATTAATTTTCTCCGTAATAATCATAAATAATGTCATGACCTAAATATATGTCTCTAAAGCCCTCTTTCTGCTGCATGAGTGTGAGTAAATGTGTGTGTGTGTGTGTGTGTGTGTGTGTGTGTGTGTGTGTGTGTGTGTGTGTATGTGTTTTGAATGCACTGTGATATAGACAACCTAGTTTCTGTCCTCTGTCTCTTACTAAATGCCTACGACTCTTGCCACAAGTAGCCCTGGCTCTTCTTTTATCTTTCTTTCATGTGAATGTGTGTATGCATGGTGAGTTATGTGGGTGCATATGTGTGGGCGGGTGCTCAGGTATGTGTATGCACATGTATGTGGAGGCCCAAGGATGACATCACGAGTCTTCTTCAGTCACTCTCTGACTCATTCATTGAGGCCGGGACTCTCAATGAACCCAGAGCTTACTATGGCTGGCACTGTTAACTCGGCCAGCCCGCTTACCAGGAGGATCCCTGCCTTCGCTTTCTAAGGCTGAGATGACCGTCAGGCTTCCCTACCCGCCTCACCTGGCATTCATGTAGATCCTGAGGATCTGAACTCTGGTCATCACACGTTAAATGCTTTAACCACTGATTCTCCACCCCTGCCTGGCTCTTCTTTCTTGTTTAAGTGGAGAGATAAATGCTAAGCCCATTTCCCGCCTGGAGACCCCAGCAGACATGTGCACCCATGTCCATACCCGTCCCATCTCTAAGGCCCCAAATGGAAACCCCATCTTGGGGATTGTATTCCACATGAAGTTCCAAAGTTGACCTCGGAGTGCTGAGTCACCCGCTGCCTTTGCGAGGGGCTGGGAAGGAATGTGTAAAGCTGTGAAGTGGGGGATTGCCTGCAGAAAATAGTTGTTATGGTTAGTCTCCAGTGCTGTCTTGACTGAGTTTAGAATCACCATGGAAACACAGCTCTGGGCATGCCTGTGAGAGCATTTCCAGAAAAGTTTAACTGGAAATGGAAGATCCACCCTAAATGTGGGCAGTACCTTACTATATGCTGGGGTCTCCAGCTGAGTAAAAATGAGAAAGCCAACTGAGTACCAGCATTCATCTCTCTCTGCCTCCTGACTGCAGATGTGATGTCATTCATGCTCCCATGCCATGCCTTCCCCACTGTGAGGGACAAAACCCCCAAACTGTGATCCAGAACCAATGCTTCCCTCCTTAGGTTGCTCCTGTCGAGTGCTTTGTCCCAGAAATGAGGAAAGTAACTAATCCAGTAGACATCACCCCCCTTGCCTCCATGTGTTTGACTCCTGCCAGTGAAGACATGCTGCCTTCCTGCTCCTCACCTCGAATCTCAGTTCTTGTTATGACTTGCTTCAACTCAAAGGGTGCAAAGGAGTGACAACATGCCACTCTTCCCTAGACTTTAAGGGGCTTGTCAGGTTCTGCTTCTACCTTTGGCAGTCAGCTTCTGTGTGCTTGTGTGCACATGCGTGCACACACACACACACACACACACACACACACACACACACACACACACATACACACGTGCATGTACATGCATACCTCACCTTGGTTAGACTACTGAATTGTAAGCATGCATGAATAGAGAGGCTACATGAAAAGAAACGTTGACCTCCTAGCCAAGGGAAGTCATGGGACATGTAAGTGCACATGGATCCTGCTGCCCCATTCTGCACCTAGGACAGGAGAGATACTTCCTCACTGGGTCTTGCCCAAACAGAATCCTGACCGGCAGAGTAGCTGCTGCTGTAAGATCTTACACTCCTGGGTGGCTTGTTTCTGTGTGGTAAGGAATTGGTGTCCTTTCACCTCTTCTTTTAGTTTTTAAATGTTATCACATGTTCATTTATTTCATGTGGAGAGGAGTTACGCACATGCCATGATGCACGTGCAGAGGTCAGAGGACAAAGAGAGGAACCAATTTTCTTTTTCTAACCCGAGGGGCCCAGAGATTAAACTTGGGTTGTCAGGCTTGAGGGTGGGAGCTTTCCCTGCTGAGCCTTCTTGCTGGCTCCTTTGATCGAATTTCCTGAGATGATTATACATTTGCATGCAAAACAGAATTGAGCATCACAGAGACCCTAGTAGCTTCGTCAGCAGAACATGAGACTCTTAAATGAGATTTCGCATCAGCTTGGGCTTCTGTATCAAAATAACATGATCTAGGTGGCTTAGAAACACGGACAACCATTCCTCACAGTTCTGAGGTGGGAAAGTCCAGGATCAAGACACCAGACAGTTCATTCTCATGAGGGTTCTCTTCCCAGCCCACAGAGAGCACTTTCTCATTGTGTCTCCAGATGTCAGACGAGAGGGGCAGCTGGCTGAGCGCTCCTTTATAAAGACACTAAACCTATGTGTGAGGGCGGAGCCTTCGTTCTAAAATTAGCTGCCCAAACCCTCAACTCCTGACGTTTGGTGACCAAGTTTCAGTAAATGAACCTGGGGAAGACACATTCTTTCCAGGTATGACAGCACTCCTAAGTGTACGGTTCTGTGGCACTGAGTGCATTTGCAAGGCTGTGTGGCAGAAATGCTCTCAATATCCTCTGAACACACAAAGAAAAGAGTGTGAGGCCCAGATGCTCAGCAAGGTCAAGTTCCCTCCCTGCTTCTTTGCTGAGAGCAAAGCTGCAGAGGAAGGAAGCTTCCTAGACAGAAACAGTCTAGGACTCCACACGGAGCTGGCAGCCCTTCTCCATGTAAACCTGGGCATGGGCAGAGTTCTGCTTTTCCACTGGGTAAATGCTGCTCCAATTTTGCTGTTTGAGATACACATCCCCTTTAAACAGTGAAAGATTTGGGTTTCTGCTCACACATCACCCATTTTCATTTTCAATGCTGCTGTGACTATGTCTGAGTCAGGGTTTCTACTGCTGTGGCAAAACACCATGACCAAAAGCAGCTTGGAGGGCAAGGGTTTATTTCAGCTTACCGTTCCATATCACAGTCCGTCATACAGGTGAGTCAGTGCAGGAACCTGGGACTGAAGCAGAGGCTGTGGGTGAATACTGCTTACTGGCTGGGTCCCCATGGTTTGCTCAGCCTGCCTTCTTATAGCACACAGGACCACAAGCCCAAGGTGGCACCGCTCACAACAATAAACAGGGCTCACCCAAACCTATTAACTGTTAACCAAGAAAATGCCCCCACAGGCCAATCTAGTGGAGGCACATTCTCAAGTGAGGTTCCTTTTTTTCAGAATGACTCAAGCTTGTGTCAGGTTGCCATACAGCTAGTCATCTTATTGTCTTCTAGGCCTTATGAGTGGTTGAGGCCTCACTTTGGAAATACTACTCTAGGAGCTGTAAGGAAATGACGGTTTTCAGTGCAGGACAATGAAAGGTTCATTCCACCTTTTCTGTCAGTTTTCCGGGAGTGACTGACATTATGCATGTCAAGGTTTTATCTAGGTGCCTCTCTCAGCTGGATCCCTGCCTGGGAAAAGAGACAGACGTTGAGGAAATGCAAATCCTACTACTTAAGACAGCTGGAAACTGCAAGGGCACTGTCCGTAGTGCTGACGGAAACCTACCCCATTACAATATAGCTTCTGATGTTACTAGAAGACCTAATCTCATAGCAAACTCTTTGATCATCTGGCTCTTACAATCTTTCCACCACCACCACCCCTTTCATAATGTTCCCTGAGCATTAGGAGTGCTTTGTCGATGTATCTTTTGGGACTGGGCTCCATAATTCTACATTTTGCTTGGTTGTGGCTTTCTGTAGTGGTCTCCATTTGAAGACACCACAAACTCCAGAAACAGGGCCCAAAGATCCCTGAGCTGGAACTGACCTGAAAGCCTGCTCCATGGAGGCTAGCTTTCACAGTACCAGGAGATGCCATGCAAGCTTCCCAAAGAGGAAGGCAACCAAGAGTTCTCATACTTATTCAGCTATGATGGATATGAACTGCATCAACAACCAGCATTGTACCCTAGGGCACGGTGATACCACACATACCTTGGCAGTCACCAACGGTTCTCTAATTGGTCTTAAGGTCAGTTAAGAAGAGGTATACCATGTTTGGTACTGGAAACCCAGCTAACTACTCAGTGCCATTGAAATAATGGTTATTGGAGGAGAATCTACAACGGCTAATTGACGAAGCCAGTGTAATCCTTGGCAACAATCTATAAACACTCATCTGAATACCCACAAATAAGTGCAGTCTTCACCCCTCATCAAGTAAACATCCTATATGCTCTTGATGGATACCAACCACTGGCCAACCTGGCTGTTTGCTTGTTTTACAAGCTTGGGAGACATCTCTGTTCCAGTCTGCCTGCCCTGCTATGTACTTCCTGTCCAGGTGTACCTTGTGGTGATATTGTGTTCCCCAAAATATTGTGCACCCTAATAAACTTATCTGGGGTCAGAGAACAGAACAGCCACTAGATATAGAGGCCAGAAAATGGTGGCACTCACACCTTTAATCCTAGCATTCCAGAGGCAGAGATCTGTCTGGATCTCTGTGAGTTCAAAGCCACACTGGAAACAGCCAGGCATGGTAATAAGAGCCTTTAATCCCAGGAAGTGATGGCAGGAAGCAGAAAGGTATTTAAAGTGTGAGGACAGGAACTAGAGCCTGGTTAAGCTTTTAGGCTTTGAGCAGCAGTTCAACTGAGATCCGTTTGAATGAGGACCCAGAGGCTTCCAGTTTGAGGAAAAAAGATCATCTGAGGAATTGGCAAGGTGAGGAAGCTGTGACTTGTTCTGCTTCTCTGATCTTCTAGCATTCACCCCAATACCTGGCTCCAGGTTTGTTTTCATTAATAAGACCTTTTAAGATTCATGTTGCAGTACCTTGTTGATCTTATCATGAATGCTCCCCCTATGCTGGAGATAGAGCAAAGTATTCTCTACCACCTTAGAGGTTATCAAATTCTAGTCTACTGAGTTTGCTCAGATTTCTGAAGCTCTACATTTTTTTTTTTTTTTTTTGGTTTTCAAGACAGGGTTTCTCTGTGTAGCTGGCTGTCCTGGAACTCACTCAGTAGACCAGGCTGGTCTCAAATTCAGATCTGCCTGCCTTTGCCTCTCGAGTGCTGGGATTAAGGGTGTGTGCTGCCACTGCCCACTACATTTTTATGTGAAGAGAAAAAAAATGGACATAGCTCCAAGGTTTTGAAGGCTGGAATGAGGAACTAAATATCAAATAAACTGGCATATACAATGTTTAAAACAGTAAGAGCCCCATCAGGAGGAATTTTCATCTTTTTTCTTGATTGTGACTCTTCATCTTCCTTGTCAATGTAACAGAATTTAGAATCACCTAGGATACAAACCTGTGGGTGTATCTGTGCAGTTTAACCCGAGGATGGAAGAGCCACCCTGACTGTGGACAGCACCACTCTCCAGGCTGGGACCCCAGGGTGAATAAAAGAGAAAAGGGGAGTGGAGCACCAGAATTTGTCTCTGGTGCCCCCTGACTGCAGGTGCAATGTGACCAGCTGCCTCACCCTCCTTCCACCACAGGTGGACCCACGCTTGCCAACACACATTCCCCTCCATGATTGTGCTAGCTGGCTGTGATCTCTGTGATAAAGCACCATAGCCAAAAACAACCCGGGGAGGAAAGGGTTCATTTCACTTATGCAGGCGATCACAGTCCATCATTGGGGAAAGTCACGGCAGAAACTCAAGCAGGGCAGAAACCTGGAGGCAGGAACTGAAGCACAGGCTATGGAGAAGTGATGCTCACTGGCTTGCTCTCCCTGGCTTACTGACTTTGCTTTCTTATACTATCCATTACCATCTGCCCAAAGGTGGTACCACTCACAATGTCGGGGCCCTCCTACCTCAATAATTAATTAAGACAATATACCACAGGTTCACTTGCAGGTCAATCTTATGGAGGTGTTTTCTCAGTGAAGATTCCCTCTTCCCAGATATGTCTAGGCCTGTATTAACTGGCACAATCCTTCTCAGGAAAAATAGGAAGAAAAACCCCATGAAGAGCTTTTGTTTGTGAGAATCAGGAGACAGATAAGTTTACAACTGGGATGAAGAATTTAAGATCAGTCATGACATCATTGCTGTGCTGAAGGGAGCAGACACACATTTTCTCGCCCTCACTGTCAGTGACCATTCACTACAATTTAACAAACTGTCCCTGGGTATCTGCTAAGAGCAGATCATGCTAATGGATATTGCACTCTGGCATGTAAGGAGAATTAATAAACCGAAGTCTGTGCTTCAAATTGATTTGCAAGACAATAGTGATGGCTAGCATAGGCAGGGGATTGACTGTATGCCCACCCACATTCTGAATCTCTGTGGAGTATTTATTTTATTAAGCCTCTGTAATGATACTTCCTGGGAAGGCAGTGCTTATCTTTATGCACAGAGAAAGAAATTGTTGTTATGCTTGAAACAAAACAAAATCATGCTGAAAGTCCATGGCCACCAAGTGGTGAAGCCAGGATTTCAACCCAGGTCTGCATAACTGGGAAAGTACTACAGTTTTAAAATGATGTGTTAATTTATAACTCTGGTGGAAAATGTATAGCCTACACAGCAATAAAATGCAACGGATTTGCCAGACCAAGTTTAAAAATGAAAATAAAGAGTTCCCAGTTAAACTCAAAGTTCTAAAAGCTGGGAAGTGGTGACTGAATGAGAGTGGCTGATTGGTTGACTAGGATTTCAGGGGAGAGAGATGCAGCTTCAATCCAGGGCACTCACAATCAGAGATGAAGCAGAGAGCACACATGGGCCCTGCATCATCCATCATCTGCACGAGCTGAACTTCCCAGGGTGAGGTAAGACTACCCAGTGGGAGCCCCTCCAAATAGGAGGACATCCCTCCCCCAGGTTCTCCAGGCAGAGGCCTTGGGATCTTCATGATAAGCCAGTGTCCCCAAGGGTCTCCCTGAACAAAACCCAAGACACTAGAGGGCTGAGTTCAGGAGTTCCCATGGAGCTTCTGGTTCCTGCCTACTCCAGTTCCTAGAGGCTATTATAATTCCTCCTGGACTCTTCCTCTGCCTTCAACACGCACAGAGACAGTTCAATTATTCCTCCTCTTATCTCTTTAGGCCTCTCTCTTCTGCCTCCCTCTTCCATTTATAAGGACTGTCATGACTACGCTAGACTCACTCAGCTCCACCACAGTAAGCTTTCCATCTCAGAATCTGGGGACTATGGACCTTATTTCCATCTACAACCCTGATCCCTCTGTCCTGGCTAGTTTCATTTCAGGTTAACCCAAGCTAAAGTCAACTGGGTAGGGCATCAGTTGAGAAAAATGCATCCAGAAGAATGGGATGTAGACAGATAAACCTGTATAGCCTTTTCTTAATTTGTGATTAATAACTCCCTCACCCAGGCCATTGTGGATAGGAATATTCTTAGGCTGATGGTCCTAAATTCTATGAGAAAGTAGATGGAGCAAGCCATGAGGAGCAAGCCGGTAAGCATCACCCCTCCATGGCCTCTGCATCAGCTCCTGCCTCCGGGATCCTGAGCGCTGTTTGAGTTCCTGCCTTGGCTTCCCTCAATGGACTGTGATTCAGGATACATAAGCCAAATAAACTCTTTCCTCTCCAAGTTGCTTTTGGTCCTGGTGTTCTGTCACAGAAACCCTAAGACACCTCCTCTGCCATGCAATCTAACATCTGTACAGCTTGGTAATGACATCCACTTTGACAGCTGATGGGACTCAGTGGGGTGCTCTATGAGAAGCCTTCTGCCAGTCTCTGACCTGTCGGTGGCCCAGCTGTGAGTGTCTTCTTCTCCTCTTGTGTCCTTCCCCAACCGTCTCCACAGCCCCTCCTCCCCACTTTTCCTCCTTGCAACCCCATGTGGTAGCTTCCATCTTTGGCACAGTAATAACTGACCTCATTCAGCATTTCAGAGACTGCTCCAGCCTATCACACCCACATTCTTCCAGCATTTGTCAGGTGCCTGGCACAAAGAAGCCCTCAAAATAAGCCGTTGGGGCCCTGGAACTCAGTGAGTAACTTGGGCAAAAGAACATGTAAAATCATAAAATAATTTATCTCTCCCCCCTCTTCTCTCTCTCTCTGTCTCCCTCGCTCCCCGTATCCATCCTCTTTCTGCCCAGACCATCTATCTACAGCTTAACATAAGATGTAAAAAGAATAAATACTTTATTGGAAAAAGAAGAACTTCATCCCACTCCATACACAATGCACTTCAAAGCAGAGTTATATGGAAACTGCCCCCACTCCCACCCCATGCTACCCTAAGTCACCGAGGCCTTGGAGGATGGAGCACTGTAGCCATCACCTATGGACTGAAGGAGCACATGAGATTTTTCACCTGAGGGAAAATGGACCCTTTGAGACCACAAAATCATACCAATTTTATGGCTGAAATACTAGACTGGAGATGCTGGTAGATAGGGCATGATGGATGGTGGAGGTGGGGAGAGGAAAAGGAAGCCTTTTGTGCCTCCGGGGCCACTTTGGCAGAGTTCAAGGGCAAAGTGAAGTATCTTTCACCTTTACCAAGCTTCCAGCAACATGTTGGTTTCCAGCAGGGAAAATCTGTTCCGCAGCATGATAGGAGGTTGCCTGGTAGCCACAGCTGAGACATGGTTGCATAAAAACACCACCATGTGACAATATGCTGGATACCACTCAGAGAAGTGGGTTTGTCACTATTAAGGGCTCTCCTGGATCCCTGGTATATAATCTTATCTTTTGGATTTAATGAAGAGTGAAAATCATCTTGGCAAGGCTACTAGCAGATCCTCAAAGACCTCCCCTGGTGCTCACCTTGATGGCTTGAGTAAGGCGGAAAGGCATGGTGGCAGGGAGTGAAGCTGGCACTCATACCCCACGTCTTGGCAGAACAGGAAGTAGAAAGCCCACAGGAAGTGGGGCTGGACAACAAGCCTCAAGGCCTGGCTCCATAATCCACTTTCCCCCACTAGTCTTGATCTCTTAAAGGTTCCACATCCTGGGGCCAGGAGAGTGCTCAGTCAGTAAAACGCTTGCTGTGCAAGCGTAGGGACTTGACGTGGATACTCAGAACATCCATTAAAACTCAGTGTGGTGCCGGGCGGTGGTGGCGCACGCCTTTAATCCCAGCACTCGGGAGGCAGAGCCAGGCGGATCTCTGTGAGTTCAAGGCCAGCCTGGGCTACCAAGTGAGTCCCAGGAAAGGCGCAAAGCTACACAGAGAAACCCTGTCTCGAAAAAACAAAAAAAAAAAAAACAAAACAAAACAACAACAACAACAACAACAACAACAACAACAAAAAACAACTCAGTGTGGTGGCACACAGCTTGCAATCCCCGTCCTGGGGTGCCTGAGACAGGAGGTTTGCTGGCCAGCCCAGTCTAGCTCACTGGTGAGTTCAGTGAGAGACAGAGTCTCAAAACACACGGCAAAGTGATTAGGGAAGACAGCCCTATGTTTAACTCTAGCCTCCATACACACAAGTGTACACGAAAGCACACATAAACACACACCGACACAGACACACGGAAAAGGTTCCACAACCTTCTAAAAGAGCCACCAGCTGGAGAGCAGATGATTAAACACAGGAGTGGTGGGGGGAGGGGAGCACAACAACCTAAGAGAAAGTGGAAATCAATAAAAAGACAGCAAGTACAGAGAACTGGAGTGAAGGGGCACTGACTGCCGGTCCACGTGTACTAAATACCCACGTACCCTCCTACAGGCAGGCAGTGTACCTTCCAGGCCCCTTCGTTCCTTCTCCCACCACACCAGCTGTAGCCCATGTGTTTTATGTAAAGATAGATCTGTAGAGTTTTCTTGCAGATTTTATCCCTCTCTTTCTCAGCATTATCAATATCAAGCTGATATTCCCCAAGCTAAGATTCCACAGAGCATCATGCTAGAAGGTTTAAGGTCCTGCAGGACGGTGGGGTCCCATAGACCCATGGCAGTGTCTGGAGTAATGGAGAAATATGGATTCCCTCTGACACTAAAGCCTCAGGACATTTTCTAATAAAAAGGGCTTCATCAAAAAAAGTTAAGCTTTAAAGAACAAAGTCATGCTTTTGCAGGAAAATGAGCTCAGGGCTAGTGCACAATACTCTGAACCGAGTAGAGTGCAGCTCTCTTTGGGCAACTAGTTCTGTTTCACAGTGGAGATTCAAGAATGGAATCTTAAAGGACACATTGATCCTAATACAATGCAAGAGGGGGGAGTCTGTTGGCAACACAGTGCATAGAACACAATCCTGTCTCTTCTAGGTTGCATTTGATTCGGGCCCTGTTGCTTGCATCAAACCTGCCATGAAGCTGTCGCAGGTATCTCTATCCCTATCCCTTCCCTCCATCGACATGACTCAGACCACAAACACCAGACATAATCATCACAGCCCAGCCACTCTGCTTCCTGAAGGCCTCTCTATTCTCCCCTTTTGCATTTCTATTTTCTTTACTCAAGACATCTAGATTACAGATTTTTTTCATTCATATGTATATATGTGATCATTATATATATATATATATATATATATATATATATATATATATATATATATGTGTGTGTGTGTGTGTGTGTGTGTGCATGCTCATACAAATGGGTGCAGAAGTCACCCTTGCATGTCTTCTTTATCATTCTTCACCTTATTTTTCTGAGACAAGGTCTCTCACTGAACCTGGAGCTTCTGGATTCAGCTGGAAGGCCTCCCAGCAAGTCCCAGGGAGCATCTTGTCTCCATCTCACCAACACAAGGAGTACAGGCATGGGCTGCCACACTCTGCTTTTATCTGGGTGCTGAGGATCTGAACTCGGGTCCTCATTCTTGAATAGTAAACACTTTAACTACTGAGCCTCCCAGCCTCAGAGTCCCTTGACAGCTTGTTTTACTCTGACCCCAGCCCAGCCCCAAACCCAATGCATAAGTTGCATGATCTGAGAAGCCAGACCCTCCATTCCTAACCTCAGTGGCACCCCACAGCTGGGGTAAAATCTAAGCCCTTAATGAGCCAAATTTGACCCATTCTGATTTTGTATACTTCTCCTAAAACACAACATAATGGTACAGTAAACATTTTTATCTTAAGTTAAGGCCTGTGTCATTTATTCACCCAAAATTCCTTGGCTTACCGAAAGCCTTCCTTTGAGAAATGAACTCTTTTTTTGAATTCCCAGTCATTTTTCTTATATAAGCCCTGCTCTGAACATTGTCTATAATTTCCAATTTCACTCTTTAAAATGAGGGAGAGCTCAAGCAGGGGCAGGTATTTTTAAATGTATATGACTCTCTACAGGCTTTTAAAATCTTCTCGCCCACATCCATTTCGGAGAGTATTTTTAGGAACTTCCATTTACAGAACGAGCTTTTCCAAAGACCTAAACTTAGTTTTCGTGGAAACAACTCTTCTCTTGGCACGCCTGTTTCGTCAGCTCCTGTAAACTGTTTAATTACAACAGCAAGCACAGCTGATCTGGGAGGCAGGGTGCCTGGCGGCCAGCAGAGGGACGGGACTGGCAGACAACAGCCGTGCTCTGGCATGCCTGGATAAGGTAGCCAGAGCTCAGGAACCTTCGCTGGAACAGCTGCCCTTCTCCTGGCCTCTGAATGGCCCCCTGTCCAGATGACCCAACACTCCCTTCTCACTGGCTAAGGGTCTGCATAACTCCCCTTAGCCTCGGCTACTCACTAGTGCAGCGTTTACCTTTTTTACTTTTTAAAATCATTTTGTGTACATAGGTATTATTTCTTTTCTTTGGAGAGTCTCTCTCTCTCTCTCTCTCTCTCTCTCTCTCTCTCTCTCTCTCTCTCCCCCTCCCTCCCTCTGGAATCCCCCTTCCTTTCCCTCTAAATTTTTCCTTCTTCGCCCCAGTCACCCAGTGGCCACCACTAGAGGAAGTGGCTCACCTTCCTCCAGCATCCATGAACAGCCCTCAGCTCCTCAGAAATAGTTGTCACCTCTTGGTCACCTCTTACATTCATGGTAGAATGTGGGAGGGCCCAATATTGTGCAAGCGTCCATAGTTGTGATGGCTATGTCCTATCTGGATGGCAGCATTTTGTGATATTTCTCTCATCCTCTGGCCCCAAAATTCTTTCTCCCCTCTCTTCTGCAATGGTCTCTGGGTCATTGGAGGGTAGTGCAGATGTTCCATGTAAGCCTGGGCACTCATCACCCACTCATTCGCGGCACTTTGACCAGATAGGCGTCTCTGCATTAGCTGTCTCCTTCAGTCTATGGACATCAACATGAATATTTAGAAGGCAGTTGGGCATGTCTGTTTAAGGAAGCAATGGTAGCATGTTTTCCCCCTGGGCCTATGCTCTACCAGCCACAGGTCTTTGACCAGGTTTATAGTTTCTGTTAGTTATGCATTCCCTCTCATGAATGGATCTCAAATCCAGTCACAAGGTACCTGGTTATCCCAGGAACAGCATGCCACTGTTGTCCCAGTGGCCACGTTCTGTCTGAGGGTCAGTAGTGTAGCACAGCTGGCTACATCTGACTGATCTGCCTCTGCATTTCCTCCCACAGTGACCTACACAGCACATTCAGGCACTGTCAGTGCTAACCAGCAGAGAGGAAGCTTCCGGCCCACTTCTATCTGGATTTCTTTGTTCTGGTGGGTAACCCATAGCAATAACAATAGTGTGTATTCTTCTGGAGGCCTCTGAGTCCTCATCAGCCAATGACTACAGAGGTTACCTTACACCTAGCACTTGCTTAAAAGCCTCTAACTTCTGGAAACAGCATTCTCTACCCATGGAGGTTATCTCCACTTGAAGCCTTTTTTAAAATTTGTTCTTATGTTTTAATTGTACTTTTCAGTCTTCTGATCACCCCACCAACTTCTATTCCAGGGGACCTACGGGAATTGACTTTCAAGTTTGTTTCTATTCTGACTCTCCCCTATACTAACAATATATCAAGCTTAAGACCTACCTATCATGGGACTGAGGAGATAGCTCAGCTGGTAAGGTGTTTGCCATGGAAGCATAAGAATCTGAGTTCAATACCCAGAACCTACATTAAAAAAAAAAAAGCAAACTTGGTGTGGTAGCATATTATTGTCATGCCAGCACTGGGAAGTAGAAAGTGGCAGATCCCTGGGACTGCCAGCCAGTCAGCCTAGCCTACTTGTCCAGTTCCAGGACAATTAGAGAATCTTTTTCAAAAAACAAGGTAAATAGCATCTGTGGTGGTTTGAAAGAAAATGCATCTCATAGGGAGTGGCACTATTAGGAGGTGTGACTTTGTTGAGTAGGTAATGGCCTTGTGTGTCACTGTGAGGGTGGGGTGGGCTTTGAGTCTCCTATGATCAAGCTATACCCAGCGACACAGCACACTTCCTCTTGCCTGTGGATCAAGATGTAGAACTCTCAGATCCTTCTCTAGCACCCTGTCTGCCTGCATGCTGCCTTGATGATAATGGACTAAACCTCTAAAACTGAAAACTACCCCAATTAAATGTTTTCTCTTATAAGAATTGCGGTTGTAGAAGCTGTGATACTGTGCCTGTCTAAAACACCTGATTGGTCTAATAAAGAACTGAGCAGCCAATGGCAAGGCAGGAGAAAGGATAGGCAGGGGCTGGAAGGCAGAGAGTATACATAGAGAGATAAACACTCTCTGTATCTATCTATCTATCTATCTATATATATATATATATATATATATATATATATATATATATATGGAGAAAAAGAGGAAGATCAAGGAAAAAGAGAGGAAGGAGGAGGACTCCAGGGGCCAGCCACCCAGTTACACAGCCAGCCACAGAGTAGGAGTAAGATTTACAGAAGTAAGAGAATGAGAAAAGCCCAGAGGCAAAAGGTAGATGGGCTAATTTAAGTTAAGGAAAGCTGGCTAGAAACTAAGCCAAGCTGAGGCCAGGCATTCATAATTAAGAATAAGCCTCCACATGTAATTTATTTGGGAGCTGGGTGGCGGGCCCCCCAAAAGGGCAAAAACAAACAACGATAAATTGCCACAGTTATGGTGTGTCTTCACAGCAATAGACCCCTAACTAAGACAGCATCTCAGGAATGTGACACCTGAAACTGACCTCTGGTCTGTGTATGCATGCACAACACATATGCATACACACACACACACACACACACACACACACACACACACACACACACACACATATTTACCTGTCACATGTTTCAAAAGTCTCAGATGAGGATTAAGTGACATGGTGACACTTGGTTGAGTGGCTTTCTGGAGTAATGGGCAGATTCTCCCTGTATCCCTGTCCAAAGTCTTTCTGGGCTGAGGGTCACTGACCCTGTCTGTGGTGACCCCTGAGTCCCTGTATCTCTCAGCATCCAGACATCCTCCAAGACTGCCTTGCAGACCACTGCTTCTGTGCTTAGTGGCTTTACAGAAACTTCTGCAGAACCACCTATCCCAGGCAGGAACTGTGATGTCTCTTTCTGACCTTCCCCTCCCACACTCCAAACTCACTTTCACAGACTGGTTGGCTCACTTCTCATTTCCTTCCAAAATTAAAATGTTCCCTGGATGTGCAAATGGCGGAAGGAAGGGATAGGGAGAGAGAAGGGGAATGTTTGGAAGGAACAGAGAGAGCAGAGAGGAAAGAAATGCATAGACTAAGTAGCTTTCATCCCCAGTCAGTTTTGCTTTTTATTTTATTTTATTTCTCAGTAACCTTTTCTGAACATTGGTCTAACATTAGCTAATTCCTGGTGGCAGGTGCTTTTAGCAGCACAGTGATATAAACTGATGTTGGGCAGTGGTGATTTCTGGAAGCACTTTGAGCATGTTGGTTCCAGAGGCACAGGAACTGGAGTTTCATGGAAGCAGGAGGCCAGAATGGTTTCTGGTGAGCCAAGGGCACAAATGGCGGGGGCCAGAGCCACTCAGCACCTCAAGTCTACCCTTCCGGGAGCTGAAAGGTGGGTCTATTGGTTCTATTAGTTCTGGTGTTCACATTGCTAATTGGCAGGTTCTCTTGGTGTTAAAACACCTGGTCACAGTGGTTTTAAGATGGTCTTGTCTTAGGAAGGTGGTAAACTTTCTGTAGAAACAACAGAGGTGGCTGCTATTTCAAATCTGCTAAAGCTGACATGAAGGGAGCCATTGGACTTTCAACAGGCCATATGCATTAGCTCTCAAAGGCCATCCTCTAAGGTGCTTTCTATGGACCTCTCCTCATCCAGATGGGAAGCCCAGCTCCTCCTATGGCTGGATGCCTTGTGTAGAGTAGGCACCTGGAATTCCCATCACTTTCAGGTGAGGGACACTTTTCCTTTGGGCAGCAGATAAACCTCTAACAGTTGCTAGAAGCAGAGGGTATGAGAGGAAGGCTTTCTTCCCTCAAGGATCTGAGTGGGATTCCAACTGTGATAGGTGCACTGGCCTTCCCAGTCCCCAAGGGAGAATCAGACATCACTGTCTGACCAGCTGTGCCTTCCACTGTGGAGGAGGCCAGGTCACTGGAAAAGAGATTGAATGATAAAGAACTCACAGATCAATCAATAAGCCAGAGAGGCCGTTTAACAATATGCCAGTTGAGCTGGTCAGTCCTGGTTTGTCCCCACAGACCTATAGATTTTTATGTGGCTCTGAGCTTCATATTACTTATATGAAAAATGAAAGTGTTGCTTCTGGAATCCTAAACCCCTTCTTCTTTTTATGTCTTGGCAGTGGGAACAGGAAGAGCAGGAGAGGAGGGCAAGATTAGGTTTCCCTTAGCCCTTCCGGGTTATATAAGGAGCTCGGCCATGTGACATGTTGGCTGTGGCAGGGTGGGAGTGGGGATGAACCCTGTCCCTCAGAGGAGGGAGAGTCAATGATGGAACAGAAATTCTCCATGTGGTATTTCTCTGATCAGGAAGCACAGACATTCCAACATGACTGCATTGATTCCCAGAAAGTATTTCTCTGATCAGGAAGCACAGACATTCCAACATGACTGCATTGGTTCCCAGCCTTCCTGAGATGAGCTTTTCAGAATGAGCTTGGGCAGAAAGATCCTGCAGCTGAGAAGGCTCTGATCCAGCAGGAACTCCCTGCCTGGACTCAGCTTCCAGAGCTTTACCACTTACAGTCTCTTTCCTTCTCAGGGACTGGGTATCAGTCAGCAGTGACAGATACAGAATGGGGAGGACTACTGGAGCATGCCAAGATTGGAGGATGGCCCCAAGAAGACCAGAGACTGCCCTCCTTCCTGCAGCCCAAATTGGGGCTAGCTTATGCTAGGATGTTGACCAAGATAAAGCCTCTTTGGGACCTTCATTATATCGCCATCTGAAAAGAATGGGTGGTGACCCCTTGCCACCGGCGACAGACAGGAGAGCCAACCTCGGGGGCATGAGAATGGAAGAGCTGGCCCTGCCTCTCACCAAGTGCAGCAATCCGGAGAGAGGGCCCTGCACCTCGCCTAGGCAAAGCCGTAAAGCTGGCCCTGGTGTTGTGAGTGCGGGTGAGCTGGACCTGAGGGTGTGAGAGCAGGAGAACCGGCCTGCTCCTTGCTGCCTGCTACACTGGGTGAGCTAGTGAGGGCAGCTCTGGACACTCACCCCAGGAGGTGACGATGAAGGGAAGCTGGCAGGCTGATCAACCCAGCTACTACCAAGGCCTAGAACCAGGATGATGACAAGATAGCCTACCCCAATACCCACCTCATCTATGAACTGTTGGATTATATGAAGGGGCCGTACCTGCAGATCCAAAACTATAGGATCTCCATGACACAAGGCAACAATAGGATATCCAAGAGGAGTCCCAGTGAAAGCCCAGAATCCAGGGTGTAGCGGAAGCCAGTGACCTTGAACCAGACCAGTGACTCATTGCAATGAGCACTTACAAGTAAAGATGTATGGACTAAAGGCTACACTGTGGGACTCACTGGGCCACACTACAGCTTCCATGCCGAGATTTTGGTGTTGCTGTTGTTGTTGTTGGAGGTGGTTTGTTTTTTTTGTTTGGGGGTTGTTTTACTTTTTTCTTTTTTAGTTTTACTTTTAAATTTTGTTTTGGGGAGGAGGTTGCAAGGGCAGAGGGCAGATGTGAGGGGACAGAGAGATGAGTGGGATCAGGATGCAAGATATGTAAGATCCACCAAGAATCAAAAAAAAGTTTAAAAAAGAAGAAGACTGGGCGGTGGGATCCTTAAGAGACCATCTAAATGTGTTGCATCAGTTACTAACGGATTGACATCGTGTTTTGACTCTGTCAGGAAAAACTTGAGTCCCAAGTTCATAATGGGTGTGTCATCCCACAAGTCAAGTGAGTGGTAGGCCAGTACCAAGGGCTTTTCACAAATGAGGAAACTCTGGTTTGTTGTCACACTGCGTTAATGCAGTCAGTAGGTCAGGAAGGAGGCCAAGTCTCTGCTTAGCTCACAGCCACGCCTGTTGCTGCTGGTCCATGAGCCACATTTGTGCCACCAGGGTTTCAGCAGGGTAGGACATTCCAGAGGATAAAATCCTACTCCTTTATATCTATTCTGCTCATGAAAAACCCTAACTCTCACCTCAAAGAAAATAAGGCTTATTCTGCAATCACATAAGAGTGACCACAGCCCGGGAACACAGATGCAGGTTACCTCCAATTCCTTGCTCCAACATGCTAACTGTCCCATGAAAGTTTTATAGCAACAGAACAAAGAAAACTATAAATCAAGGAATTTTTCAAATAGATTGGTAGGAGGAGGGGTCATAGCCCCATTGGTAGAGTGCTTGAATGATACATACTGTAGCCTGGTTTTCAGCCCCAGCATAGGATAAACCAGGTGTGGTGCTCAGCACCTGGACGGAAAGACAGGAGGATTGGAAGTTCAAGGTCATCTTTGGCTACAGACAGAATTTAAGACAAGCTTAGGATACATGAGGTTCTGCCTAAAATAAAATAATGAAGTAAAATAAGATTAAATAGATGGAAACAGAAGAGTCAGGGGGATCTCTACGATAGTTCTCAGAAGCCATCTGACGACCTTGCTAAATTTCAAGTTGACAGAAACTAGGGGTATATTGTACAAAAAGAATTGCCACATGGTCACAAGGATTTTAGGTCACACGAAGACAGTAAATGGCTCTTGGGAGAGGGGCTTTTAAAGGTAGCCCAAGATCATTTGACACCAAACCTTACAACATTCCTGTTCTCCACAATCAGGGACGTTCCCATCAGTCCATCAGCCCTGAGGTGGCTTTTTTTTTTTGGCACTTCAGGGCATGTTCCCGAGCCTGTCATCTCCTCAGTGTTGTCAAGTAGCAGTGCCAGCCCCATGGGACTGTGGTGCGTACATCTCTGTCCCTGGGGTTGGGCTGACATCGTTTGTCTTCGCATCTCTGTAGCCTTTCCGAGCTCAGCACAGAGCAGCTGCTCAGGGACTCTTGTCTCCCCGAAGGAAAGTCTAGAGCAGCGAGGGCTACACCAAGTTAAAACAGAAGAAAAAGGAGACAACTCCAGATCAGATTGATCCAAGTGATCAGACCCCTCCCACCCATACACATAGGCACATGTAGACCTGCATGCATACATATATGCACACTTACATATATATGCACACACAAATACTAGGTAAGAGGTTTCTCAGAAGAAAGCATCGGAACAGACTAAGAGTTCCTAATCTGAAATGCAAAGTCACTTGGCCGCACTGTCCAGCCCTCAGAATGGAATGTGTAACCGGAGTCCACACTGGCAGAGCTGAGTGACTGACTCAGTCAACACACCTGTGCACCAGGGGGACGCTCTGCCTTCAAGGAACTGAACATCGTTCCCATCCTTCAGTGTGGGCTGTTTGTATAGTGAGGTCTTTCTTGGAGCACAACACGGGAAACTAAGGACTGTCAACCTTACTGACATCAGCAGGGTGAGTCACGCAGGCAAGATGCACCCTTGACAGATGTGTAGGAGTGACACGTGACCTCTGTGTCTTCTTCTCTAAGCCCCTCCCCTGAGTTTACACAGAGGAAAATGTCAGGTGAATTCCCACAGGGCCAGTTCACAAAATCTGACTGGCGCTCTTCAGAATTTTCAAGGTCATAAGAACAAAGGGGTGGGAGATACTGTCACAAGGAGTCCCAGGACACAGGGCAAGGATACGTGGGACCCTGGATGGGATCCAGACAGAGTGAGGGCAGGCACCGAAGAGGAAGCCCGCAAAGAATGCTGACTTCCCTCAAGAATTCCCTGGCTCATTCCGTGTGGCACTCAGACCGCACTAACGGAAGATGGGAGCCGCGGGAGAGCTGGGAACACTTCACAAGGAAGGCCTCAGCTTCTGTATCTAAGTCTCTCCTGATACAACATCAATTTAAAACAGCAAACAGCAGCAGCAGCAGTAATGAGTTGAGAGGGCAGCTGTGACATGTTCCCAGTGTGACTGCACCATACGCCGGGGAAGCTGTGCTCCTCTCTCTCTCTCTCTCTCTCTCTCTCTCTCTCTCTCTCTCTCTCTCTCTCTCTCTCGGCTTTGGGAATTAATCATGCATAATGAATCAACTTAAAATTAGACCAAGCATTTTGGTAACAGCTGGTCCCCCAACTCCCCAGAATCTATAATATGTAATTTATTTTGACAGGTTGCTCATGGAATTGCTGGTGGGGGGTACAAAAGAGATGCCTGGCCTTAAAAAAAAAGGGTCTGCTGGGTCCCCAGCCAAGGCCTCAGTTTGGAGGAGCTAGATCCACCCCCAACCCTTGCGTCCTTAGCCTAGCTAGCTCTTGCTTCTTATCTATGGAAGGGGTATGTGTGGTTGCCTTTTCTACCCTTGATATCAGCCACCCTCTGCTGAAGGGCATGCCAGGCTCCTCCTCACACAACAGGTGTTGAATGTTGTTCCCACAGCAAGACGTGCTAACACGGGATCAACAGAAGCCAACAAAACCACTGGCCTCGAGGCCAGGGCAGGAATAGAGATAGGGATGGTGGCACAGCTCCTGTGTGGCAGCCAAAAAGGAACTTAAGAAATGTTACCCATATTTCTGCACCTTGGTCTCTCTACCTGGCTGTGAGGAACCAGTGAAACAGTTCCATATGAAAACAGAAAGTATGGTCCCGAAGAGCTCTCTCCGCTGTGAGGAACTCAGTGCCCTGTGACTCAGAGTGGCTTCTGAGCATCGGAGACAACAGCCAGGCCTGTGAATGCATCTTAATGTGCTCAGTCAAGAGTTTCGGGAGACCTAGAGATGGACTCCAGAAGATTACAGAACAAATGAAGGGATCTAGCTCTGGTGCTCGTGGAGTCGCAGAGGATATGAATTCTGCTCTTGGGGCACTTGGATGTAGAAGAAGCCTTGAGCTCCAGATGAGAAAACATCTGGCCAGTGATTTGACCTCAGCCTCCCGATGCCTTGATAATAAGAACCAGCCATAGCAAGCCAAGACTTTTTACCCATAGCACAGGAATGTATCTTGGTGGCCCCTGCATGAACTTCTTGGAAGCAGTCTTTATTCTGCCCTTTACAAACCTAAGAGGAAAGAAAACTAAGCATTAGCCCCTCAACAGAATCATTCCCCAACACCGTAGGGAAATCCCAAGATGTTTCATTTCACAGCTGAAAAACCACTCCAGGGAGCAGCTGTCCACGCTCTTGCCTGGGTTCCCAAGTCTCTTGAGACACATGGTGTGTTAACTGAGTCCCATGCTGAGTACTTGGTGTCATTGCCCTGCCCTGTGAAATGCAGTCCCATTGCGTTCTGGTCCCTGGAGCCTATCACTAGAACCTACACCGCCCAGTCTCCTCTGAACTAACCGGGAAGTGGTGAGCACAGATTCCAACTTTAACCTTTGTGTATCAGTTATCAATCTTTGTGTCATCCAGTTACTTCATTCAAATAGGGAAGTGAAAAATAACCCTGCTTAGTATCAAGACAAAGCAAAATCCCATCTTTGATCTCTCTGCCCAGATAGACACTCCCAGTAAGCAGTAATGCCTAGAAGAGAGCAAAGATTGGTTCTTGGGGGCTATGGGGGTAAATCTCACCATTCTTTATGAATAAAGAACAGTGCATACAGAACATAGACGGCTGTATAATGCATTGTACTAATTGTTCACGGCAAGCGCTGGGGAGGTGACTCAGTCAGTGATGTGTCTCTTGGGACGAAGTCAAGAGGATCTCTGAAGCTTGCTGGCTGCCAGTCTAGATCCATGTTTGATCGCCAGAGCCTGATTTTGTTGTTGTTGCTGTTTGTTTGTTTGTTTGTTTTGTCGTTGTTGTTTTCGAGACAGGGTTTCTCTGTGTAGCTTTGCGCCTTTCCTGGAACTCACTCTGTAGCCCAGGCTGGCCTCCAACTCACAGAGATCGGCCTGCCTCTGCCTCCCGAGTGCTGGGATTAAAGGTGTGCACCACCACTGCCTGGCTGTAAGCATAGTAACAGCCAGTGGTGATCCCAGCCTTGGGAATGCAGAGGCTGGAGGAACCCTGAGGCTCACGGGCCAGCTAGCCGAGTCAAATTGATGAGCTCCAACTCACTCAATAGAATCTAGACTCATCTAAAAGACCAACTTCTGGACATGTCTGTGAGGGAGTTTCTGGAAAGGTTAACTGAAGTGGGACGACCCATCCGAACAGTGGGCAGCACTGTTCTGTGAGCTGGGATCCCAGAAGGAGCAAAAAGGAGAAAGGAAGCCGAGCACCCGCGTTCACCTTTCTCTCTGATCCCTGACTGTGCAGGGTGACCAGCTGCTTCACACTGCTGCCACTACATCCTCCCCGCCATGATGGACTATAACATCGAACTGTGAGCCAAAATCAACCCTTGTCTTAGGTAGGGTTTCTATTGCTGTGACAAAATGCTGTGGCCACAAGCAGCTTGCGGAGGAAAGAGTTTATCTTATCATACAGTTCTCATGCCATGATCCGTCGTTCGAGGAAGTCAAGGCGGCAACCTGGAGCCGGGAACCTGGGAACTGAAGCTGAAGCCAGGGAGGAGTGCTACTAACTGGCCGGCTCCCCATAGCTTGCTCAGCCTGCTTCTTACACAGCTCAGGACCGCCAGCCCAGGGGTGGGACCACCCACAGTGAGCTGGGCCCTCCTGCATCCATCACTCATCAAGAAAATGCCCCACAGGTTTTTCCACAGGCCAGTCTGCTGGGGCATGTTCTCAACTGGGATTCCTTTGAATGATTCTAACATGTATCAAGGTGACATAAAACTAGCCAGCACACTTTCTTTCTAAGTTGTTTCCTTAAGTTAGTTAAGTGATTTGGAATGGTTTTATCCTTGCAGACACATTTCGGGCTCTCCAGATGAGGCAATGAGCCTTAAGTCACGGGCTGAAGCCACCAGCTCTCCAGCAGCCTCTGCTGCTGAGTGTTCACAGTGGCTCTGTCGGAGGAGAGCTTGCTGGCCCTGTGTAAAGTCTGAACTTGATCTGCTCCCCCTATCACTTCAGGGAAAGGCCTCCTTTTACACCCACATAGGTCAATATTCAGCCAACACACTCTAGGGATTACCCATTTTAAGCCTAAAGCGTTCCCCCCCATCCCTCTCTCGGCTGTGTCTCACCAATCCTAACATTTTTGTCTTCATCAAGTCTGAACTCTGTTCCTGTAAGGCTGACCTCTGTCCCCCTCCCCTCCCTGCACTGCTGATGAGGAGCAGTCATGGACTCGCTTAGCTGGTTTTCTTTCTAGGCTGCCACAGCCTTCTGTGTCTGTTCTCCAGTTTTCTCATAGAAAGTGGGAGCAAAACGCCGGTGTTTGGGAGTACATGTGGGGGGTGGGGTGGGGGAGGGCTTAATGTAGACAGTGCTTTATTGCAGAATATTTGTTTAGCTGTGAAAATAAGTGTTGCATTTGTTTAGCTCTGTAAAGACATGCTGCATTCATTTATGTTGCAGAATATTTGTTTCACTATATAAAGATGTTTTGCATTTGTTTAATTATGTAAAGATATGTTGCTGTTTTACCTTGCCCACCTAAGGCACCTGATTGGTCTAATAAAAAGCTGAACAGCCAATAGTGGTGGAGGATGTACAGGCGAAACTTCTGGGCAGGGAGAGTAAGTAGGAGGAGAAATTTAGGCTTTAAGAAGAAGAAAAAGGGATGACAGGGAGACTCCAGGGTCCAGCTACCCAGACACAAAGGGAGCAGGAAAGCAGGACATACAGAAGGAAAGAAAGGTAAAAAGTCCTGAGGCAACACGCAGATGAAGAGAAACAGGTGAAATTAAGTTAGAAGAGCTAGTGGGGCAAGCATAAGCTAAGGCCAAACTTCATAATCAATAATTAAGTCTCTGTGTCTTTATTTGGGAGCCGGTTGGCAGTCCAAAGAAAATCCCAACTACAGTTTTTGCTGTGTAAGCTGAAGGACCTGAAGTAAGACCATAGCACCCACATAAAAGCCAGGAGTGGTAGCATGTGCCTGCAACCCCAGGCTGTCAGGGGAAGGGTTCACTGACCAGCAGCAGGTCTAGCTGAAACGATAATCTCTAGGTTCAATGAGAGACCGGGTCTCAAAAAATAAGATGGAGAATGGTACCAGAAGACACCTGGAGTTACCTGTGGCCTCCATATGCCCGCCCACAGGAGAGCTATCTGCAAATACATTTGTGTACACCCATGCACGTGCACACATGTGCATACACACATGCCCACATCTGGTGCTCTTACTACATCAGGACAAGAGAAGGTGTCTCTAAAATTTTGTGAATGAGAGAACTGAGATCTACAGAAGGGCAAGGCTTGCCCAAATTCCACTTATTTCCGCTTTCACCCTGAGTATCTGGGTGAAGCCATGTTCAGAAACCACAGCCCTTAACCATCTGTTTAAATCTTAAGATTTAAAGGAACCAAATTATTTATTCTTTTTTTTGTCAACACAACAGAAAGGAATTGATTAATGTCATAATGAAAGTGTTTATTATCTCTTTCACATGGCATTCTTCCATGTAGCCCTAAGCCACTGACCATCTGAACGTCTCAATCATCTTCCTAAAGCTGCCTCTCCACACTCAGAGGAGCTTGGTCTGTTCTTGTTTTATTTCTTGTATCCCAGAAAGTAAATGCATGCCAATGGAATAAAATATCACTGCCCCTCGGAAGCGTGCATGGTGTGAAACCCCATTTCAGTGTGTTTGTTGAAAGCCAGGAATTCTGAAGAGCTGAACATGGCTATAGGACCCAAAAAGAGCTGTTTCAGGGCTGGAGAGACGACTTGGTGGGTAAAAGCACTTGCCACACATGCATGAGGACCTGAGTTCAAATCCCAACACTCACATTAAAAGATGGGTGTGTTTGTACTCTCACCTGTACACCAGGGCTGTGGGCCAGGGAGAGGTGAGAGGATCTCCAAGGCTTTGCTAGCTTCCAGTCTAGCTCCAGGTTCAATGGGAGACCCTGCCTCAAGGGAACAGGTGCAGAGGGATAGAGCAGGAACATAATGTCTTCCTGTGGGCCTCTGCAAGTATGGTTGTACAAACATGTACATACACACAACATAAAAACACGCAAAATTTTAATAGTTTTTAAAAATTATTGTAACTCAAATGCCAGGTAATCTGTGTTGGAACACTTAGGTGTGTGTTGATTCCATCAATTCTTCTGTCCTAGTTAGGGTTTCTATCACTGTGATGAAACACCATGACCAAGAGTAAGTTAGGGAGGGAAGAGTTCATTTGGCTTGCACTTCCACATCATTGTTTATCATCAAATGAAGTCAGGACAGAAACTCAAACAGGACAGGAATCTGGAGGCAGGAGCTGATGGGAAGTCATAGAGGGGTGCTGCTTACTGACTTGCTCCCCATTGCTTGCTCAGCCTGCTTTCTTGTAGGACCCAGGACCACCAGCCCAGGGATGGCACCACCCATCATGGCTGGGTCTCCTCCATCAATTGCTAATTAAGAAAATCCCTTACAGCTGGATCTTATGGAGCATCTTCTCAATTGAGGTTCCCTCCTTTCAGATGACTCTAGCTTGTGTCAAGTTGACATAAAACTATCCAGAATACCCTCTGTTCCAGATTATCCATGACTAACCTGGCCTACTTGCCTGTCAATGTTTTGAGCCATGTGCTGCCCACATTTGAAAGGCTACTTGTTGGGCTGCCCTATGTGTCAGGTGTGGGTGGTGAGTGGGCAAGCTGAAATGTAATGGTCTTTGGCCAGTAGGGTAAGGGTTAGGGATGTTAACAAAGGTCCTCTTTGCTAGCTACCCTCATCTCCATCTGGTCCCTAATAACGTTGAACTTGGAAGACAGATGTAACTAAGCAAACCATATCTTCAGAAATGCAATGATTTCCTCCTGAAATGCAATGATTTCCTACCACTTAAGGACCTTGGGAAATTAGTAACAGGTGCCTTTACAGGCAGATGTGTTACAAAAATCTCAGCTTCTTGTAAACTTGTAGAACCTTGACCCCAGGCCAGGTTACTGTGCACTGGACTTCTGCACGGTGTTTACCATCCAGTCCCACCTGCACTCCATTGCCAAGGTACCCGTGATCAGGATACAGTTGGTACTAAAGTGTCCAACTCCTTCCCTGGTTCCTCATATTAGTTATATGTCTTGTTGCCATGACTACCTGACAAAGGAAACCAAAGGGGTTAGCGAGATGGCTCAGCAGGTAAAGGTACTTGCCTCAAATGCCTGTCAGTTTGGATTCAATCCCCAGGACCCATGGTGGAAGGAGAGAATGACACCCTAAGGTTGTTTTCTGACCTTCACATGCTTGTCCTGGTGCACACGCCTTCACACACACACACACACACACACACACACACACACACACACACACACAAATAACTAAATATTTTTAAGGAAAAGAAAAAGCTTAACAACAACCCCCCCCCCCAAAAAAAAAAGCAACGTAAGGAAGAAACGATTTATGTTTGCTCACAGTTCTAAGAGATACAGTCCATCATGGCGGAGAAGTCACGACAGCCAGAGCAAGAGGTGACTGATTACATTGCATCCACAGTCAGGAAGCAGAGGGTCAACAGGAAATAGGGTTGGGCTCTAAGACCTCAAGGCCCTCCCCTGTTATTCACGTCCTCCAACCTGGGTAGTCTAATAAGGTTTTGAAACCTCCCAGCTCCCTGCGGGAGAGAGTGTTTCATTTGGGAGGAAGCAGTTACACTATGGGAAAGAGAGAGAAGAGCAGGAAGAAAGGGGGCAGAGAGGGAGGGAGAAAAGGAAGGAAAGAAGAAAGTGAAAGAGGAGGAGAGAGAACTGTACAAATAGCTTGTATAAAGAAGCCTTGGGTACAGGGGAGCACACAGAATTACATTCTCATGAAAACAAAAAACTTTCCAGATTTGCTTCTCAAACACAATCTTTAAAAGCTAAAGAGTCTAAAGAGTTAAATATAAAATTTGAGTCACAGAAGGAAAAGCCCAAACTAAGGTCTTATGACTTCCCTGTAAGAGTGATTTTTTTTTTCTAAACTTTGAGGCTCTGGAAGAAATCATCAAGGGAAAAGTTGACAAACCCCTGTGCAACATCTGGAAATGTCTGTGCAGAATGCCCTGTCAAACTGGAGATGAGAAAGCAAGCTGGGCCTAGTGACCACTGCAATCCTGATTGTGCAATGAAGTTTCCCAAATCAAGGCACAAAACCCAACTGACAGGCAAACTGGGGTAATGTACAATGCAGAAGAGCTTGCCATGTACTTCTCTGAATTGGGAAGAGCAACAGGGGCTTTTACAGCAGAGTACAATCTTCTCGAAGGTTTCCTTTCATTCCACTTCAAGCCACAGTACAGTAACTGTCCCTAGGTCCCCAGCTGTTGGGGCTCCCCGCAGGCCGTGGTTGGGACAACACATAGCATGCATTTGATGACTTTGAGGGAGGACATGCCTCTAGGTTGGGGCATTGATGAGAGTTCCTGTAAATGTCTGCTAGAAGAGGGAACCTCAACTGAGGAATTGCCTCCATCAGATTGGCCACGGACATCCTGTAGGTTATTTTCTTGATTAACAGTTGATGTGAAGTGAGATGGACTCGGTCCACTGTGGGTACTGTCACTCCTGGGATGGTGGTTATAGTTTGCATAAGAAAGCAGGCTGGACAAGTCATGGAGGGCAAGCTGGTAAGCACTGATCCTCCATTGACTCTGCCTCAGTTCCTGCCCCAGGTTCCTTCCTTGAGTTCCTGCTTTGGCTTTCCTGGATGACCCAACCATACTCCATCAACTAAGATAAACCCATTCCTTCCCAAATTACTTTTGGTCAGTGTTTTATCACAGCAACAGAAATCAAACCAGAACACTGTCCCAGCACATAGTGACTTGAGTGTAGACTAGGAATTAGGAATAAGTACAAGGAGCAGGGTGTCATTGACTGCTCTAGGAAACACTCGATTTCTCTGACATTCCACTTTCTTGTCATATTTGTCTTGACTCCTCAGATGATCAGATGGGTCAAGATAGTCATGTGCTACAAACCTGCGTTTGGGTTGGCAATGGGGCCTTCCCCTACGATCCTGTAAGATTATAGTAGCACTGAAATTCCCATCTGCTAATATATCATTATTATGATACATTGTGGTAATGCTACAGCCCAGAGCAGTGTTTGCAGTGGTGCTGTTTAAACAAGGCCAACCTGTCACAGCAAAGTATAGACATGTTGCCAGGCGGTGGTGGCGCATGCCTTTAATCCCAGCACTCGGGAGGCAGAGGCCGGCGGATCTCTGTGAGTTCAAGGCCAGCCTGGGCTACCAAGTGAGTTCCAGGAAAGGCGCAAAGCTACACAGAGAAACCCTGTCTCGAAAAACCAAAAAAAAAAAAAAAAAAAAAAAGTATAGACATGTAGTGACCAACACTGTACTATACCTGATAACAACAATGGAAGACTGGTTTTCTGGTCTGGGCATTTGCCATATTACACTTTCTAAAGCATTATTTTAGAATGTAGTTCTACTGGCGGGGGTGTTGGGGCAGGGGGTGGAGGTCAACTTTGGTGGCCCCTTCACCTGTCTTTCACCAGGTTCTGGCATCCACCAATTGGACAGACTGACTGTCCAATGAGCCCCAGGGGTCCACCTGCCTCACTTCCTGAAGACTGATATTTCAACACACTCTACTACAGCTGGCTCTTCAGGTGGATGCTGGGAACTGAACTCGGGTCCTCGTGCTTGTATGGCAAGCACTTTACTGACAGAGCTCTCTAGTTCTTCTTCTACTTACAAAAACGAACAAACAAATAAACAAAAAACACAACAACAACAAAAGGTGAACAGTGTATGGTCCTCCACCAGTGTGCTGCCCGCATCTCTTGATTGCATCATTGAGGCACACGGAGTGACCCACGTACCACATCTCAGATGTTTAAATACAGTCTGGGGTGTTCGTGCAGCCATGAAACTAATAAGCCATACGGTTCTTGAAACACGCCCATCGTTACGGGATGCTGGTCCTTCTCTGTTCCCTGCAGGTTCCCCAGGTTCTAGCCCCTTCCTGGAGCCTGCTAGAATCTTTCTGTGAATCTCCACCATGAAACAAACAAATTCTATTTCTGTGAGTGAAAGGCACGCATAGCAAAGCGTATGAGTTTGAGGTGAGTTAGGCCATGAAGCAAAGGGCACACAGGCGTACTTCACACACTCAACTCACCAGACCCTGAGGACCTAAGGAACTCAGGTGCAAAGCTTGGGTGGAGGTGAGCACAGCTGAAGTCACCTTCTACCCTGCCATGCTGTGGTTCTTATTGGAATCTGAGTGGCTGGTGGCTAGGAGTTCATATGTACCAGGGACTAGGCCTGGGAAGGAGTAGGGCATTGTGGGTGCTGAGCTTCTCCTCTAAATGAGATCCTACCCTTCTCAGGGCTGGACCCTGGATGGGACCAAAGCTCTGGAAATGGTCTAGAGCAGAGAGCAGAAGGCTGCCTGGAGCCCCCTCAGGAGCATATCCACCTCATGCTAAGCCCAGCCCAGTGTGTGTGTGTGTGTGTGTGTGTGTGTGTGTGTGTGTGTGTGTGTGTGTGTGTGTTTTACCTAATAATCCATCCCCACTTATCTTAATGGGAGGCCCTCAGCCCAGCCCGGGGTCTATCACTATGACAAAGCTGTCCATCACAGTTGAGGGGCAGGAGGGTTTGGCCCTAAAACTATGCCTAAGAGTGGAGGAGGACAGACATGATCTCCCCAGGGGTACAGTGTTGGTAACAACCCTGAGGCGCCCAGATCCAGTGACAGTCCATTCTGCCAAACAGGGACTCCTACTTGCAAGAGGCAGCCAACTCCTTTGTGTGTCAAAAAAGAAGACTTCTACCAGATTGCTAAAAATGAGCAGCGGATAAAAATACAGTTCTGGTCCCTGGAGCCACGCATCCTGGCCACACTGCAAACAGCCTGCTCAGAGGAGGGGGGGGGAGGGAGGGAGAGAGAGAGAGAGAGAGAGAGAGAGATTTGACATTCTCCTCAAGGCGTGGTCTGCCCCCTGGTGGTGTATCTCCTGTAAACACACCCCACTGCCAAAAGCTGGGGCAGGCCTGAGGAGTTTTAGACAGAGTCCCATGGGGGGGGGGGGGGGGGAGGTGGTGGTGGGGGGGCGGCGTTGAAAATGAATGTTGGCTTTCCTCATCTTACAGACTTCTTGTTCTGATGTCTGAAGAGGGAATATTCCCTCTCCCCCTCCAGATGCAAGGGTGTTTTGTCTAACACTTCCTGCCTTTTCTTTTGTTCAGAAAATCAGGATGACCCACCTCAGCAGACAGAAAAGACTCTAAACCCTAAAGATTTGTAAGAACAAAGAAACCCCAAGCTGACTCAAATGCTAACCCTTTGGTGAGGTTTTGGGGTAGTGTGTGGGGGGGGGGGTCCTTGAGAGGCTGACACTCAGTCCCCAAAGTAGAAGCATAATACAGTTAAGAGAACAGAACACGTGAGTTTGAATCCTCCCTCTACCTCTGACTAGGTATGTGACCTTGGGGAAATTATTTCAACTCTCTGCTGCGTTTAGATGCAGTTCAAGTGTGAACCCAGAGGCTTCTGTGTTGGAATTTTGATCCTCATTGGAGTGCTGCTAAGAGGTATGGAATTCCAGAGGCTGTGAGGTGGGAAGGGCTTAATCTGGCTCCAGGTTCCCAGCAGGGAAGGCAGCATGACAGCTGGGGTCCTATCCATAGTGGGGGAGCTTGTGACACACAGTTCTTCACACCTCAGCAGACCATGAAGCAGAGGCCAAAACTAGAGTTGGAGGCCAAGCCTGGCTGTAAACGTCATGTCCTACCCCATTGCCCTCAGAGACCCACTTTCCCCAGTGAGGCCCTACTTCCTAAAGGACCCACAACCTCCCCAAACAGCACCGTCAGCCGGGCCTGAGGATTTCAAACACAAGCCTGTGGGAGGCATTTCACAGGTCCCCTTCAATGCTCCCACAATGGGGTCTTCACCAGAGCCAAAGTGAGGGAGATCCAGCACCACACCGCTGACTAAATAAACCTCTTTTTGTAGGCATGACTTCCTTACAGTAATGGAAAACAGTTCAGTACACTGCTTTCTTGTCTATAACACCGGGATGCAGATAGAATCCATATTTGGTGAGTTAAGGAACATCAGGTAGTGTGGCCTGCACTTGATACATGGCCAGAGCTGCAGAATCCTCAGGGACTGTGGCTGCTGTCCCGACCGACCTCTGCTGCTGCTGCTGTTTTTCTTCCAGTACAGAAGCTGAGGCCGGCCGAGATTTCACTGTCCAGGTAAGGAGTGTGACAAATATCAGTCCTGTGTAGCAACCAGGTCCAAAGCCCTTTCCATCTCGGAGCTGGCAGATTTCTAGAACCGTCTGTGGACAGATGGGCTGAGGCCAGGGGACCCCACTCAGGACAGGAACGCTAATGGGGGCACATAGAGCAGGGACAAAGAGGGGAGGGTCCCAGAGTTCTTCAGCAGGGACAACAGCTAACCAGGGAGGGGGGACAGGACAGGCATCTCAATCTTGAAGACCTTGTTGGGTCCTGGCTGTCCGTCCCTGTTTGCTCTTTCCTGATTTACTCCATTCTCTGCCTTCCTTGGAATCTGACAGCTTTAGTTGGTCTGAACCAGTTCTGCTCACCTCTGTCCAAGGCTCGTGGCAGACCCAGAGAGAGCATGTGGCTTGCTCAGAGTCGCACAGCAATTGTGTGGCGGAGCCCAGCTCCTCTTCCTTAGCTTGCCTCACTCTGGTCCTGTACCTAGAGGAAAGAGAGGTTCTCCATTATAGCCGGTGTAAAGAACAGCCACAGATCCCCAGCTGCTGTGGGACGAAAACCTCCAACTTTCAGACAATAACATCCATGCTTGATGGCTCAAGGGCTCCCCTCAGTGGTTGTCTTCGTGCCAGCAGAGGTCCTGGAGGACTTCAGGGTGGGTTTCACAGGATTCCCTCTCTCCCTGTAAGAAGAAGCAGAGGGCACTGCGCCATGACCTCTGACTTCTAGATAAGGTGACCAGATCAAGTCCCCGAGGAGAGAGGATGCTGACCCCACACCCAAACAGAAAGGGCAAAAGTCAGCCCAACATACTCCCTTCACCCTGGTATGTGGGTGACAGACACAGGAGGATCACCACAAGTTCGAGGCCAGCCTGGGCCACAGCAAGTTCTAAGGTGGTCAGGACTACATTTTAATAAAACTGCAAAACTCTCTCACAGTGAAAGAACCCTCCAGGGTTTCATGTCAAAGTCCCTGCAACGTGTTGGCTCCGTTATTCTCTGGGTCAAAAACCTAGGCTCCCTGGGTCCTGAGTTCAGGGACACAAAGGAGCTGAGCTCTCCCTTGTGTGCTCCACAAATGGCTAACACGGAAGGTGGCATGTGTATGGTCCAGAAGGTGCCTGAGCATCACACACACACACACACACACACACACACACACACACACACACACACACACACACCCCTCCATCACCAATGAACAGTTTTGTTAACTGATCAGCAAGCCCAGATATTTTCTTTTTCTTTCTGGGTTACTGTCAGGGAAGGTTCTGTGGCCAAGTCAGCAACGAAGAAGGAAGTGCCGGCTAGAACTTTCAGCTAGGTTCTATGGCCGTATTAACTCAGCAAACCTGTGCACCTCACCTGGTCACTCATGACACTAAACAAGACACCTCCTCCACCTCAAAGAAGTTATAGTTCTGTGGGAAAGCCAGACATACGGTCATCTGCAGGCTAGCCATGGGTCCCGAGTGGACAAATTCATGACACTCTGTGTTGAGACCAGGCTGCACACTGCCCTAAGTTAGTCTATGCTGAGTAAAACAGTGACTTTTCAGACTGTGCCTTGCCCGAAGAGACTTCATTTTACAAGCAGCTCCTGATGCCATTTTGAGGACGGAGGATGGCCCTGCACTTGGGTGGACATGTGATCGGTACCATCTGTCCTACGCCATCCATATGGCACAGACTGATAAATGACGTATTCCTGGGAGTAGAAAGAGTGCCTCTCCTCTAATTGTTTTTACAGGAGCATGTAAGTTGGGACCATAATAGCACAAGGGAATTTTAAAAAATCAAATCAGGAAATTCATGCTTGAGAACCTATCCGATACCTCAGACCAAAGACATAGTCACCTGACACTGCAATGGCCCATTGTTCACTCAGTGTGTCATCTAGAGACTCGTGCCAGAGAACATCTGACTGTCCCAGGGACTTCAGCTTGGCTCGGTCCCCACTGTTCACTCAGCCTCCTTGAATTGCAGTTTGCCTATCCTCCTATTTGCCCATCTAGACCTGCCGTCCATCTGTCTGTCCAGACCTGATCCTAAAGTGAATTATAACCTCCATGGTCCAGCACCTTGCCTCTGCAGTTGAACTCAACTCCGCTCAAGCCTGTGACCCAGCAGCGACCCGACCCTACAGCAACCTCTGCTCAAGACCTCCAGCCAGTTCTGTATCTAACCCCTGACCCCACAGAGATACCATTTGCCTCTCTGTCAGCTTCACTGCTTCTCAGGCCTCTTTGCACTCTAGTCCTTTGAAACCATTCCGTAAACTACATAGATAGATAGATAGATAGATAGATAGATAGATAGATAGATAGATAGATAATAGATAGATGATAGGTAGATGATAAATAGATAGATTTGATAGATAGATGATAGTAGTTAGATGATTGATAGGTAGATAGATAATAGATAGATGATAGGCAGATGATAAATAGATAGCTTTGATAGATGATAGTAGTTATATGATAGATAGATAGATAGATAGATAGATAGATTGGATAAATAGATGATAAATAGATAGATTGATAGATAGATAGACAGACAGATAGATTTACCTTGTGATGTGCAATATATGATCTGAGAGTTAATATTAGTAGTAAATTAGGAATAAAAGAACCCTTTTATGTTTACCTTAGCAGGGAATGTAGCTGAAGTTTTCCTGTGTCCCGGCCTGCCATCAGTCAGGACAAATCTCTCCCACTTGCATCCCCCAAGTAAACACACCAGAGACTCATACTACTTATAAACTGTATGGCTATGGCAGGCTGCTTGCTATCTGTTCTTATATCTTAAATTAACCTGCTGTGGGATGTTCTGTATGGCAAATGTGTTGCTGATTAGTCAATAAATAAAACACTGATTGGCCATTGGCTAGGCAGGAAGTGTAGGCGGGACAAAGAGGAGAATAAAGCTGGGAAGTGGAAGACTGAGTCAGAGAGACACTGCCAGCCGCCATGATGATGAGAAACAGCTGATGATGCTGGTAAGCCACGAGCCATGTGGCAAGGTATAGATTTATAGAAATGTATTAATTTAAGCTGTAAGAACAGTTAGCAAGAAGCCTGCCACGGCCATACAGTTTGTAAGCAATACAAGTCTCTGTGTTTACTTGGTCGGGTCTGAGCTGCTGTGGGACTGGCGGGTGACAGAGATTTGTCCTGACTGTGGGCCAGGCAGGAAAACTCTAGCTACATTAACCCATTTCTATTCATCTATACCTTGCCATGTGGCTCGTGGTTTACCGATATCTTACATCATGCTTCTCCTCGTGGCAGCTGGCAGCGTCTCTCTGCCTCAGCCTTCCACTTCCCAGAATTCTCCTCTCTCCTTGTCCTGCCTACACTATCCTTCCTGCCTGGCTAATGGCCAATCAGCATTTATTTATCAATCAATCATAGCAACAAGGGAGTAAGGGAAGTGGTACTGTTTGGTAAGTTGCTGCCAACAAAACTGCCATAACTTGTGAATTTACTGTTACTCAATGAGTTCTGGTGTCATGTAAAAGCACAAACATGTTCCTCTATGTTTCTGACATAGCATGTTCATGGCAGTATAGGATCAAAGGGTTAGTGGGACAGTGAGACAGGAGAGGGAAGATAAGCCTAAGAGCAGAGCATGGGGGAAGATCACATATGGAGATGGATGGGAGGATGGTGAATGGATGGATGGATGATGGATAGATGGGTAGATGGTTGGATGATAAATGGGTAGATGAATGATGGATGGATGGTTGGATGATAGATGGGTAGATGATGATGGTGGATGGATGGATGGATGGATGGATGGATGGATGGATGGATAAATTAGTAGATGGATGGATGAGTTAATAGATGGATAAAGGGTGGGAGAATAGATGGACATATACAAAAACCATACACAGCATTCACACACATGCACACATATGCCATATGTATGTATATTTATAGTGTATGTGCATGTGTTTGGGTGAAGTGCTGGATATTCCATGCAGGGAGACACAGAGAAAGATCAATGGCAGCCAAATGTTTGTGTTCAGAGAAGCTGAAAGGTACCTGAGCTCATGAGAAGAGGAAAGAGTGACCAGGAGAGACTGGAGGGCCAGAAAGACAGAACCAAGCCTAAGCGATGCTTCTCAGGATAATGTGAGATGATGAAGGCTCTACCTGGGAGGAGTGAGCAGAGAAGGCTTGGGTAGGGGATAGAGGAAAGAGGGACCAGGGTAGACTCCTGTAGGAGCCACATAGGCCATCTGGACACTCTCCTAGGATTCTATAACTGGGACAGAGATACAGGGATGGAAATTCATTGGCTGGTATGAACTCATTCATCCCAGTGAGCAAGCCTTAGATACTTCCTGTTCATGTTGCCTGTGGATGGCTGCTGCTTGCTGTCTTAGGTCTGCACTTCCTGAGAACATGTTTGGAGTCATTTCCCAGACTTCCTTATGGACCTTTTGATCTGACTAGTGGGATACAAACAGAATCAAAATGGGCATTTCAGACATGGCCCATCCTGAACCTCCCCCCTACTGATGAGTGAGTGACAAGGATCCCAAGGGCACAGCAGGGAGGAATCACTAGATGGAAGGAACGTGGATGCTGAATGACTGCGCAGAGCCATGAGCACCCGCCATTGCTGTGGCACGCTCAAGTGGGCTAAGCTGCCGCGGTGCTGTGTGTGTTAGAGAAAGTGCCCTGGTTTGATTGTTAACAGTTCTGGTTCTTCCACTTCTGTGCCTTCAGGCTCCCTGCAGATTCCTTCCAATATTCTTTCATACTCATTCTATCACCTGCAATCAAAGTTTAACTATGATCTACAAGCTAGAAGTGGCCTTAGAGACCATTTCCCCAAACCGAGGGCCCTAAACCACCACACCAGCATGATGGTGCATCCAGGACGAGAAGCCAGGCCCCAGGCTCCTCCACTTGGCCCCTTTCTATTGCTCTGGTATCTGTCTTGTGCAGAACATAATAAATCTGGATTCCTTTGATGGAGTGAAATGCACAGAGTCACCTCCAGGCATTGATTTTGCCCAGAGGACCCCCACACCAGCCCTGGGGGCTCAGAGTGGGGATCGATGGTGGGGTCTGGCTCTGTGGTTGTAAATTGCAGCCCAGGAAGGCATGCAGACCTGTTCGCTGGCAGTAAATTCAGCTGCGGCTAGCAGCTCAGATTTTCTCCTTTGGTGATTCTACCTCATAGATCAGAGCAAAAGGAGAGAGAGAGAGAGAGAGAGAGAGAGAGAGAGAGAGAGAGAGAGAGAGAGAATTTCTTGTCTCCTTTATTTTTTCTCAATAGTTTAAAGAAACTTGTAATTTTAAAACAATTTTAGAGTCCAGGAAGAGATGCCCTGATAGTACAGGGAGCCACACACTCGGTCCAGGGTCCCCTGCTGTTAACATTTTATGTAGTCCAGTTATAAAGATAGGAATTAGCACTGGCACTGCCATGAACTGAGCTACAGACTCTGTTGGGACTACCTCAGTTTCCCACTAATATCCTTTTCTGTTCCATCCCTGGATACGGAGATCATCATATCTCCTGTGTGTCTACCATCCCCGAGCACTGATGTCTTCCTGGGTTTTCATCACCATGACAGTTTGGTGTTTTATAGACTGCCCTTCAATTCGAGTTTGTCTTTTGGTTGCACTGTGGCTGTGGGTTCCATGGGGAGGAGGAGAGTGCAAAGCCAAAGCACTCTTCTCTCTGTGTCACCTCCAGGAGTGCACAGCACTGTGACTTATCACTAGTGACTGTCCCTTTACCTCCTGGGTAGTGTGGCATCTGCCAGGGCTCACCACTGAAAGATTCAGTAGTCTCTCTGGTCTAGTAGTGTCCTGCTCAGCCTGCCTCAGGGACCCCTGGAAGAAAGGGGAAACCCAGGGTAATTTTTTTTTATGATTTGTCTGTCATCGTCACAGCTGCTCATGGACAGGGAACAGTGGACAAAGAGCCAGGCTCAGAACTTCCTCTTTAAAAACAAACAAACAAAACAACAACAAAAAACAAACAAACAAAAAAGCTACTATAATTGTGTGTGTCTGTGTATCTGTGGCGGGGAGGGCTATGTGCACATAAAATGCAGGAGCCAATGGAGGCTAGAGGTTTTAGATCCCCCTGGAAGTGGAAGCCATTGTGAGTCACCTGACACAGATCCTGAGAACCAAACTTGGGTCTTCTGCAAGAGCAGTATACACTCTTAACTGCTGAGCCATCTCTCCAGCCCCCAGCTGATCTCTTTTTAAGCACCTAGTGGAAGCTAGGGGGGCTGGAGGTCGTCTCCTTGCTTTGCTCTGGAATCTGAGAGAAAGAGAGACAAGAGTCCCCAAACCAGGCTTCTGGTTTTCTGGGGGAGTAGGGACTTGGTATTCTTTTGTTCTGCAAGGTTCAGGATAAAGCCGACAAGCAAAGAAAAGTGGCCAATGTTGACCAGGGGCTGTTATGCTTATCACTGGACAGATGCTGGAGCCAGATGCTCCAACATTGGGGGGTTTGTTTGATTGGTTTGGGGATCCTGGATGTAGAACAAGGAGCCTTGAGCACACTAGGCAAGTGCCCTGCCGCTGAGCCACAGCCCTTCTCCAATATGAAACTTCTTCGGTAAGCAGCACCCGGCAGAGCAAAGCATCCACTAAAGAGCAGTTTGCATTTGGGGATGTAGGTTATGGATACCAGTGTGCCTGGTAGGAGCGACATCAACAGAGAGAGGCTGGATCTGAGGTCCGAGATCCAGCACACTTACCATATTCACCACCTGGCCACAAGTGACCAGAGGGAGCCGGCCCTGTGTCTGGAATAATGTTCTCGGCTTTGGCTGTGTGTTAGAATCTCCCAGGGAATATCGCAAGTACTAATTCCCTAAGCACTGCCTGGAGGATGACTTCATTTGTGTTCAGGGGACCGGAAATGCAGCTGTGTTTAAAAGCTCCCTTGATGAGTGTTCTGTTGGACTAACATTGCAAACCAACTAACTGGCCGTTTCCTTGGAGTGTGGTCCTCCTGCTAGCCCCCAGAGATAGAAAGAGGAGCCTGGGGCTGCCCCACCCTGCTCCAATCCCCCTCCTTCCACCTCCCCTCTCCTCTTCTCTCTTCTCTCAGGTGGAATTTTAACCTGCCTTTGAGGTTCCTCCTCTGCCAAGACTCAGGCCAACCCACCTGAGCAGCAGGTGAAGTGACCAGCAAGAGGCTCCGGCCACAGTATATTTCACCATTTCTGCTTTCTATTGCTCTTGGCAGAGAATCTTCTGGGAGATTGGAAGGACAGAGACTTGACCCCTGCTCTGAACCACTTCCCAAACCTTCCAAGTTTACTGTGCAAAGTACATTTCTGTGCCTCTCGTGTGTTTGAAGAGGATGTACGTCAGAAAGGGTAGGCAATCTGCCCAAGCTCACACATCATGAAGTCCATCTGTGAGGCGGATACTGGATGGCATCCTTCCAGCTCTGAACCCTTTTCCTGTCATGGAAACTGTGTTTGTCCTCTGCCTTTCCCCCTATGGGATTTTTGGTTTGTTTTATTTATTATTTGTGTGTGTGTTGTGGGTGAATATGTGGGCACATGCAAGCCATGGCATATGTGTGGTGGTCAGAGAACTGTGTGGAATTGGTTCTCTCTTTTTATCTTTGTGTGGGTTCTGTGAACCAACTCAGGTCGTCTGGATTTCCTGAGCCACCTCACCAGCCCCGTCCTCTGTTTTTGATCAAACCAACCTGATTAGATTTTTACTGAAAGTAAAAAATAATGAGTGGTGAGATCTAAGTCCTGAAAGGATTGGGAATCAGCACGACTGCCCTATCCTGAGGGCTTCCTGGGCCAGGTCTGGTGCTGCTGGCTACCTGCCTGGCTTTGCCGTCAAGTTGGTGGGATGGAAATAAGCCCAACTCCCCTGGGAAAACATCAGAGGTGAGGTATGCCAAACCCCCTTATGTGACTTCCCTCAAAGTCACCTAGAATACGTTTTTCAGCCCCTGGCCTCCTTAACTATCTCCAGGTGTCAGCATCTACAGTTACCCTGCTCTTACTCTGGGTGAGTTCCACTTTCTGGAACATGCCACTTGCATGGTGTGATGGTCACCTTGAGGATGGAACTTAGGGCAGAAACCTCCAGATCATGACTCAGGACCAGGGTGGAGTCCCCATCCCTATGGCATATTCCCTGAGCCTGTCTGGGCAAAGAGGGATCACAGTGCGTTACTGAGGTAGCTACTGTCCCAGGTCACCCTGTGCACCCAGAGGACACGGATGAGAGCTACCCAGAACTTCCCCTGGGCCAGCCCAGCAGGCTCACCTGAATACCACCCGAAGTTTCAGTTATAGACACCCACTTGAGGGATGGAAGCAAGGTCTTCAGACCAAGGGCATTGACAATACACCCTTGTAGACTGAAGCTTCTCAGTCCCCCACCTCCCGGTCCTGCCCATGCAGCAGCCATTTTTATAAAATAATCACTCAGAGGCTTAATATTAATTACAAACTGTTTGGTCTATGGCTAGCTAGCCATTACATCTTAAATTAACCCATTTCTATTAATCTATGTATCACCACTTGTCGCGTGGCTTTACCTGTGTTCTATTATATCTTGCTCCCCTGGTAGCTCACAGTGTCTCCCCGACTCCGCCTTTCTTCTCCCCGTATCTCTCTTGGATTTTCTGCCTGGCTATATCCTGTGTTGCCATAGGCCAAAACAGCTTCTTTATTAACCAATAGTAGCAACACATATTCACAGCATACAGAAAGACCATCTCACAGCACATCCTGAATCTAAGCAAGCTCCCAGGCACCTTTTCTCACTAGAGTTTGAGAAACACAGCCTGAACCCTGGGTCTCCATAAAGGACCTGCAGCTTCAGGCTCACCGGGAGGCTTATTAGAAAGGCAAATTTACAGGACAAACCAGTCCCACTCAATCAGAAGCTCAGTAGAACGTAATAACCTGTCCTACCCAGGCTTCCAAGAGGGAACCCTACTTGGAGCACTTCTCTGCCTCCACATATCCTGCTCTAACTGGAGGATTTACTGCACCCCACAGCTGTCAGTAAGATGAGCATCCTGGGAAGCAGTCCACCAGAGGGTAAAGACCAGTCTTAGAGAATCATCTTCTGCCTCTCAGACCCTCGTCAGGAAGATGGACATCTTGCATTCATGCTGAAACCCACACCAGGACTCACTTAACTCATAATACCTGTGAGTTCTTTGAGGGGGATCACCAGAAACTAGAAGAACAGCCAGGCTCAGGGCTTTCTCTGGCTCCTTCCAAGGTCCAGCATCCTGGAGGACAGCATGACTAGATGTGACAAGCAGTGAGCCTTGGGTGCGTTCCCAAGCGACGGGCATCTCTAGAAGGCCAAGTGACTAAATTCTCCAAGATCTGAACGTATATGTATATGCCATGACCTGTGGAACCATTCCATAGTGACCAGAGTTCCCCTTAGCATCCACGTGTGCATGTGTATCTACATCAATAAAGACTCATGCCCCAGGTTTATTCACTTAATTGCACACACTCTGAGGTCCCAACACCTAGGAAACTGATAACTGCAGCTGGTGAGCCAAGACCTCATTAGTAGACAACTTGATACTCTACCTAATGCACATGAGGCCACAAAGTAGGTCCCCAAGCCCACCTGGCAGCAAGCCTGACCCCTTCTCTGGGTTCCCTTCTCATTCCAAACGGGGCTTCTGGCTGAGGCCGAAGGTCAGAAGAACCAGGCTTGGACAGGCCTAAGCAGATGGTCATCCTCTGGGTTGTCCCTGACCATGCTGTGTAGATTGACTGTCCCCTAGAGAACCGTCACCACCTATGGACTCATGGAATGTGTCCCTGCAGCTCCATAGAGGTGAGCACAGCATCCTCCTGCCTGCTGGGTCCCCCAGAGCCCGGTGGCTCCTTGTCCTCCTTCAGATCCTGCTCATCAAGGGACCTCATCTGTTGTGGAGCCCTAAGGCTCAGAAGTTTCTGTTCCAGACCAGCTAGTACTCTGGCATTCCAGTGTTGCTGTGACAACTGGCCAGAACCAGCAGCAACCCACTTCCTGAGGCCAGAGTCTAAAGTCAAGGTGTCCCCAGGCCTATGCTCCCTGCCAAGGCTCACAGTGGTTCCGGCCTTTTGGCATGGCTAAGACACTGTCACCTACAAGGTTCAGGCTTGGGAACTCACAATGGAGGTATTCTTAAAAATCACATCTTTTTAAGTCAGTTTACAGCTTTGTGTTGGGCCACAAGCATGGTCGTTTTCAGCTCCATGCACCCCCAGGGTGCCATGTTGGACAAACCGGCTAGAGAAAATTTTTTTACTCTCTCCTCCTGATGGCTCAGAAATCCCTCACTTCCAATGCCTTGCTCCGGCATCTGTATCCTTTCAAATGCTTCCTGTCTTCCTTGTGTGTCTGGTCCCCTGTCCAAACACCCTCTTTCTCTTCTTGGATGAGGATGCTGGTGACAGGATTGGGTCTGCTTGGCTCTAAGGTTAACTTTAACCTTAACCAAGTTAGATCCTGCAGAGATAGCGTCTGTTTCCGAAGCCCTGCATATAGATCCTGAGGACTGGGATCCGTAAATCTTAGAGGACACAAGTCACATCACAGCTGCAACTGTGTCTCATCAAGTCCCTGGGCACATGAGCAGAGTATCTCACCCCTTGGTGGTCCAGAGGCCCTTGTTGGCTGCCTCCTGGCCTCTGTCAGTCTTCCTTCTTCCAACTTTCAGGGTGTGTGAAGAATTATTTATTCAGTACCCTGTGGCTGTCACAGGGTCCCCTGAGCACCATCACAGTTTCCAGAACCCCCCCCCACACACACACATCATCATGAGATAAGAATCACTGACTCCTTGGTGCAGATGTGGAAACTGAGGCACAGGAGGCAAGTGGCTTGCCTAATGTCGCACAGTTAAAAGGCATATCTAGGTCTTCAGAAGCGAAGCCCGGAGTTTCTGTTGATCTCGGTCTCTGTGACATCAAATGGAGAATCCCTCTAGGGTGGGGGCCAGGCTCCCTGGGGGCCGGGCTCATGACAGGCCCTTTGATTAAAAACGTGTCAACTCTCACAGATGTATAGGAGATGGAGATGGTAAAGCAGCCCTGCCCTCTCTATCCTCTGCCTCCTATGCCGCTGAAAACACATGGATGAGGTGTCATGAGAATATTTCAGGACATAAATATCCTCCAGAGAGCCTGTGTCCTACCGCTCGGATTGTTATGGCAATCCTTCGCACTCCTTAGCATCTGCTGTTCAGAATGTTTCAAACCTTGAATAGGGAATGACGTTCGGGCATAAATCAGCAGTGGATCACAGCCTTGCCTCCTCTGGGCCCTGGGCTGCCTTGTGTGCTCTCAGTTGCTGAGGTAGTAGTTATTTTAAGTGCTACTTGGTTTAAAAGCCTGGTGACAGATCGGTGGCTTTTCTGTATGTGGTGGGTCATTTGTGTGACTGATTTTATGACTCGCACTGCCTGCTGAAGGACAGCTCTGGACAGGTTGAAGCAGCGAGCTCTAAGGTCAGCGAGCAGTGGGCTGAGCCAATAGGGAGGCCCGGCCTACCTTGTTTTCTTCCAACTGACTGTCAAGCAGCTAGACCTGGCCAGCAAAGAAATAAAAGAGGAACACTGTTAGGATTCTGGGGTCTGATGTTAAGTCTTTCTCACTGGATACGGAGTTCGGTGACTGGCAGCCATTGGCTGGCAGGCTCCTCCAGACAGCCACAGGCCGCTGTTGCAGCTGTAGGTGCTCAGGTACTCCCTGTGCACTCCTCCCAGATGGCCAAAAGAAGAGGGAGAAGGTATGGCTGCCTCGCTTCTGCAGCTCACACAGACCCGCCAGCCCTGTCAGAAGCTTGATTTATCTTTGTCACTCCAGGGGGACAGACTTGTGTTTGCCGCCGGCAGGCAGCCTTAGCTGTCAGAGTGGGTATGCCCGTGTGCCCCTGTCCTGAACTGTGGACACTGGGACAGAGGACACTCTCTCGATCCAGATGGGAATGATCCTCTCCAAATTCCATTACACATGACTCTCACTTTTTCCATTCCCTGGTTATTGAACACCCCTGTGGGCCTTGACCGTGGGCTTTTTGTTCCATCCTTACCCTAGAACCGCAGCAAAATGACAGGAGCCGTTCTGGCCAGTGTCCCAGGGAACCCGTTTCTCAGGAGGACCCAGTGACCTGTCTGCCACTTGTGTCTTGTAGAGAGATTCCTTGTGGTCCACAGCACGATCCTGTCCTCTGCCCATCCACAGGAGCTGAGGACATGTTGTCTGCCTTAGTCTTTTATCCAGTGTCCGGCTGGACCACATACTGAGCACCCCATCCCCACAAGAACTTCCAAGGCTCTGAACAGAAGGAAAACTCCCCAAATCCAGCACCCACCTCCCTCAGTGAGGATGTCAGGAGGAAAGGAGTCTGAGACCATTGGCAGCATTCAAGATACAGAAGAAACTGAAAGACATCTGCCCAGTGGGAAAAGATGCCCTATAGAAAGCTAAGAAGTGCTCCCGTGGCTTTTAAAATATCAAACTGAAAATGTCAAGCTTCATCCGAGAGAAAAGACAAATTGTGGAAATTCCACATCATGGAATATTGTACGACAACAAAAACCATCAGACTAAAATTCCATGTATTGATTCAGGTAAGTCTATGAATGATATTGAGTGAAACACCCATCATGTTGTGTGGAAGAATGCATACAGTATGATATCACACTGAAAACCTAAAACCTAAGCAGAGAGGACCTTGCTTTCCACATCTAGGCTGGTGAGTCACTGAAGAGCACAAAGAGAGAAGCAGGATGGTGAGGTTCCAAACTCTGTTCTGAGGCCATGAGGCTGCCCTTAAAGACAGGACCTTAGGGATGGGGCTGTCACCCTCCTCCTGATGTCAGGCAAACTTGTCACTCTTAAAAGTGAACCATTTGGCTCTTTTCAGCCCCAGCTCTCCTTCTGTGCCTTGGACAAGGTTCCTGTCTCATGAGAGCATTTCTAGTGAAAGGGACTGACAGCAGTCATTGGTTAATGATGAAAACTGCCCTTTACAGAGCCAGGCAGAGCACCCAGTGCATGGTGCCTACCAAATCAATAGTCAGAGACATCCAACATAGATGTCATCATCCAAAATAACCAAAAGTCAGCACGATAGTATCCAAAGAATCATGGGTTTACTCGGGAACAGTAGAACATGGCTGTGGGAGCCCATCGGCCATAGTAAAGCATGCGTGTCTTCAAAAGCGCTGAAGCAAGTTCATGGAAACAAGAGTTAAGAGGTTTGCTGCAGGAATTCTGAAACAGTCACAATGATAAATACCAAGGATTTCTGGCCAGTGGGTGTCTTGGTACAGGAACTTGATGCATGAGGTTTTGGTGGCCTTCATGTGGCATGTCCTTCCAGCAGTCTTTTGTGATATCAGATAATTGTGCATAAGAACTCTTTCTTGTAACCTCCTGGCTTCATTGACTTAGTTTTGATAGAGAAGACACAAGGAACTCCAGTTTTAAGCTTTTTGATTTTTATTTTATGTGTATGAGCATTTTGCCTACATGTGTGCATGTGTACCACATGAGTGCATTGTCCAAAAGAGACAGAAGAGGGGATTTGAACCACTGGAACTAGAGTTGCTGGTGGTTGTGAGCCACCATGTAGGTGCTGGGAACTGAACCCGGGTCCTCTGCAAAAGCAGATGTATCCCTAACCACAGAGCCATCTCTCCAGCCCCCAAGGAAGTGCTATGCTCCTGAGGAAGTTCACATTTCTTTCACAGTGTGTAAGATGTGACTTTTGTGTGCTATGGGGCTGCGGAAGGCCAGAATCTACCATGCATGGAATAATTCTGTCTCTAAGCATTGAAACCAGAGGGCCCGGAAACCCTGAGACAGTATTGGCATGAGTATCTGAATCTGGATTTTTCAAACCCAAGGTGGGAGGTGTCTCAGCTCCTGAAGACGAAATGTCCCCCTCTCTACCTTTCCCTCCTATTCAGATCTCAAGGGAGAGATGGGCTTCATTGAATCAGATTAGAAAAATACATGAATGAGTCAAATCCCCTGTGTGTCCCTCCCCACATAGTTACCCGGTCAATCCCTTGCACGGTTCCAACCCGAAGGGAAGAAGAGCTGAAGGGCTCTGTGGTCCCAAAGCCCCATTGCCCCAGGCCATTGCCCCCAGGCCTCCTCCCCTCTTCTGCCACTCTCATGGCTCCAGCCATGCTGGCCTCCTGCATGTTCCTTAGGCAGGCTAGGTGGGTACTGTCTCTAGGTCTCAAAGCTTGCTGGGCCATCCTCCGGGACTCTTGTTCCCTACATGTCAGGGTGGTTTCCTCCACCCTTCCTATCTCTACCCAAATGTCACCTTCGCCACATACCTGCCCCCACTGACCCCTCTAATGTGACTCCCTCCCCTTCTGCTTCTCAGCCCTTTCCCGCTCAGTTTGTATCTTAGTTTTTCCTTGAGAAACGAGCTGGTTTCCTTTTTGATTGCGCACGAGCTTCGGGAACACGGGGCTACACACGGAAGCTGTGGTGAGCAGAGGAGATACCTGTCTGCTGAGTAGTAAAAAAGCTGAGGAAAGACCCTTGGCCACATGGTGTGGAGTCTGCACTCTCAACAGGCAGCTCCCACAGACCCAGCTCTGCAGGCCAGGGAGCTTCAAGAGTGATGAGAGAGGGGTGTGTGCAGCTCAACTTCTCCACTCTTACACAGCTCACAGTCCCACCGCGTAGGCAATGGTGCCACCCACAGTGGACTGGATCTTCCCATATCAATTAATTTCATTAAGATAGTCTCTCACAGAACGACCCCATGAAGACCACCTCGCATTGAGACTCTCTTCTCAGGTAATTCTAGATTGTATCCAGTTGATGATTAAAGCTAACCACCATACACCTTCATCCCTGTTGGGAACTGTGAGGGTGGAAAGAGAGCAGGGGAGAAAGAAAGGAAGAGGAAGAGGAGCCAGGAAGAAGCTCCAATCGCCTGAGTAAGGGTTGCACAGGAAGCATGGAAGGAAGGAGACCCCAGTTTTGCTGTGTGTGATGTGCAGAGCCACTGGGCCTGGGTGATTGAGGACCCCCTAACCAGTTGTGTCTTTGAGAAGACTCCCAGTGTCTCTGTGCCCTGAGTCCTCACTAGGAGTAGGGGTACAACACAGATGGAAATACTTGGTGCACAAGGGTGATGCTCGGCAGATAGGCAAGGCGATCGCACATGCACCTGGGTGGGCTTGGGAAATGCTACACACACCAGCACCGCTGTGCCTCAATGTTCCCATTCAGCAGGTCAGGAAAAACACAGGCCCATCCGCTTGGCTCATTTGCTCCCTGCTACTGCTCACCCCCACCCCCCTACCCAAACCTTTACCCACACAGAACTCAGAAAGATCTTTTGAGTTGGTGTATCAGGTGATGTCACCTCCTCGGCAAACCTTGCTGGTGCTTCCACACTCGAGACTGGAATGCCAGATCCTCGAAGTCCTTCCAGTCCCCAGATCCTCAGGGATCTCCTCTCCCACTGCTGGCCCAGTGACAGCAGTCGATAGCTGACTTCTGGGCATGGGGACTCTGGCACCTGCCATCTCTAGATTTTAACCTTACTGTTCCTTCTAGCTAGAGCAATGCTTTCCCCAGAACAAATGCCCTCCACGACTCGCCCCAGAACCTCTCCCAGTTACTGCCTCCCATACCCCCCCGTCTCATATTTAATCCTCCCTGCTCCCTGTACACCTGACTTTTGTGTATTGGGACACAACATACTTGAGTTCCATTGTTTATTTTGTCTCCCCACCAGAATACAAGCTCCACAAGGGTGGGGACTTCGTCTTGGCCATGTTGTCTTGTTTCCAACAGCCGAGACCGAGGCACAGGGTGTTTATTGAGGTGATGAGTTCCTGTTCCTCAGACATAGGAACTGGGGCTCAGTGAGAGCGAGTGCTTACCAAGAACCCTTGGCTCTGGGGCTAGGCTGGTCCCTGGGCAGTGGTGTGCTGGCAGGTGGTTAAGAGCTAACACTCCAGAAGCAAAGTCCTGGCTGTGTTTGCTGATTTTCCTGGTGTAAATATTGCCAAAATGGATGGTGCCAAGCCGTGATGTGTCTGGTGGGCTCTTAAACAAAACAATGCAAGCTGAAGCAAAGCTGTCTCCTGCTCCGTAGGTTTACAGCCCTGTCTGTAAAATCGCCAGGCTGTGTTGTATGCAGTACCGCCTCAGACCACCAGGGGACAGCCTTTCCCCACTGAAGACACAGACGCTCTCAGCCCTCAGCGCTACAGCCAGGCAGGGGATAGTGGGCCCCGCTAGGTTTATGAGTTACTGATGATGCCCAGCCCTGGGTGGCTGTCTGTCTACACAAAAATGGGAAACAAAACAAAACAGAACACCAGACTGGGATTTGAATGGATCTCTGCCGACCCCTGGAGAGTGGAGAGTCAGTAGGTAGAAGACCGATAAGGATCCCCTCCCCCATGGAAGCTTTGGCAGGTGGCACTTCCCATGCTTTAGGCTCTGTCTGAGGTCCTGGCCCCTAAAGGCCAACTCAGTGTCACTCAGAGACCTACAGCAACATGCTAGCACCATGCTTCTTTCCTCTGGCTGTGGCTCATTCGCTTAAACCTATCCTGTTAGGCCTTGGGGATGATTGCGGCAGGCTGATTCTACCTGAACTCCTGATACTGGTAGTCACTGCAACAGAGGGGCATTTCCTGGTAAGCCTGGGCTCAGGGCCTTGCCTGGGTCTTCACCAAAGTGATTCCTTCCACCTGGTTAAGAAGCACAGGGCCGAATGAGGCGCCTGTGTTGCCCAACAGTAGGGCCACAGCATTATCTTCTGAGCGGTCCTCTGTCAGCCGGCCCAAGGTACTGGGTTCTCACTGGGCCTGTGGAGCCTCCCAGTGGGGGTCCAGGGCCTCCTCACTGTTCCTCTTGCGATATTGTCCACCAGAGGCTCCAGAAGCCTCCACCGGCTTCCACACTTGCAGATGACAAACCTTATCATCCTTATTCTCTTCTCGGGCATCTCTGAGGGCCCTTGCCCTGAAAAGCCTCCAACACATACACTCTGAGGTCTGGCAGCAAAATCTGGACCCTCCCTAAGGAAAGAGGGTATGATGTCATCCCACCCCAGGGGGTGGAGTTCAAACATGAGTTCACAGCCTAGTTCATCCACTGAAGCCTCAGGGGGAAATACCTAGACTTTCGGCCACAGTTTCTTTCAACTTCCTTGGTTGGTCAGTGGGGACAGAATAAGACTGTCCCTGGGGTCAGGGAGAGTCATGTCCAGTCTGAGCAGTGTGGCTGGACTCGTGACTTGTAAAAACTGCGTGGTTTGTCAGAAGGATAACTGTAGATATGTGTTACCTGTGTGTTAGCCTGTTCTGGTCACATCAGAGGTGAGCTGTGTAGCAAGCCAAGGAAAGCCTGATCTTCCTAGAGTGCTAACACCGTAAGAACTAAGCCAACTCTTCACTCCGAGGCTAGAATGGATGGCCCTGGTGTTTAAAAACACGGGTGGCATCTTTACAAGAACACTAGCTGGTTTAAAAATGGACTTGGAGGCAACAGCACACGGGAGTCCCTGACCTGAAGCCTGGCCATTTCCCACAGGCAAGCAGCGCATGCTGTAACAGTCACTTCCCTTGTGGGGCGGCCCAGCGCTGAGGCCCTGGGCTAAGGGGCTATCTGCTCATCTGCAGTGTCTCTCCCATGTCTTTTTCTTTTTCTTTTTTTAAAAAGCTGTGCAGAAAGAGCATGCTGGAGATTAAAACTGATTTGCTTCTCTGTTTTCTCATTTGCCCAACTCTTTTAGGACTCGAGTGGAAAACAGGTAGCATTCAGAGAAACTGAGGTAGGTAATGAGAGACTGCCACGTTGGGCTAAGGTTGGTAAAGCTTTGGGTCATGGTTCTGTCATGTGGAGTGGTAGACACTGCGACAGCACCAGGACCCTCCTGTGCCATTTGGATTATCCAGTCACAGCAGAGGTCTCCTAATAGAAATACAAGGACAGGGATGACAGGTCTGCCAGGGGGGTGCGGGGGAGGGGGAGACTACCTCACCTTCCTTCAACCCTGCAAGCTCCCAGTGGGGAGTCTGTGGTTGAGGACATCTCACTGGAGAGTTTCCCAGAGGGAGAGGATGGTCCAGTGGTAGTGGGGGTGGGGATGTAGCATACTCCTGCATGTCCCTGCCAAGCCTGAGCACTAGGTCCCCCCAAGAAGTATCCCAGTGCTCAGCCCCTGGACAGGCCTGGGCCTCTGAGATACCTGAGACACCGCCCAGTTGGGGAGAGTCAAGTGCAGAGCAAACACCTGCACAGGTGTTTCCAGGCCCCCTGCTACGCCCACTACCCCTGGATAATGGCACTCTGAATGAGCCTGGGAAACTTAACTCCTGCTTGTCCTCAAGTGAATGGGGATCTGGGGCTCCGCTCACAGCCCCTCAGGGGGATTGTTGCATTGCAGAGGAGGGACATTCCCCAGGCCTGGGTACCAGGCAGCTGCCCAGGGTTCTCATCATGTTCAGGTGCACTGGGGATAATGTCTCAAAGGACCATGGGAAGATTAGGATACCCTAGATAAGCTGGTCATCGCTGGCTGCTACAGGCCTTCAAAGCTTTTTAGCCATGATGTCCCTTGAAGGGGAAGGCTCGTCAGCTGTGTCTTCATGGACCTCAATCGCTTCTCTCCCATGTTTCAAGACTCCAAAGGCCCACAGTTCACACCTGAGGTCAGTGCATGCTGCCAGTCACCCCCTACCTTCTTGTAAGCTCCAGTTCCCTTTCCTCTCACTTTCCCCCACACCTCGGGGCTCTGGTGCCTTTTTCTGCAAAGCTGCCTGTCTGACCCCGGCCCTGGGTGTGGGTACCAGGTAGTTGGTGGGTGCTCGGTGAGTTGGCAGACCCTAGGCCAGTGCAGTCCTCCAAGTCAGCTAGGCCACAAGGGAGTGGAAATGATTTTCCCATCGGTGCTGGGGCTGCATGTGGCAGGAAGAAAAACCTTTTTTTTTCCCCCAAATAGTTCAAAATGTTAATTCAAGACTCAGGGGATGAAGAAGAGAGCAAAGCCCGGGAGAGGCAGCTAATCGGCTCTGGTTCTAGTCCAAAGCCCAGTTCCTCACTTGAATGCTCACTGAGCATTCCCAGAAATGACATTGTAGCCTCTCTGAACCCAGTCTCGGCCTTTGCACAGTGGCATATGTCTCGGGGAGCTGAGCTGGGGAAGCCCCACTCAGGAGAAGCTACGAGCCTCCACTGGGCTGGAAGCTGGCAGTCAGGGAACATTAGCAACTACAGGCTCCCTTGAGGAGCCTGATCAAACCATCTAAAGGAGGGCAGAAGGTTGGCCCATGCCGAAAGCGCCCGTGGGCTGCAGTGATTTTACTGGAAATCCTTGTGTTGGTCTTCCACGGAGGTTCAGGGCAATGGGTTCATAACCTGAAGCTCTGCAGCCCCTGCACCCTGATGCTACTACTCCCAGCTCCGGGGTTGTAGGCAAGTTTCATGCCCGTGGCACCCCTGTACCCAGAGTGCTGCCTGACCCAGGGACTATTCAGTGAATGTTGGCCGACTTGGAGTTACTCCTTATCACTGGATTCCTCTCCAGCTTCAACAAAATCCAAGTTAGACTTGAACTTTGCCACAGGGGGCTGCTGTGAGGATTGAGTGAGACGACATGAGTGGGTATCTGGTGCACAGGCCATGAGAAGCTTCCGGAAGACTCCTCCAGCTCTGCCAGGCAACAGCACCGTCAGATGCCCTCAAACTCAGCGAGCCTCACAGGCTGCGCTGACGTTAGGGCTTGTGGTCACTCTACAAAAGACAGCAGTCTGCATCATGGTGTAAACCCTGGGAATCTACACTTTAAAATGAGATTCAGACCCCAGCGCTCTGGAGCTGAGAGGCAGGGGGATCACAGTGAGTTCTAGACAAACCTGCCTCCAAAGCCAAAAGACAAACTGGGAGTCTTGTGAGATTTACCCACCCAAGGATAAGAAGGCGGAGATGGGGTGGGAGCAAATTCTTAGACTCAGGTTTGGGGTGCAGACCTGAGGCCCCAAGTGTTCACAGTCTGGTGTGGCTGCATCGTGAGTTCTCCTGCCCATTCCTCCAGGAAAGGCAGCAAGTCTAGAGCTGTTCTCTCGCCAGGATTCAGCTGCCCTCGGAAGCTTCCCCCGGCTGCTAAACCAAGCGATGGAAAGAAAATTGAGGGTTTATGTATTTTTTTAAATAAAGGGATTCTAATTCCAATAAAAAATAATGCCCTTCCATGGACAACTGCCATCTCCTCGGCTGCCTCTTCCCGTTTTAATAAAAATTTTTATTGTGTACATTAGGTTAACCAGACATAAGCGCGGCCTCGCTGTAGCTCGAGTCACTCAAGGGGAACCATTCTTGTTCATGCCAGGACTGTGAATCAGGCTTTCTGGGAGGGAAGATGAGCCACAGCCACCCTGAAGAGCAATATGGCAGCTCTCCAGAGCAGATGCTGGGAGGAGGGGGGCTTGGCCCTCAAGGGACTGTAGTTATATACATATACATACATATACATGCATACATATATACACACACATTCACACACATACACACACACACATATATATATATACATATATATATATTTATACACACATACATATATACACATTCACACATACACACACACACACACACACACACAGACAAGAATGCATCACCACATTCAGCTAGAGTCATTTTATTCACACTTTACTTTCAAAGGATGCTGGTTTGAATGGTATAGAGCCCATCTCATGTCCTGTCCCTCTCTGGCCGACTCCCAAGACCCAAAGCCAGGAGGAAGCTCACCAGAAGCTGAGGGATAGAGCCATGGTTCCCTGTGCTGTCTGAAGGCATTTTTCATGGTGATATGCCTTCTGCTCAAACAGACAGGAACAGAGCTGGATGCTGGTACCGTCTTTTTTTTTTTTTTTTTTTTTTTTTTTTTTTTTTTTTTTTTTTTTTTTTTTTTTTTTTTTGTCTGTGTTACCTCAGGCAAATTAATTAACTTCTCTGTATTCTAGTTTCATTCATCTGTCAGACATGGACAACTGACACCAGCCTCTGGCATGGTTCTGAGAATCGGAGCATATGGTCATGTAGAAACCCCGGCATCAGGTTAGGCCAAGCTGATGGTCACTGTGTGGCGCTGTATCAGCGGCATGCCTGTCATAGCAACAAAACCTGGCAGAAGTGGCATTGGAAGGAAAGGCTTCTTTTGGCTCTCAGTTTAGAAGGTGTAGTCTATCACGGCAGGGAAGGCATGATGGCCGGAGTGGGTCAGTCCTTGGTGGTGAGAGCTTATAGCCTCTCACATGGCATTAACCAGGAAGCAGAGTGCTCAAGCCAGAAGCCAGGCTACACTTTCCAAGGCCTGCTCCTAGACCTACATTATCCCAAACTCTATATCCCAAAACTTCTACAAAACAGTGCTACCAGCTAAGACCAAATGCTCAAATACACAAGCCTGTGGACACATTCAAACCCTAACAGGATATAAGATATTAAGGAAGGCCTTGTTATGGAAGTGATTCTTAAATATTGCCCATATCGAACACTACAATTTCCGATCCTATAGTAAGTGTTAGGTAAGGGGCTGGGTAGGCTGAAATGCATATAAGTTAGTTCTTGCTGTGTAACAAATATCCTAAAACTCAGAGGTTTGAAATGCCAATCACTTCTTATTTGTAGCTCATGAGTCCAGGCTAAGGATTGGCAGCTCTTCCTGGCCCAGCTGACTTTCATCATGATGGGAGTTACTGGCTGTTGATGGGTCTGGATTGCCTCTTCTAGGGCTGCTGTGCCATCAGCCATGGACCCGAACCAAACAGAACTGGGAAAGTCTGCCCGAGACCTCAGTTCAGGCTGGTTCCCATCCTGCTTGACTTGGGCTGTATGTCACAGATGGTCATAAGGCCACCCAGACTGGAGACATTCTGCAAAGTCACACGGCAGTAAGCATGGTGCAGGAGGGAAGGGCTGAGCTTAGGGACCCAAAGCGTTTGCCGGTCCAGGGGCAGCAAAGGGGAAATCCTGGGAGAGCTAGTCTTCATGAGTCAGCTGTGCAGACCTGGACACTGCCCTCGGTAGGCATCTTGCAGGAGTTCACCAGGCCTCATGAGGCCTACCCACAGGCCCCTGAGCTGCATAGCAGGATCTTCTAGTACAGAATGTGGGAATAGCCAGAGACTCAGTCTCCCTGACTCTGGAGCCTTGGGTAAGTGGCTAGGCAGTGAAGGAAGATGATCTTCTCAGCAACTCCTCCACAGGGGCATGGCTCGAGCCGCCGACTAATCACCTCATGCAGCCCTGGAGTCCTCTTTGTCACCCCTCATCTCTCCCTCACACTGACTGAGGCTCTCCCAACCCCCAGCCCAGTGTCCCTCAATAGCCCAGAGGCCTTGGCCACCATCCCTCACTGGACCTGGCCCACGAGGCTCAGCTGCTTCCTCTTGCAAGAGGATGACTGCTCCAGGAGTCATAAGAGACACCCCCAATCCCTTGAGTTTCTGTGTCTGTCACGGCCTTTGTCCATTCACACGCCCAAACCAGGATGTCTGGCTCATGGTCATCTACAGGTCCTAGAGCCCTCAGGAGCAAATATGTTGATGAATGCGGGGGTGGAGGGTGGGGTAGAAAAATACAGTCACAACTGTGAAGGGACACGTGGAGCTGACTGTGGCCCTGCCTCACTGTGGGACAAAGGCAATGTGCCATGTTCCTGTCCTACAAGAGTCAAGAGAACAGGGTGATTTTAGATTGGGCAACTCTAGCAACCCTGCTCAACCACCGCTCACCAGCTATGTGGCAGGGACAAGTCTCTTGTCCCCACCCTGAGTCTCACACCAAAGATGGGGAGCCTCAGTTACTCCTATCTTAGAGCTGGCCAGCTCTGAACAGTCCATGAGCCATCACCAACTACAGGGAGAGGTGACTGCAGCTAGCTTCCTTGGACCCTTCTGTGGACTTGGGAAGCCACAGCATAGTTTAGAACTAGCCTTTGGGGTGTTTTCCTAAACCCAGTTTCTGCCTTTGCCCTTGGATTGACTCTGTATTCAGAAAGATCTTTGAAATCCCGAATTGGCTCATGTTATTTTCAGCCCCACGCCCATCCAAAGCCTGCCCACTACAACAGACACACTCCCTACCTGGACCTCACGCTGCTCTGTCACTCAGATGGTAGAGTCATGGGGGTCCAAGCCTGGGCCCTGGCAACTGTAGCAAGCTAGGCTCAGCTACCCATCTTCACGGGATAATTAAAGAGCTAATTAATGAAAAGCAGAGGAAGGATATCTATTCAATGCAGCCACATTGGGAAGAGGAGCAAATAAAGACACACACACACACACACACACACACACACACACACACTCCAAGCTCATCTTTGAGATCCTAACATGAGGTTTAGATTAAAATAGAGGTCAAGAGGCATGCACAGCTAAGCATTTCCAGTCAAGGTGTGGCCCCATCCACCATAGTCTTGGCTGTCCTGCAAAGTTGCCAGAACTGTGGAGACCAGCTCCCACTCTGGCTGGCACCAGGGCCCTGGCCCTTCCTTCTCCCGGCATGAGGTTCCTGGGGAATTCCAATTCTCTGGAGTCCATCATCTCAGTCATCCCATAGCTGAAGGAAGGGACTCTTGGGTCTCGCTATAGAGTATCTTAGCTCTTGTCAGAATGGCTGCACCAACTCGAAGCTTCCTTGGGTCCCTGGAACCTGCTGCATTCATTTCTACCACATGGCCTTTGCTATGGCTAACAGGAGCCAGGTTGCCACATAGGGCTATATACCATGAGGCTTTTAGGCTTTTTTGTATGTGTGTATGCATACATACACATGTGCTCTGCATGTGTACATATGTGCACATTCACATGTGTGCATGTGCATGCTGGAAACCAGAGGTCAACGTCAGATATCTTCCTCAATCACTCTCTGCCATGTTTTTTAAGGCAGGGTCTTCCACTGAGTCCGAAACTCACGAACTCAGCTGGACTGGCTGGGCAGCAGCCCCTAGGGAATCCCACTGTTTCTGTCTCCCCAGCACTGGATTACAGGTGCCTGGGTTGGTTGGTTCTTCAATGCAGCTGGTTTTGTTTTCACATGGGCTCTGGAGAACTGAGCGTGGGTCCTCATGCTTGCATGTCGAGCACTTCACTGCCCGAGCCATCTCCCCTGTCCCTGGCGAACCTTTTGAAAACCCAAAGATGCCTCATCTGACTCCTCTCATCTTCACAAGGATCCTCTAGTACAGAGAGAATCGTAGCCCCATTTCCTGTGAGGACAGCAGAGCTCCAAGAGCTGAAGAAACCTGCCTGGAGCCACACAGCTAGTGGAACCCAGTCTGGGACCAGTCACCTTCCCAGTGCTGTGCCTGCCCATGGAGGAGTGCCAGATGGTTGAGGGATGCCCATCTGTCCCCCAGGTGATGGGGCAGGGCTATGCTTATGATGGCCCACTCTCAACCCCGGAAGATTCACCATGAGAGCAATGGGCATGGACAGTATGCGATCCTCACAGGGAGTCATGAAAAAGTGGACAGTCAAGGTCACAGGGAGCCATGTCATTTGCATGCTAATGGCAAGGCCAGTGTGGAAGGCTGGAACCGGAGCACTGGTTGGTACCTGGCATCAATCAAGGGCTTCATCTTCGGGGCATTTCCAGCTTCACAAATCCTGACGCTGGAGCAGGGCTCTTCTCTAGCTTGGAGCAGATGTTAATTTGCATGCAGAGCCTCCATTTGTCGATGGTTCCCATTATCCCTATAATTGCCCCCACATACAGGGCTCGATAGAGTTATAAAGCTGTCCTTCGGGAGCTCCAAGTCAATAACAGGGCTATTGATCAGGTGGGGAAATGGTCTCTCGACACTCTTACTGCCCAGAAGGAAAGTCCCCTGTGGAATCGTGGGTACAGGACAGGGCCCAAGTCTCCCTGAACCTGCATGCTAGAGGAGGCCAATTTTTTAATTGAAGGTAATCCAGGAAGGCCCCTGAACACCAGAGAGCTTGTCCAGGTATCTGGAGGCTCTCTAAAAATGTACCTTGGTAACCAGGGGTGGTGGCACATGCCTGTAATCCCAGCACTCTGGAGGCTGAGTCAGGAGGATTGTCATTGCAAGCCTGAGGCTACATCCCAAGATTGTGTCAATAAATAAACAAATGAATACATAAGTAAATAACAAAAACAAAGAACATCCCTGGGTGCCAGTCAAGTGGGTCATTCTAGTCCATGTGTGACAAGGACAGCATTCAGGGACTTGAGTCTCTTCTCTCTCACTCTCTAGGCATGTGGCCTTGAGCAAGTCAATCTTTGTAAGCCTCAATTTCTCTTTAGGTGAAATGGAGGGTATACTAATTCCTTTGCCTCTCTCAAAAGAGTGTTGGAAGGATTAAAGGTCATCGATATCTGTGTTCTTCAGGAAAGCGGCCTCTCGTAGATCGTCCACGCTCCAGGGTTTGACGGTACACTCATGCACATATGAACAGCGCTGACTGGCCTCAGTGGGCTGTGAAAAGAGGACAGGAAGTTGGGAAGGGGTGGGAGGTGTCTGAGAGGAGTTGGAGGAACAGTGGGAGGTAGAGATGATCAAAATACATTGTATACAAGTATAAAATTCTCAAGAGATGAATAAAACCAGTAGATAAAGATATTTATTTCCGCTAAAATAAAAAATAAAGGGTGCTTCTGATGTTTGGAGGCCCCTTGGGAGAACCCCACACTGTGGCCTCAGCAGCAGCCCTTTGAAGACTTGCGCCACATCAGCATCCATGACCCCACTGACACAAATCTCTGTGTGCTCCGTGTTTCGGATTTAATGGGTCACGGTGGAGTCTGACTTCCTCAGTGACAGTGACAAGACTGGCTAGGAATGACATTTGGAGAGTCACCCAGTCTGTTCTAGGTCTGGCGATTTGTTTCACCCTTGCAGCCTCATTTTGCTCAGCTATGACCATTCCGGACCCAGCAAGTGTGTGAGGAGGAGAATGAGGGAAAGATGCCAAGAGCTGAGGCTGCTTTCTTGGACCTGGTACTTTCCCCCACGAAGGCCCTTGTTTCTGAGCTCTGAAGGTTTTTTTCTTAAGTGCCTATGGGCCAGAGGTCAGAGGTCAGAAGTTGTCTTTCATCCATGCTTGGCTTCAGTGCATGCAAAGTTGCTGGAAGTTCCCAATCAGTGGGACTGCCATGTTGCTGCCAAGGCTAAAGTAATAGGAACATGGTAAGACAGTTCCTGAGAGGCAGCTAGCAGAACATGCCCACAGCCTTTCCCTTTTCAGAGTCCCCCAGGGAGATGTCTGCGAAACGGTTATCAGCAAACATCCCCTCTCCACCCACCTAAAGAGCCAGTGTGGGCTTAAAGCATGTCACCAGCCAAGCCCCCGCCCTGCCAGGCTGTCTTTACCTAGCTCACCCCCTGCTCCCTCGTTCTCTCTCCCAGGGCAAGTTTAATAAGCCAATATCAAAACCATCTATGCCCAGAGCTTTCAAAGATTTAAGACTTTTAAATGTGAAGCACCTCATTATATCTGACTATTTTCAATAAAAAAAGAGTCTCGATAAGGCTCTGATATGACACCAGTTATCAGCAGGATTTGTTTGACGTTGATTTGAAATGGGCGCTGCTTGCTTTGGGGGTAATGGAATCAAACACTTGGCAACTGCATGGTGCAAGTAGATCGCTTTTCAGGTGTGGACACTGAGATGGAGAGAGACCGTGTTTGGGGTTTACCAAAATAAAGCTCCCTTGTACGGTGTGGCACACAGCGCTGGCTCCATGGACAATTGACTTCCTTCCCTATCAACCAGCTACAATGTTTACCTTCTTATTCCAACCATTTCCAAACCATTAAAACTAAGAGGATTAGCATCATGTTTCAGCCAAGGTGTACTTTTATTTCAGCAAATACTTCTTTCACTCTCGGGGGGATTAAAGGTCTAAAAGAAATGGTGCCTTTATGTGGCACACTGTGTCACACAGGTTAATATATATATATTAGAGACTATATTTTCCTTGTCTGGTGAAAGTGAATTTTGAAAAGAGTTAAGTTTCAGGACAAAAAGCATAAATGGTGAAGAATCACTGAAAGTCAGAACTGGGTTTCCTGCCCTGTGAATGCTTGTAAAGGTATCTCTCAGTAAGGATCCAGGAGAGCAGCGATTACCTCCACCTGAGCAGGCTTGCTAAACCACATGACTGGGATGGAGCTTTCAAATGCATGTGAGTGCTGAGATCCTGGCTGGAGGAGGCATGGCCTTGTGCATTTACCCACTTCTGTGGGTCCTGGGGGTCTAAATTTCAAGACTTACTACTTTCTCCTGTAGCTTGCTGGTTTTTGAGACAGGGTCATCCTGGACTTTGGAGGCTGGCCTTGAACTCAACACATCCTCCTGTTCAGACCCACCACCCCCACCCAAGTGCTGGGATTTAGGATCACAAAAGAGCATGTGCCCTCATTCTCAGCTCATTCACTCTTTCTTTATTCCTTCCCTCCTCCCTCCCTCTCTCCCTCTTCCCTTCCTATCTCCCTCCTCCCTCCCTCCCTCCTCCCTCCCTCCCTCCCATTGTTTCCTCCTCTTCTGCTCTTCTCCCTTCAACTTTTATTTTACTTTTTATTGTGTGTGCTATGTATGCGTGTGTGTGTGTGTGTGTGTGTGTGTGTGTGTGTGTGTGTGCTCAAGCGTGTAGCGTGCGCGTGCGCCCATGCGTTTCCTACAGCCTATGTGTGGAGGTTGGAGAATGGCCTTTAAGTTAGTGCTCTCTTTCTACCTTGGGTCTTGGGGATCAAACTCAGGTCATCGGGCTAATGTGACAGGCACCTCTACCCGCTGAGCTGTCTCTCTGGCTCTCTACCTACTTACTTTTTTTAAATGAGAATTTTATATAAAACCAACTCGGAAAAGTTACAGCTGTGTCATGTCCCCTCAAAACTCACATTCTGAAGTTAAGTGTTCTTTGTACATGTGTCTTTGTTCATCTCACAGTCACCTTAAAGACATACACATGTGATTTACAAGATGTGGTCTCACAATCTAAAAATCAACTCAGAATTCATCAGAAACACAAAATCCCAAGACCCATGATAGAGCTAAATTTTTGGAACTCTGGAGCAGGATCTTATGACAGCCTCCCCAACCCCAGCTGACTCGGGAGGTAGAGAACAACTGATTCAGGACAAATACCTGTTTTGGAGTTATGTTGCCTAAATATTCATGTTAGCTTTGTCACAGCAATAGAAAATTAACTAAGACAAACACATAAATTTTAAGTACTAGTGACCTGTGCAAAAATGCCAAAGGGCCAAACATACATGTAACTGGCATTTCTGAAGGAAGGAGACAGTGAAGATATAAGGAAGTAATACTTCAGGTAAATACTTGAAGTAAAACACTAAGTATTTTCAAAATTTTATAAAAACTATAAATCCATATAGCTGAACATATCAATAAGCCACAAGCACAAGAAACATAAAGAAATCTAAACCCAGTGGTACCATATTCAAACTATTTAAAAATCATCAATAAAGAGAAAATATTAAAAAGCAACCAGAGAGAAAGAAATACAGCACAATAGAAGAATAAACCTAGGTGACAGCAGATTCTTCATTGAAAAAATGAATGCTAAGAGACATTGGAGACATATCTTAAATGAATAGGAAAACTGATATTCTAGAATTATCTGCCCAACAAATATGTTTTCCAGAATTTAAGGCAAAATGGAATTTTGAAAACATACAAAAGTCAAAAGAAAATCTCTGCTAGATTCAAACTGTAGAAAGTATTTATGGTGGCTAATCTTGGTTGTCAACTTGACTGGTTCTAGAATCAACTAAGACACAAACTGGGAGGGACTTTATTGATCCAGCTATTTTTAAGGGGGAAGACGGAACTGAAATGTGGGCAACACCTTCTGGTGGCAGCCCAGATGAAGGGACCTGGAAGAAAGAACACTTCACTTTTGCCTGCTTGCCTTCACTCTTGCTAGTAAGTTCATCTATCCTGCAGCTACAGCATTCCTTTAATGATATTATAACCAGTTTCCTTGGGATTCCAGTATAGACTGAAGACCACTGGCTCTCTGAGAATTCTCAAGGCGTTTCGGCCCAGCTTGGGACCACCGAGAGAGCTACACTACCCTGTGAACTGAACAACTGTCAGATTCTTTGCCTCTTTAGTATGGGATATCCATTGTTGGTCTACCAAGACCATATCATATCATGTAGGCCAATCCAATAAATTGTGTGTGTGTGTGTGTGTGTGTAATCCTGGGAATATATACATAGAGCAAAATGGGCTACTTAGACCAAATACAAAGATAACACATGATAAATTTTGGCTCCCAATCTATAACATTCTACCTTTCTACAATCACAGACATTCTAACCAATTAGTCACCCCTGTAGAAACTGTAACACAAGTATGACACCTTCTCTGGGAATTCAAGTTTATGGTCCATCCATCTATATGTGCCTCCTCCCCATTGCCCAAGCATCAAACTTCATGCATGTAGGGTTCTTCCTCTCCTCCCCCTCTTACTCCTCCCCCTCCTTCTTCCTCCCCAAAGAAGTAAAGGTAGCAGATGAAGGAAGGAAGCATCCCAAGGAACAAAACATCTACATACACCCTTGTTCTCAGTCAGACTGAATAGATGTGTTTTCCCTGTCTGCAGATTCTTTTTATAATGAAGACATATCTCCAAGGGAAGATGAGATGCTCCAAACTGCACATCCCTGTGAGAGAGCAGGTTTATGAAGTCCTTCCAATTAGGAAAAACAAAGAAAGCTATCCGTCAAGACACTTTTAAATACATTGGTGGAAACATCAGGCAGGTAGACTGCACAAAGCAGGGAGATCATTGTTCTGAGTCTCAAAGGCTGTCTGGTGACATTCTTAGCTTTGGGGTTGATGAACCACAAATAGGTAATTTACAAGGAAAAGTTTATTTTGGTTCATAATTGTGGGTGCTGAACATGCAAGATCTGGTGAGGGCCTGATGTTGCTTTGCCTTGTGGGAGAAAGAAGAGGAATGGCAAATGGGAGCCTGTAACAGAGACAGAACAAGGAGAGACAGTCAACACAGCAGTCACCTTTATATTGCCGTGATAAGACACCGTAACTAAGGTAACATAAAAAAAGAGTTTGTTAGGATTTACAGATTCAGAGGGTGAGAAGGATGGCAACAGGCAGGCAGGCAGGCATGGCACTGGAGCAGTAGCAGAGAGCTTACATCTGATCCAAAAGCACAAGGCAGAGAGAACTAACGGAATGATGTGGGCTTTTGAAATCGTGTAAGACAGTGCTTTCTGGCTCACTTTCTCAGTCATGTTAAGCTAGATTTCTTATTACACAACTCAGGTCCACCACCTGGGGATGGTGCTACCCACAGTGGGCTGGGCCTGCTTACATCAATCATCTATCAAAACAATATCTCACATACATGACCACAGACCAATCTGATCTAGGCAATTACTCAATTGTAGTTCCCTCTTCCTGGTTGACTCTAGATTGTATGAACTTGATGAAAGCTAATCAGTACAGGAACTGAGACCTGGTATACATTTGTTTGGACAAGAGTGGAGTAAAACCATAGCAGAAGGCAACTGAGTCATGAGAGCAGACACTTCATTAACGGAATCAATGTCTTTATAAGAGAAGCCCCAGCCGGGCGGTGGTGGCGCATGCCTTTAATCCCAGCACTCGGGAGGCAGAGCCAGGCGGATCTCTGTGAGTTCGAGGCCAGCCTGGGCTACCAAGTGAGTTCCAGGAAAAGGCGCAAAGCTACACAGAGAAACCCTGTCTCGAAAAAACCAAAAAAAAAAAAAAAAAAAATAAGAGAAGCCCCAGATGGCTGCCTTGTACCTTCTACCGTGTGACCACGAAACAAAAAGTTACTATCAATGAACCAAGACTCTCACTAGACCTGGAGTCTGCCAGCCCTTGGATCTTGGACTTCTGAGTCTCCAGAACTGTAGGAAATACATTTCTGCTGTGTTTAAGGTGCTTGGGTTATGGCCCTTTCACTACAGCAGACCAAACACAGGAAGGCAAGCTTCCTATCGTCATTCACTGTCCTTCCTGGAGAGCTCTGCCCTCCCTTCCTTGTCCAGCTTCATCCAATTCAGCCTGAGCTTCAGCCCAGGGTCTGCACCACAGTGAAGCCTCCTCAGGCAGTGGTGTGTGTGTGAGTGTGTGTGTGTGTGTGTGTGTGTGTGTGTGTGTGTGTGTGTGTGTGTATTTAATGACCCTAAGTCCCGTGTGGACAGGCATCACATTCTCCCTGTCTTTTTCTCATGGTTATCACAATGAATGACACATAGTAGGTGCTAAATAAATAACCACTGAGCTAAAGATGTGCCATGATATATTGTAGAGACCCTAAGGTCAGATAGCATATTGCCTAAACATCAATTACCATATTGTTGGTTGGGAGGCAATCTTGATCACCTTTGAATTCTCAACCCTTCCACCGAGACCTGGTGTTCAGAACTGGGTGATTTAATGCTGTGTGTACATGTGTCTGTCCCTCCATGCTGTCGGAAGCCATGTAAAGTCAGTGCCCAGAAAAGCCTGAAGTGACAGTGTTCTATCTGGTTGTCATTACAGCTACAGAATACTCTGACAAATTTAAGGGAGAAAGGGCTTGTTTTAGCTCACAGTTCCAAGGGATACAGTCCATCATGATGGGGAAGACATGGCAGTGGAGAAGGAAGCTGGGTCATCATATTTCACCTCACACAGGAAGTAGCAGGGGGAGAAGGAGAAGAAGGAGAAGAAGAGGAAGAGGAGAGTAGAGGGAGAGAAAGAAAACAGGAAGCAGGACAAGGCTCTAAAACTTCAAGGACTGACCCCGGTGACAAACTTCCTCCAGCAAGATTCTACCTCCTAGAGGTTTCATAACCTTCCCCAAAAGTGCCACCAGCTGGGGACATTTTATCTAGGTAGTGTGGCTCAAGGAAAGCATTGGGGTCAGCAGCCCTACTGGAAGTCACTCGGCTGTGTGACCATGGGGCAGGTGCTCTGCCTATCTGAACCCTGCTAGAACCCAGGAATCAACTACAGGCTCATGAACAGCTAGATTGTTAATGGGCCCAAAAATTCCATCCCCATGTCCCCATGTCTCCTGAGTTTCATTTCTTTAAGGAATGACCTCCCCATGGTAATGTCACACTGAAGCTCTGAACATCTCCTTAAGACACAAAGGTCGCCGGGCGGTGGTGGCGCACGCCTTTAATCCCAGCACTCGGGAGGCAGAGGCAGGCGGATCTCTGTGAGTTCGAGGCCAGCCTGGTCTACAGAGCGAGATCCAGGAAAAGGCGCAAAGCTACACAGCGAAACCCTGTCTCAAAAAAACCAAAAAAAAAAAAAAAAAAAAAAAAAAAAAAAAGACACAAAGGTCATCTCACATGGAGCCTGGTCCCCAAGGTAGGAGAAGGCACTTCACTGCCATATTTCTTACTTCACTCTGGGTGTGAAGCAGCTTGTCCCCATGGCTCTTCTCTCTGTGGCTGGCATTGACCTTTTTCAAGACATCTTGCTCCAAGGTACCAAGTTAGCTTCCAAACAAGGTGTTCCCCTCCCACTCCATCTGAAGAGGCCCCTGGGAGGCAGAAGCTCCAGTGTTCTTCCCCTCCACCTGCCAGGCCAAGGAGCACTTACAGGAGAGGACAAGGAAAGAGACCTGGAGAGGTCCAGATCCACAAGGGTATAGAGGGTTTTATAACGAAGGTGACCTCCAGCTGCAGCTGGCAGAGGCTGGAAGGATAGAACAATAACAACTCTGTTCCTAGAGTACACCCTCATCTCACCTAATACACCACAGTCCCAGACTAAATGTGCTGGTCACATCCACATGGGTGAGATGGGAAAAGCATCTCAGAATAGTCGCGCATCTCTTCAGGAGATCACAGAGCCCAGGATGAGAGTTGGTAGCAGTCTTCAGGTTAAAAGCTACAGATGGCAGCCACATGTCAATCATGCTTGCATCCATTCAGTCGTCTTGCTACTGAGAGCCTTCCCACACCATGCTAGATGTTGGACAGACAGGGAGAACAGAGCTTGCTCTTGGGCTGGTGAGATGGCTCAGAGGGAAAGGTGCTTGCTACCAAACCTGATGATCTCCAAGACCCCCCCATGATGAAAGGAGGAAACCAACTCTGGCAGGCTGTCCTCTGACCTGGACATATGCTCCATGGCAGGCACACAAATATACGTAAATTAAAAAGTAAATTACAATTTAAATTTCATTTTTTACAGGCTGCTTTCCTACCTAGTGGAAAAATACAGTGACAAATAATCACCCAGAGAAATGTACAGTTACAAACTGTGATGTGCAGCGGGCAAGTGGGTGAAAGGCCCTGGATCCACAGCACAGGTAAGATGTCTTCGGGAAAAGAGGACTGCATAGCACCAACAGCTTGCTCAGTGACTGTGGGGTGACTCTGATGTGGGTCTACCAAGGAAGAAGGCAGTCGGTGTGTCTGTGTACAAATGCCAGGGCTGTGAGGCAAGAGCAGGGGGCTCAGAGAGAAGAGCATGCATGCATAGAGAGAGGGGCTGGGTGGAGAGAGAGAGAGAGAGAGAGAGAGAGAGAGAGAGAGAGGCAGGCGGGTACACAGAAAAGCAGAGCTCAGAGCCTGACAAGCCTCTGATTCCGCCCAAATGATAACTTGCTGAGGGAAATGACCTTGCAGCTTCCAGGCTTTTCATCTAATTGCAAACCAGGCAACCTTAGCCACAGCAAGATCTGCAGATAGCCAACACTGTCATCGCCTTGCCTGGCCTTGCTGGCACCTGACCTGCTTCATACCCTAGAGTAAAGGCACACATGTGCCTTCAGGACACCCAGCTATTGGTGCTGCACTCACTGTCTAAAACCTTGTGAGTGTTTGAGCGCTGAGAATCCAGCAGGGAACATGGGTCCTAACTTAGACCCCGGGGCGGGGGAGGGGGGGCGGGGGGGGGAGGGCAGCAGTTTAACATAGAAGCACTGTTTGAGGGCACAAAGCCACTTCGACACCCTCCTGCAAGGCTCTGGGAAAAAGTCGCCAGTGCTCCTGTGGGACCCAAGTGTGGGGACCCAAAAAAAGAGTTTCAGAGAAGTCTAGGAATGCAGCCTGGCTTTCAAGCTAGAAGTTCCAGACTGGTCTGTGTTATTGTGCCATGCTGCCTTTCCCACCTACAAAGGTGAGTGTGGATCCCAGGAGACAGGGGAGGTGTTGAGGAGTGGAGAGTGTGGGTTGTGAAAACTGGCTGATCTTGAGTCAAGAACCGTCTTCAATAAGCAGGAGACAGACCGACCCTTCCTTTCTCAGTTACATAAGATGGGTATTTATATATAGATGTAGACACTCTATAAAAGATGGAGGGCACAAAGGAATAAAGAGGAGAGTGACCCTCACCAGCAATCTCAAGGTGATGTGCGAGCTCTTTCCAGGCCAGGTACACACTTACCCAGGCACACGTACATCTATTCATAAAAATGGACCCTACTGTGCGATGCTTTGTCGCTTGACAAAATGTAAAATATACTTCTGGACTACCATTTTCATGGCGGCATAATGTAGCAAACTGGTTAGCCACAAGTCAATGAACACACTACCTATTATAAGGCATCTAACTTATTTCCCCATTCAGTGTCCCACAAGGAGCATCCTTGAAGCTAAATCAGGACGTTGAAGGACTGGGGATACGGCCCCATTGGTAGAGTGTTTGCTAACATGCACAGGGTCCTGGGTTTGATCTTCACCACTGCATAAGCAGGACATGATAGCTTGCCTGAAATTTCAGCACTTAGGGGAAATGAAGGCAGAAGAATCAGGAGTTCATCTACATAGGAAACTCAGGGCCAGGCTGGGCATCAAGCATATATACATATGTACACACACACACATACACACACACACACACACACACACACACACACACACACACACACACACACACACACATAGCATGTGTGTGCATGCACTCTGAGCTCTTTTTTAGGAGCCCAGAAGTTCAGGGGCCAGTTGCATTAACCAGTGAAAGGGGCACAGTGTCTGTCCCCTCGTTTAGTATCACAGTCCCAGGTCTGGGTCAGAGCAGCTGTGACGTGCTAATGGAAAGATGTCTTTATTTTGGAGGTATCATTAACTCTCAAGAGTATTTCAGCAAAGAGCCCTTCAGTTTAGTCCCTCATGAGCAAAATTCCAGCATTAGTTCAGTTAGAACTGCCTTTGACTGACATGCCCACCTCCATCACATTGCTAAGTATCTATCAAGTGTCTCTGGGAAAGAGAAAGGGCTCACACATCCCAGTCCAGGCTGAGTGGGAGCCTAAAACCCTTTCAACTCCGGCACCCATTAAGTCGTAGCTAATAATAGCCTCATTTTTGTTTCTAGAAAGTTCTCCTTGTTCCTTTGATCCATGAGGCTAAACGCAGCGGCACAACTTCAGGAAGACCGGAAACTCTGTTTAATTATTATGACAGTGCCTGGGCTTCCCTTTATGACCTTGAAGGTGACATATCTGAGCTGGCTAGCCTGGAGCCTGGAGGCTCCATGAGCCAAGACGAGGGAGGAATTTAAATTTCTAAATGCCGGCTGTAGAGAGAGTAACACGAAGGAACGATCATTCTCAAAGGCAACGAGTGAACTGCCCAGAAGTTTCAGTAAAGGATCTTGTGGAATTCACTCGAGCTCGGGCTGGCCCCACTGTCTTCAACTGCAGGCCTCTGCTTCAACCACTAGATGAAGCCAGTAGCCCCCAACTCTGCAAACAGGGCCTGGTTTTTTTTTTTTTTTTGAGCTAACATCTTTGGGGGAGGGGGTGTAAGTGCTCTATATCTAGCTCTCTTTGAGAAGTAGCACTTGGCCGTTTGACACACCACCACTGTGCTCAAGACACGGGACAGGACACAGGCAAAAATAAAGCTAGGTAGGAGGAAGGTGGCTGTGTCTCCAGGAGCTCCAGCTTCTCAGGCGAAGGCAGAATAGAGGCAAAGCCAGCCTGGAGGACTCTAGAAGTGAAGGCTGAGTCCCGCTGGCCCAGGCCTCAAAAGAAACGCTAGCAGCACTTTTCCGTGCTGGCTTCATGCCCTGGGCTGAACACTGCAATGAGCCACCCAGATCCTCTCAGGGTCACAGTGCTTGTGATGTTTGAATGAGATGTCCCCTATAGTCAGGGTATTGGAAAACTTAGTTTCCAGTGGGTGTCTGTTTGGGGAGGTTCTGGAGGTGTTCCCTTTCTGGAGGAATATTGTCACTGGGGGTAGGCTTTGAGGTTTCAAATGATTCATGCCACTCTCTGTTTCCTGCTTGTGGTTCGAGATGTGAGCTCTCAGCGGCTGCTCCAGTCACTGAGCCTGATGCTTCACTTCCCCCTCACTTCCCCCTCACTTCTCCCTCATTTCTACCCTCACTCCTCCCTCACTTCCTCCTCATTTCCACCCTTATTTCCCCTTACTTCCCCCCACCTCTGCCCTCACTCCTTCCTCACTTCCCCCTCACTTCCCCCTAACTTCCTCCTTCACTTCCCCCTCACTTCCTCCTTCACTTCCCCCTCACTCTTCCCTTGCTTCCCCCCTCATTTCCCCTCACTTCCACCCTCACTCCTCCCTCACTTCCCCCTCACTTCCACCCTCACTTCCCCTCACTTCCCCCCTCATTTCCCCTCACTTCCACCATCATTTCCCCCCTCACTTCTCCCCTCACTCCTCCCTCACTTCCCCCTCACTTCCAACCTCCCTCCTCCCTCCCTCCTCAGGTCAGCTTCTCCCTCAGCCCACCCAACTCTACCTCCAAGAATACCTAAGAACCCACTCTACCCCGCCCAGAGCACCCGCAGTCAGTTCCTTCTGAGACCCTGCTTCCTGGAGGCCCCTTCTAAGATGCTGACCTATGATATTCTTAAATGGTTTTGATCCTACAGCTTGCTAAGCACGTGGACCATTCTAGCCATTGGTCCTCACATGACTCTGGAAGGGCAGTTTTAACCTATTTTTCAATGTGAGGAAAATCCTTAGAGAAGCTAAGATTTCAAAAATCTCTCCGAAGTCACAGAGGTACGTACACGCAGACCTGGAATCCAGAGTGACTGTCAAACCTGATTCCCTGATATTCCTTCTAATATACCCCACTCTCCAAAGCTAAGCCAGTTTCCACCCTCTTCAGGGTTCCATCCAGGGTCTCTGCTGTGGGTGGAAAAACTTAGAAACTTGATCCCAAGTTTATGTCCTAATCATGTGTAGAGCAGGGGCCTTTGGATGGCACCTGGGAGTAGATAGGATTGTGAAAGGAGGGCTTCCATCATGGCCTTATTGTCTCACCGTGATTTCCTCCACCATGTTAGGATGTAACAAGGAAACACTCTGGAGACGCTGGACAGAGACTATTGCCTTGCTCTTGTATTTTCCACCACCTATAACTATGAGCCAAATAAATATCTATTCTTTATAAGTTACCCAGTCTCAGGTATTTTGTGGTAGCAATAGAAAATACACCAAGACCATCTCCTTATGATGTTCTCACTTCCTCCTCCCCTCCCCCGTCTCTGTATAGCTCCTTGTTAAACTTCTCTATGCTGGTTGCATTCTGCCTTTTATATGAGTTCTGAGACCATATCCCACACATGGAGGGAGAGCCCATGTCACATACACTGCTGGGTCAGCTCTCTGCCCTGCCTGGCATGTAACAGGTGAGTGGGAGATGCTTCGATTGCTGGGCTGTTTAATTCTTCACACACATAGGCTCTCCATCTTCTTAGAGCTTCTGGACTACACAGTTTATGATATGTGTGTTCTGGGATGTATGTGATGTATTTAATCTTCCCAGCAGCCATGTTATCAATGCAGTATCTAAGGATACACAAACACACTGGTTTCAACTTGGGAGTTTAAAGAGATTTCTAGAATCAACAAGAATCTTTGTTTTCATTTTTGACTGTGACTGGTTTTTTTTTAAACACGCAAATAAATATAGGGACATTAAGTTCTGAACCAGAGGAAGGCCTAAAGGAATCATTAAATGTAAAAATGAAAAACCCATACCTTTGGCATCAAGCTTCCAGGTCACAGTTCACTTGACTGAGTAATCAGTCCCCTGCTGGTTTCTCATGACTTACGTTTTCCTTTGTATAAAACCATTATTGTATTGCTACTTTGCAAGGGTGAAGGACACCAGTTCATTGAGCGCATTGCAACGGTCACTGGGCTGCACAGTAAGAGGAGTGCAGTCTGTAGCTAGTGCCGCCGTCTGCCTCCTGGACAGAGCCCTTGTGTGTGCAGCCATTAAGCTAAGCATTGTTGAGATACAATTTGATCCTCCCTAAAATAAGTGCCATCACCACTCCCATTTTAGGAATACAGAAATAGACTGTGCAAATTGCCCCAAGTGATCACACTGGGGGTGAACAGCCAAGACCACGGGCAGACCCACAACTGTACATCTCCCCAGATGAAACAGAAGCCTGGTGGTCCCCAAGTGAGAGCCTGGATTCTCGCCCACCCCAGAATTTGGAAGAGGCCAATGAAGAGCAAACAATGACCATCACAAGTAGTCCTTGCTGCTGCCTAATTCTCTGGCGTCTCCTGTGGGAGAATCATCCTTACTGTCCTCCTGTTTCTGCATGTCTTAGGAAGAGGGATTCGCAGCTGTCTTTGCTCCAGACTCTTCCCTCCTTGTACTGCAGCTAGCCTTAGAAGGGCAAGAGCTCTGCAGGCTCCACAGGTAGGCTTGTCAACTGACTGGTATAGTGGTGTAATTAAAGAATGATACCAATTGCAGGGCACAGTTCAGGTAAGCCTGTTGCCCATGATAAAGACTCCTGTTGCCCAAAGCATCCACTCTACTTTAATAGTGTCGCTCCTTATCGGCACTGGGCAACCCTGCCCACATTCCACTGCCCTGGGGAAATTATGGCCGGGAGATCCCATGCACACACACTGACTTGGCATTCATGAAACATCTGACAGGTCTCTTACCTGTGCTCCCTTTCATCTGTGGTGAGCTGCACAAGACCTGTACAAGGTCAAGCCAGGCGAAAGTGCGGCATGGATGTGGCGGGGTCTCAGAGGAGGAGCTATTGGGAGTTGAAGGAAGCTATTAGCCGTTGATGGCTTCTGAGAGAGGGAGAGTCACTTCTCTGTAGCTAGAGTTTTCCTGCCTGGCCCACAGTCAGGACAAATCTCTGACACCCGCCAGTCCCAAAGCCACTCAGACCCAACCAAGTAAACACAGAGACTTATATTGGTTACAAACTGTATGGCCATGCCAGGCTTCTTGCTAACTGTTCTTACAGCTTAAATTAATCCATTTCTATTAATCTATACCTTGCAACGTGGCTCATGGCTTACCGGCATCTTCACATGCTGTTTCTCATCATGGCGGCTGGCAGTGTCTGACTCAGCCTTCCACTTCTCAGCTCTATTCTCCTCCTTGTCCCGCCTATACTTCCTGCCTGACCACTAACCAATCAGTGATTTATTTATTGGTCAATCAGCAACATTTGACATACAGACCATCCCACAGCACTTCTCCTTTGGGAATGTGGCCATGGCAGGTTGCTCATGCCCCAGTGGATGGTCCACACTCACGTGCATATGGGCATCATTAATTAGACTCAGGGGGTGATTAATAATCATTAAAAGGTGGACATGAGGCTGGAAGGGAGATGGAGTGGAGTCACTAAGAGGAGTTGCAGGGAGGTAGTAACTGGATAAGGTCAATAAAAAAAAGTATGAAACTTTCAAAGAGTAAAATGTGTGTGTGTGTTTTTTTAAGTCTTTCTTCTATTTCCAATGTGGTCGGCTCTATCCACAGCACTTACACTGCAGCATTTAAGTCCCTGGGTTCCTGACTTTGCTGTACTTTCTCACTTGCATTTATCAACTTCTCTGGCGCTGTATGCTGTGCTGATGTGTTCTGTTTCTGGCTTTTGTCTGCTTGCTCCAGCTGGGACAGGAGCCCTGGAAGGGATTTGTGCACTTTGCTCACCGGAACCTCAGTAAATAGAAGTCCAATAAATGAATGAATGGACTTGACTTTGTGTTGCACGAATTCTAAATGGTCTTCAATAAAAATCCCAGATATCTGGATAAATGCTGAAAGATCAGAGAGACAAAGGAACAAGCCACAGCTACTTCTCACCTTGCCAGTTCCATGAATCCTCTGACTGAATGTCTCTGAGTCCTCAGCCAAAAGGGGTCCAGCTGAAAAGCTTTCAGCCGAATAAGCTCTCCAACTGAAAAGGGCTTAGTTCCCGTCTCCTCACACCTTATAGACCTTTCTCCACCCAGCATATCACTTCCTTCCTAGTGCTGGGATTAATGGCGTGTGTGTGTTTCCCAAATACTGGTAGCAAAGGCATGAGATTTCAAGTGCTGGAATTAAAGGCGTGTGGCTCCCAAGTACTGGGATTAAAGGTGTGTGCCACCACTGCCTGGCTCTGTTTCTCTCCTCGACTGACTCAATCTCATATAGTCCAGGGTGGCTTTGAACTCACAGAGATCAGATAGATCTCTGCCTCCCGAGTGCTAGGATTAAAAGTGTGTGCCACCACTGCCTGGCCTCTTGTTTAATCTAGTGGCTTGTTCTGTTCTCTGACCTTCAGGCAAATTTTATCAGGGTACACAACATATCACCACAACTTTGTGCATCTGGGGGAAGGCTACAACTTTAGATCTCATAGCCATCCAAATAAGAGCTTTGGTGGCTTTCTGTGGCTTGAGCCATTCCTGAAATCCTGGGGGCTCCATAGACGTGAGCACATTAATCTTCCTCTGTGATTACCTGACATAGCCATAATTTTACTTTGTCAACTGTTTCAGCTTAATTTTATTCTTTAATCACTCACTCACTCGTTTAATCAATTAAGAGTTCTCAAGGTTTCCTGGGCCTAGACACTCAGAGCTTTGGGAAGGGTTCTAGAAGAAGCCAGGACCATGTGCAAACAAAGGTGGTACTCCATTCAAAGAAGCTCTAATTTCTGACAGCAAGGGGGTTGGGAGGGAGAGAGGGAGACAAGACTCTCTGGGTGACTTGGGCTCTTCAGCAGGTAACAAGTCCACAGAACCTAAAAACTCTCTTTGTCTGTGGGGTTGAGGTCCTTGGATACCCAAAGCTTGGATCCTGACTTGCTTTCTGTTGCCATGATAAATGTCATGACCAAAAGCAACTTGGGAGGAAAGGTTTTATTTAGCTTTCACATCCTGATCACAATCTGTCTTGAGGGAAGCTAAGGCAGGAACACAAGGCAGGAACCTGGAGGCAGGAACTGATGCAGATGCCGGGAAGGAGTGCTGCTTACTGGCTTGCTCCCCATGGTTTGCTCAGCCTGCTTTCTTTTACAACCTGGAACAATCTGCCCTGCACGGAGTTGGCACCACCCATGGTGGGCTGGGCCCTCCCCCATCAGTTCCCCACAGAAACTCCCTTAAAGATACTCTCAGAAGTTTGTCTCTTAGGTGATTATAGAGTCGTCAAATTGACAGTTGAGATGAATCATCACAGCAAATATGTGGCCTGGAGGGATGTTGGCTCACTGGGTTCAGAAGATGCTCATTGGGTGGGGTGTGACCACATGGGATTTAGGGAGAAAGGATGGGACATAAGCTACTTAGGAAAGCAGTTGAGCTAACCTGGAGCTCACTTACTGCTTCATCCTTGGGAACTAGCCCAGCATGTAATGGTACTTAGTAAATATTGACCCAACAAGTAAATGGAGAACTAAAATGAGAGACAAGCCTGTCACATAGGAAAGCTATCCAGTGTAAGGATCCTCTGCTAAACTCAAGTTCCCGAGGGACAAAGGTGGGTCTGGACCTCTGCAGAGCCCCAGTGTCTAGTACCAACCTGGGTCCTGACATCTCTCTTTACACTTGTCTGGCTAAAGATGCTCAAACTAGGGTAGGCTCTAGGGGGATGTGCAGCAAAGGGTGACATCATTCAGGGAAAACAAGGAGGAAGCCAGGCTCTTTGCTCAGCTGTGATATCCTGAGAAAAGACACACAAGTGTGATAGCCTTGGGCCACATGATTAGAGTGAGCTGGACAAGGTTAGGGACCTGTGACAGCTTCTCTGGAGATAGTGTACATGATGGGCCTTCTGCCCATACCTCGGATTTCCTCCTTCCATCTTAAATGAAGGTGTCCCCACCCAGCCATGTTGGTTAGAAATTAAATTAAGAGAATCCCCAGTATAGAAAGCAGGTCTTACTGTGTTCAACTGATCAGTGGGCTCTGGTGGACACATAGCCTTGAACAAGAGGAGAGTGGTCATTTAGGAGGAGCAGGAAATCTCTCAGCCCTTACAAAGAGATAGACACTGGCAGCTGTGGATGGGATTCTGTAACCCTTGCTTGGAATAAGCTAACACTGTACCCAGGTTCCCTTCCCTGAGAAAGGGAGAGCAGCAGGAAAACTTAAGCTACCTTGGCAAGGTTCGAAACCTGGCCAGGCCTCAACCTGCGACCCTGCAGGGGCCGAGTGAGAGTTTGATGCAGGTAGGTACATGCTCTGCCTCTTAGAGTAGATTTCTCCTCCACCAGATTAACAGTATCAAGTGGGGCCGTTGCAGATGCACTGACAGGGGAAGGGAGGCCAAAGGTAGGAGGTAATGGTAAGAGGTTGGTAGGACCAGAACTCCAGGACATGGCATCCTTTAGGGGCTGAGTTGTTTTTTGGGGCACCCTGTTAGGTAGGATTCAAAAACCTCTTCAGGGCACCTCTAATGGGAGGGCACAGCAAAGCAAGATGTTTCTGATGCTTGGAAAGCATTAGGATGGGAAAGAGGGTCCCCATGAGTCTCTAGGAAACCAAATTGGGTTTGGGACATGAGCTAAGTACTTTTCCAGCCTACTTCATTCACCTGTGGTGATTCCCCAAATGGGAAGCTACTTGTGACCTCCCATCTGTACTGCCTATAATGTATCATAATTAAAATCTGATTCCTGATGATGAAGACCTGGGGCTGGGGGTAGCAGTCAGCCAGTGGCCTTCCTTGGTGTTCATCTTGAATCAGGGTAGAAGCCAAAGGTTGGCCAGGATGAACAGGAGCTGGAGACCAATATGGCTGCAAGGCTTTCAGGATAGGTGTTGTACAGCACTGTCCTGTGAGCAAAACAACTTCCATCTTCATTAGGCTAGTTGTGCCTGCTTGCAAGAGTCTATCATTATCTGGCTTGTTGACTCTTGACACTCCCTCATAGAGGGAAGAAGTGGGGAGGGTCATTGGACCCTTACCTGGGATTCTAGCTGCTCTTCCTAGCCATTAGTATGCAATTCTTCCCTAATTGCATGTGTCATCAGGGTCTTGAGAGGTGACAGAATGTATAGGCTGGGGGGGGGGAGGATTAATTAAAGGGAAACTCCATCTATGTGAATACAAGAAAGCTGTTATCCATCCTAGGGGAAGAGCTTCCAGTACAACTGCCTTGGGGACACCCACACTTCTTGCCCATGCTCTGTAAGTAAGCCCAAAAATCTCAATGGTTCCCTGTGTTGAACTTTGTTAGAATCACACTTTATTTTGTTGGGATCTTATAAGAAGGGAATACTTATTATTTATGCCTCCGCAGGGAAGGAATTCTTTCAATGGTAGGGAAAATCATCATGAAATCAGAGCCCTAATTTGACATTTCAGTTCCCCATTTTGTGGCCTTACTTCTCACAGGGCACACAGAAGACAGTGGCCTGTGCACCGCCCACCCCCCAACCCTGGCACCATGCTCACCTAGGGTGGAAGCTCCACTGAGTCTTACAGCAGGAACTCCCATCTCCCCTCTGCTCCTTTCCCCTCCCTTTCTCAATTGAACACATATAATTTATGGTCTGTGATATACTGCCCTTCAGAATTGATTTTTGTACTCAACTGTTGTAGAACATTTTTGATGGACTAATGCCTCTGGGTGAGATATTTTTTTGTTATTGATGTATGGGGTTGGGCTTTTGTCCCCACATTGCAAAGCCCACTGGCTGGGGGTCACTCCCTGGTCCCCTATAGCAAGAGCACTCAGCCAAGGGCAAGGCAGCCTTTTGAACTAAAGAAAATATTAATTTAAGACATTGTTTCCACATGAAATTACAGGAGCTTTCAGAAGCCCTCATTAGTTTGATTCAGGGCTGGGCAGCATGGTGTGTCTTAAGGCTGAGATTGGCCACGGCATAGAAAGTTGCCTGACAGGGAACTAACAGAAAGAATTTGGTCAAGGACTCTAGAGCTTCTCCTCAATGGTCATTTCCAGTTGATTTGCCTGGGAAATCTCATGGAGACAGGAAAGCAAAAATACCCTTTGTCTAATCTTTGAAATCAGAATCAGAGAGGCAGTTATCAGGTCCATAATTCCTGGAGTTACAATTGGGCCATGTGGTTGGCCACACTCGAATGCACTTATGGAGCTCTTGGAAGTGATGGATAGTGACACTTCCTGGAAAAATAGGAATCCTGTTGTCATCGTATCTGTGACATTCCAGCATAGCTCCCATTTATCACGTGCCTCAAGAGACCTAGACTCATTTTACAGACTGACAAGGGGTGGCCAAGCCAACAAGGTCATCCAGTTAGATAGGTGGTTGGAAGATGAGAGCCTAGAAGTTTCTGACCCCAAACCTCACACTGTCCTGTTGTACCAGGCTGCACAGGGCTGGGACCCTGAGGTTAGGACAGCCTCCATTTACCTTCCCAGACAAGTTCATGAGACAAAACTCAGCAAGGTTCCCATTCTCTTTGGTTCCTCTGGCTAGTACTGGGTAGAGATTGGTCATCGAGATGCAATTCCAACAGTTGACTGGTAGCCTCTGATGGCTGGTGACTTACTATGAATCAGTGAGCAAATCACACCTATTCATGACTCCAGGTGTGTGTGTGTGTGTGTGTGTGTGTGTGTGTGTGTGTGTGTGTGTTGCACATATGTGTATATTTGTTAGCATGCTGTGTGCAGTCGCACATGTGGAGGCCAGAAGCTGACATTAGATGTTTTTCTTTATTGTTTTCCACCTTACGTCTTGAAACAGGGTACCTTGCCATACCCAAAACTTACCAATTCCTGGGGCTTGCTAGCTGCTGACTGGCCAGCAAGCCCCAGGGTGCCCCTTGTTTTCTACACCTGACTTTTTGCATGGTTCCTGGGGAGCTGAACTTTAGTCTTCAGGCTGATGTGGCCATCACTTTACCAAGTGAGCTCTCTCACCAGCCCCTAACCACTTCTTAATGATTTGTGACAATATTTTCTTTTTCATTTATATTCCTCCTAAAATTAGAAAGAAAAAAATGAATATATGAATCAATGAATCACGGATGAATAATAAGAAATCTAGCCAGTATCGTGAGTGTATATATACATATCCAGGTGTGTGTGTGTGTGTGTGTGTGTGTGTGTGTGTGTGTGTGTGTGTGTGTAGGAAAAGTCTGTGAAAGCAAAAGTGCTTGGGTCTCCCAGAAGTCCTACTTAGGCAGACTGGAGATGCAGGGTTTTCAGATATTTCTGTAATGCTCTACGTACCTACCCCTACCACCTTGACCCTTATCAGTCACACCAAGAGGAGAGGTTGACCTCAAGGGCACAAGCTGAGACAGGCCCTCAAAGGGTCCCATCTTCAACAGAAGGGACATTAAGGTCAGTTCATAACCATCTCCAAGTAACAGCATCTCAGAGACCTCCCATCCCAACCCCTCATTTACAATGGGCAATACGGAGGCTCCTTAGGGAAGGCAGCCCAGCCACGTGGAGTTATCCATTCATTCCCTAGAGTACTTTTTTCTTTTATATCCCTGTCTGCAGATTAGCCCCAGGTGCCATGCATCCTTTGGTCACTGCTGCCTGGGCTCACCTGCAGATTCCCTGGCAGACAGCACACAACAAAGCCATTCCCTGCCTTTCATCCCCTGCCCGCCTTCGGTTCCCTGCCAGGAGGAGCTCTGAGTCCAAATGCCCTTGAGTCTGCATGGGGAACACAGTCTCCGGTGACATAATCAGGGACAAGGGACTTTCTCCACAGGTGCCATTTATTTTCAAGCATCTGCTCGATCCCTGTGGAGGGATGAAAACCATAGTGTCAACTGCCTTCTACTCAGCCCCATTGGAGGCCTGTGGGGTCTTAACATCAAAGCATTCTACATATTTATCATTCCTCCCTCCGCATTAAGCAAAGACATCTGACAGGCACACAAAAGCGCCATAGTCTCCACTTGGACTCTAAAAAAGGCATCAGCAAGTTCAAACCCAAGTTGAAAATTCCCTCAAATAGGTATATTTTCTTTCCTGGGAAACTGGGGGGATTATCACTTAGCATCCTCTCCAGAATCAATTTGCGTCCACTTAGCAGTCACTTCTGTTATAAAATAAAGGCGTTTATGGTTTGCCATGCAGGATTTAGTAAGTGACACCCAGGGAGCACTGATGAGAACATTTCTGAGGCGGAGGGTGGGATAATAGACAATACGCTTGTCTTTGGTCTTCCTCAGCACCCCCTGAAGAGCGATCATGTTTATGCTTTGAAATACAACAGGAACATGTGGAAGTGTAGACTCAAGAATGATCTGACAAAGGGAAATGTTCAACCCTGGCCATGCTCAGCATCCTTAAGCTCACTCTGAGGAGAAGATGGCAATCCAGAACTTTAGGGGGAAAGGCATGCATTTGTTCCTGGAAAAAGATCTGAACCAGAGATCTGCTGCTGTCCTGAGTGAGCCCATTCTTTCTTCCCTTTCAAATGTCATCTTGGTTACTTGGGTCTGCTTGGTTATACGCATCAGCTTTGCCTCCAGCAAAAGGCAAAAACCTCTGAGTACTACGGAAGGAGGGTTGATTTTGCTTTTGTTTTCCTGTGCTGGAGAACTCCAGTGGATGGAATCCAGTAGGTGGAAACCCTACCAAGGGTCTCACCGACTCCAGCATCCAAGCATGGTGCTTCAGTGCTGTGGCCCATCCTCTGCTCACACCAGGGACCAAGTTTCCAGGTGATGGACACAAGCTAAGAGTTTTACACAGGCATCCAGGATCTTCAAGAAAGCTGACTTTAAAAACCTTGCAGCCTGGGGGCTGGAGAAATGGCTCAGCAGTTAAGAGCACTGGCTGCTTTTCCAGAGGTCCTGAGTTCAATTCCCAGCAACCATGTGGTGGCTCACCACCATCTGTAATGGGATCTGATTCCCTCTTCTGATATGGATGAAAACAAAGCACTCATATACATAAAATAAAATAAACAACAAGCAAAGGAAACCCTTTCAGCCAAGAGCATAGCCATGGTGGCTCCTCCAGGGTTATGTTGATGGTCAAGTCCAAATGCAGCCTTTTCCCGTGGAAGCAGAGTTGGGGACAGAGAATGACCAGTCTCCCTTAGCTCAGTAGACTCTGCACCCAGGCTTGTTCCATAGCCAACAACTAGAGACCACTACTAATCTTGGGTAGGCACCTTAGAACCATCTCTTTGAGACAAGGCACATGTGTACCAGGCCCTGGAGAAAGGCTTTCCTCAAGGACTCAGCTTAAAGTGGTTGCAGAGTAGGACTAAGGGCTGTTAGTTTGTGTCTTTGGTGGGAGTCAATTCACTGGGTCCTGCTCCCCAAGGAGGTCCAGCCAGATGCTTGGCCCTGAATGGACTGGGATGTGGCAATCTGCAGAGATCACAGAGCAGAGGAAGCTGTCACTCTCCTGATAGCTGTCACCCATCCATGCAAGCATGTGATGAGTGTTAACTAGGCACTTGGGCAAAGTAGGACAGGATGTGGTCAACCTCACAGATGACCAATCAGAGAAGACTATTACATAGCAGAGAGGGATACTGAGGACTAGGCAGGAGCTGGAAGTGGGCATGTTCTCCTGGGGTGACCCAGAGAAGAATCTGAGAAATTCTGCACAGGTCTTCAGGGAAGGCTGAGGGACATGGGGTGGGGTGGGGTAGCTAAGGATGAAGGAAGTAGTAGAATGAGGAACAGACATCCCAGAAATGATGGGTGCAAAGGACCAGCAGCAAGGGTGACTCTAGCTTCCTGGAGAATGGGCAAAAAAGATATAAGAGTCACAAAAGCTCAGGCATGTAGAAAAATCCCCAAACCACAGTGGCATGGCTAGAGACATTTTACCCCTTGGTCCTGGGTCACACAGGTGGATCAGCCATCCCTCTTCTATCTGAAGCATGCTATGGCCTCCAAGGTTTCTGGGGAGGGAGTCAGCTGTGAGGACACACCAGCAGTAAACTGCTTCAACCTGGAAGTGCCATGTATCACTTTCTCTAGTATCTCGTTGGCCAGAGCATCTGATATAATTCCACTCTAGCTGCAAGAGATGCTGGGAAATGTAGGGAGAATCAGTGCAGGTATATTTTGTAAGCCTTTCCAGGTTTCTGTGTATGTGTATGCATGGGCATGGGTGAGGGTGTACATGTGGGTATACATGTTTGTGTGAGAGATTTGCACATGCACATGGAGACCAGAGGACAACCTTAGTTGTCAGTCCTAGGTACCACCCACTTTATTATTTGAGACAGAGTCTCTCATTGGTTTGGGGCTCACCAGGTAGGCTAGGCTAGCTGATCGGTGAGTTCAGGAGTCTTCCTGTCTCCCACTCTGCAGCACCAGGGTTACAAGAGCATACCACACATACTAACCTTTTATTTGTGGGCTCTAGGGACCTAATTTGGGTCCTCATAATTACAAAGCAAGCACTTCTCTGCACCTCAGAGAAGGAACACCTGACCAAGGTCACCTAGAGTATGTGTCCCCAGGCTGTGCTGCCCTTTCCTTTCTGTAACTCCCCTAGAGGTTCCCAAGTGCTCTGGTTAGCACGCTCAAGGCTTCACTCATTCCTCCAGACACAGCAGAGGAAACAAAGACACCAAGAGCAAACACAGGCACAGCGGATGAGCGTACCCTGTCTTCCCCCAAAGGAAATGGACCACAGGCCTGTTTCAATTTCCCCAACATGTGCTGTTCTCACCTCTTCCCACAGGGGAAATCCAGTTCCTGTAGTCCAGCTGTTCATGTTCAAACCCCAGTTCTGCCACTAACTTGCTGGGCAGCTTTGGGAAAGTTACTGAACTTCTCTGTGCTTCAGCTCTACATCCATAAAATACAGTATCTTGTCACCTACCTTCTGAGAGATAGCAACCCACGTAGTAGCAACAGCTTCTAACTACACAGCTTCCAGTGTGCTGGTTGCTCTGGAAGGGACCTTACCTGCATTATTAAGTTTGACCTTCACCTCATGTCTGGAGTAGGTACTTTACGAGCCCATTTTACAGACAAAGAAGTGAGACCTATCAGGAAAGGAACTTGGGCCTCTGTGGTGTAAAAAGCTGCTGTTCTTCCCATGGTATTTGTGAGACCTTAGCCCTGTCCTGAAAGGACAGGCTTATCTGAGGACTTGCATCTCAGCTGTGGAACTTGGGGACAGAATGACAAATCTTAGACTTCTCTGATGCAGAGGCCAATGACTCCTTCTCTGAGGACTGTCTCTCTGTGTCCAGCCCCAGGTGTCTGGTCCTTTCTCCTCAGCTTCTTACCAAACAAAACCCTTTGGTGACCTTCCTTATTTTTTCCCATTGTCCCCCTACTTTGCTGGACTTCACCACACCTCTTTAAAATGTGCAATTACCAATAATTCCCTTTGTTGCACCCAAATGCGAACCACCATCTTAAATTATTAAATAGAAGTGTTTCTGAAATATTTTATCTTGACACGTATCTCCGGAGTCAAATGACCCCGGGCAGTGTTCATAATTAATTTCATCAAAAGGGGGGAAAAAGTGCTAGCAAGGGACTCCCTGAATGACCTGTCCTGGAGAAATACAGCTGGCACTTGCCGCTCCTCTTTCCCTCACCTTCCATCCCATTTCCAGGGCTCTGGAAGGGGTGCTGGCAGAGCAGGTCGGTCCTTGGGATCCCAGAGCTGCAGGCCTTATGGGGGAACTTCTGTGAGGCTTTTCACCCACCCTTTCTTCCTATGATGTAGGAAACAGGACTTGGGAGGAATGGTGACCTGCCCAAGGTGGCAGAGGCAGAAAGAGGCCACATGGAGTCCGCTGGAAGCCGAGCCTCCCATCGTGGCCTCCTGGCACCTGCAGGGCCTGAAGCTGCCTTCTGCTCGGCGCCCTTCAGGCCCGCATGAGTTCATTTTAAGGAGTAGGAAAGACAAGCCCGCTCCTTAACATAGAAAACGCCCCGAAACAAAGGGCTTTTTGTGCCCCTCCCCCACATGCCAGAGAGAAAGAGAGATTAAGTTTGAGGAGTCACTCCCAATCAGAAAGCCACCATTTAATTACAATGCGCAGGAAATTACAGAGTGAATGGGCAGACGGGTGATAAGGGACTGCCTTAGGATGACAGGCCTGAAATCCAAGCACTTCATCACAGAGCTGCGCGTCACAAGAGGCTGTCTGGAAGGCTGACAATCTGATTGTACTGTCAACTCAATTCATAATTAATATATTTATCAAATTAATTACTGAAAATATCTCCCTGGCGCTCGCCACAAAAAAACAGTGGCTAGCTTCATGGAGGGCTGGCTTCGTTTTCTGCTAATAACCCTTGCTGTCAGTTTAATGAGGGTAGAGCGGCCTCTGTTTTGCCTGCCTGACAGACAAATTGCCCTCTTACGGGGAATGATCCCTAGAATTTAAGAGAAGAAAAGAAATATGGCATTGTTTGGTGACAGCCGCAATCGCAGGCTTGTCTCGGAAACTTTGCATCAATTCTAACGTACAAGAAAGGGAGGGTGGGGCTGCTTTTGGCAGCTAGATAAATTCTTCATGAATTCCTGACGGATTCCTTCATCAGAGGCTCCACTGCAGGGCGGCCTTCTGTGAGCCGCCGCTGGAATCTGCCGGTTGAGGGTTAGATTTAGGGACTTCACAAGAGAGAGATTCTTGCTGGCATTTTGGGAGGAAGAGAAATCCGCACTCCAAGGATTGCAATGTGAAATGAGATGCTTTTGATCAGCTCCCTTGACTGTTTGATCTCTGGGTGGAACGGTCGGGTTGGTTTTTGTCCCCCTGTCTTGGGGCAAAGATCCAGGCCATGGGACGATTCTGGGAGAATCCATAAGGCTTCTGAGGGCCATCTGGTGAATCCCAGATGCCCTACCACCATCTTGGCTGTGTGCTGGATATCAGCCATGCTGCTCTGTGCGTCTAGGTCTGCACCGGTCACTGGGCAAAGCGAGCTATGAGACTCAGCAGCCCTTACAGAGGCACACCTGCGGGGGGGGGGGGGGGGGGGGAGCCAGACAGGTGGGAAGCCTGAACCTTGGCTGCCTGCTGTGGTAATCCCTGTGAGACTGAAACTGGGAGGGAAACCATGACTGGGGGACCACTGCGAAGACCCGTGGAAAGAGCATCCTGGTCCAGCTGGTGGCTTCCTGGAAGGAGTCAGCCCTTCAGGAGCAAGCTGGGAGGCGACACTTGGAAGGATGTATCCCCCAAACCATGCGTCCCATTGTCCATCTTTCCTCTGGGTACCAAGTGGGCACTGGAGACAGGAGACTGTTAAGACACGAGTCCTGGCCCCAACCACCTCTGACGATGTTTCAGAGGAGTGTCCACTGAGGCGGGGTGGGGGGAGGTCTGCCTTCATTCTGGCTCTTTCTGCACGTTCTGGAAAGCCCCTGTGACTCTGCTGGCACTGCTGCAGAGATCAAGGCAGCACCAACAGCAGGGGTTGAGGACGCCGTGATACAAAACCAAGTCTGCATGGAGAACAAGGACACAAGTGACAAATACTTGAATTAAACAATCACGTTCACACGCTAAGTCCCTTAAGAGGTTAATCATTTCATGAAAATCAGTAATCGTGTATGTGTACTTGCCTGTGTGTGTGTGTGCGTGTGTGTGTGTGTGTGTGTGCTTGGCCAGTGTAGGTGTTAGAAAGGCTCCAAGAGTATCTTACAAAATTTGAAATTGCAGAACTGTAGAAAGAATATCATCAATGCCCAAATGCAGGCATGTTTCCTGTTCACAGAGTCATTTATTGAACATGTAACTCAGAAGTTTAACAGAAAAATGTATCTTGTGGTTATGGTTTGGTTTGGTTTTCTTTTTTTTTTTTGAGGTAGGTCCTTACTCTGTAGCCCAGACTGACCTAGAACTCCCTTTGAGGCTGAGGCTGGTCTCAAACTTGCAGACTGCACACTTACTGAAGCCACTTTGCCTGACTGAAATTACTGCTAACAAGCTGGTTGAAGGTGAGGTGATGCAGGGCCTACCTGGTCCAACCCTGTCATCAGCACAAGCCGGTGAACACAGGAGGGGGCAGCAGGGAATGTTCAGTGGCATGTCCTTAGAAGGCCTTTTGGTAGCAAAGGCAGAGGGTAATTTATGCAAGGTTTAAGTAGCTTTTAAACAGCCAGTTTTTCTTGTACAGTGACTGGGTTTCCATAAAACGGAGACGAGGCTTGCCCGTTCAGCTCAGTTTTAGAGAGGACGGTGCTGTAAAGTTAATGCGCTGAGCAATCTATGGCACTCTGGCATTAAATCCAAGACAGGACATAAAGAATCGGACCTGCTTCTCTAAGCCCCGGCAGTCAGCAGGGAGATTGAGCAATCTCTGCCAATGAAAATCACCCCAGTGAGTGGAAAAGGGCTGGGAGTGGGGAGGTGAGGGGGGTAAAGGTCAGGAGCAAGAGGAGAGAGACGGAGTGGGTGAAGGCTACTTCGTTGAAGGATTTGTGTTATAAGCACCAGTGTACTGGGGCTTTGGAAAGCCAACCCGAGAGAGAGAACCAAGAAAAGGAAAGGGAGAAGTAAAGAGAAATCTGAGGCACTGACAAAGATTGCTTCAAAGCAGGAAGAGGAAGGAGGCAAGTAAATCATCTCGGAGGGCAAGACGGTCCTTCCAGATACGAGCACTCACCAGCAAGTGAGAAGACATGGAAAGGGGGGCAGTCATCTGCACAGATGAAGACACCTTGAGCCGGTGGTCAGGGCCTTTCCTTGGACGTTGAGCGGCTGAGTACAGACAAAGGTTTTCAGAGTGAAATGATTAAGTCAACTGAGTCATCAGATAGATAGCCAGCTCCTTCAGGCCTCCTGCCTCCACCCTCTGAGCCTGGAGATGGGCAGTGCATGGGAGCCAAGAGAAGCAACATGTTCAAGGAGACGAAGACTTGAGGAGCCAAACTTAGGGGCAAGTGACAGAGAGACAGTTGATGAGCAAGAGGGAGATGTCACCTGCTCACCTAAGTGTGTGAACAGTGGTTGTGTTGCCTGGAGGATGGAGCAGGTGATCCCGGAAGGACAAAAGCGCTGTTGCAGTTGCCCTTGAGAAACTTGAGAAGTGGATAAAGCTACTCCATGGATTCCTGTGTAGATCCTCTTCCTTATCAAGACTCAGACTCAACACCAGGAATAACGAAGTGGATTTGAAGATGTGTGAGACAGCAGATGTCAGCCCCAGCTCATCACGGCTTTGGGAAATTCACTAATGGGAATAACATTAATTCATTGTTTTCTCCCAGCCTCACTGTTGCTGCTTGTGACCTTCAGGAATCCTGTCTCCCCACCAAAGACAGGACCCAGGAATGATGGAAACATAGAAGGGCCTTTAACATGTCCCCCACCCCCTGCTGGGACTGAACCCAGGGCCTCATGAATAGTAGACAAAGGAGCTCTACCATTGGGTTCCACTCCAGCTACTCCTTACCTGCAACCTAGAACTTCTAAGAATGATCCATTCACTAGAGCAACCCGTTCTCAGGGTGGAACACAGCTCTTGACTACTCTGTGGGACAAAGGCAGGGGTGACTGGAAGGAAAATTGGGGACCAGAATCCTTTAGAAACTCACTTTTTTATTAACCACTGTCTGTTGCACAGGTTGGGAGACTCCATTGTGCAGGGTAGATTAGTCTTATGGTCCCTGCCATGTGCTTGTCATTGTTCTGATCACCAGCATTTGTACTATAATCTTTTCATGCTTGAGAAGTCAATGTCCACATGCCCATTTTACAGACATTTAGAGAGGGTCAGCAGGTTGTCTATCTCCCCAGACAGAGCAGATGGATGCCCTGCGCTTGACTTTTTCTCTCATGGGAAAGGCTCAGACTCTCCCCAACTTGTGACCAATATTTGCGGTACTTTTTGTGGTCTGCCCCTGAGATAACTTCCTCAGGTACTTAAGAAAGGGTATTTATTCAGTCTTTTATTAGAATAGCAACAGTGGCTGCTCTTTTACGTCAGGAACTGTCCCAATACCCCAAGACCTCAAGAAGTTCCTTTCCCAGGGTTTCCATCATGCCTTCTCTGCCCCTAGCACTGTTTTCAACTTCTCTTTAAAATATTCAAAATGAGAAGAAATCTAAGCAATTCAGGAATAAAGGTGTAAAGATGAGCACAGAGTGGTGGGGCTCAGTCATGGAGCTCTTATCTATCTGATTTGTCCTTGGGTTCCAGCAAGAAAACCTCACCCATGGTAACAGCAAGGGGTTGCATTTCAAACCCTTAGCCAGAGAACTATAGCCAGTAGACTAAATGCAGTTTCTGCTTGGGATGTAAATAAAGTTTTATTAGAACTGTTATTTGTTTATCTATCAGCTTTGACTGCTTTTTCACTTCACTGGTGAATTTTAGTAGCTGGAACAATGCCTAGAACATATGCTTTCTGTTTCTAACAGGAGTTGGTGACCCTGGCTTCAGCTGTCAAAAGTGAAATACTGATACAAGGGTCTCTCCTCAGAAAGGCCTTTGGGGGTAGAGGTGTGCCACCACATCCCATCATCTTTAGTCACTGAATGCTCATGGCCACTTAACTGCACAGCAGGCTCCCAGCTCTACCTTGAGAACAAAAGCTGAGCACAGTATCCCTTTCCACAAGAGACAGTGTGTTGCAAAAGAGGCCTGTGCAGTCGTGGTGCTGGAGGGCAGAACTGTGTGAACCAATATGGAGGCACAGGGCTTGGAAGTTGGGTGTCCTAGAAAGAGGCAGCCAATCCCACCGAGGAGGAGGAGGCAGGGAAGCCTTCTGAGAAATGGTGGACTCTGGCCCTTGGAAGGTTCCAAGTACAGGAGCAGCCATGATGGGCTGTGGATGAGTAGCAAGGGTCGGCCTTGTGTTATACACGGGGACCTCTAGCTTTGCATGTCAATGTCCTTCCCACTTGAGCAGGTTTCATCTTGGCTCACCTTTCAGGTGGGGAAGGAAATAGTGGAGAGACAGAAGGCATGAGTGACAGGGCACCGGTGCCTGCCTTGTCCTTCTCAGGAGAGCTGCGGGGGACGAATGCCCTGGAAGGCCCTCTGTGAAAATCTTCAGGGCACCAAGTCCAGTGAAGAAGCGGGCCTTTGTCAATGGGCCTGGCACCTGGGCACAGGAGGGCACAACCATTTCAGCTATGGCCGGACATGGCAGTCTTGAACTTGAGGGCATCCAACACCCTTTGCCTCTATGGCATGCATACAGCAATTGTTGAAATTGCATACAACCCTCCCTCTACAGAAGGGTAGAACTGTAATTGCTGTTTTCATATTATTGTTAAATACAGTGATATTTCATGAAAACAATCCAAACCTCAAGTCCATCTCCTTCCATAGCCTTGCTTACATACTTAGCCAGTCATTATCATTATCTTCATTTATGTCTAAAGGACTGGTTTGGGTCTCTGTTGTGAAAATAAAAGAGAAAGAACCATCCATTTGTCTGCAAACCTCATGATGTCGTTGTTTTCCTCTGCTGAGTAGTATTCCATTGTGTATATGTACCACATTTTGTTTATCCATTCTTCAGTTGAAGGACATCTAGGTTGTTTCCATGTCCTGGCTATTACAAACAATGCTGATATGAACATAGCTGAACAAGTGCTCTTGTGGTGTGGTTGAGCATTCCTTGGGTATATGCCCAAGAGGGGGTGGATCTCTGGGAGTCCAATTGGCGAGAATGAGGAGGGTTTATATGAGCGAGAATTGTTGAGACCAAGGTTGGATAAAGCACAGGGACAAATAGCCAAACGAACGGAAACACATGAACTATGAACCAGTGGCTGAGGGGTCACCAACTGGATCAGGCTTCTGAGTGGGTGAGACAGTTGATTGGCCTGATCTGTTTGGGAGGCATCCAGGCAGTGGGACCGGGTCATGTGTTCATTGCATGAGTGGGCTGTTTGAAACCTAGGGCCTATGCAGGATCGCTTGGCTCGGCCTGGGTGGAGGGGACTGGACCTACCTGGACTGAGTCTACCAGGTTGATCTCAGTCTGCAGGGAAGGCTTTGCCCTGGAGGAGATGGGAATGGGGCGCGGGCTGGGGGGAAGGTGAGGGGGGGCCATAGCGGGGAGAACAAGGGAATCCGTGGCTGATATGTAGAACTGAATTGTATTGCAAAATAAAAATAAAAAAAAAAGAGAAAGAAAAGAAAAGAAAGAAAATTTTGAGAGGAAATGGGTTACTGAATGGTGGGGTCTGAGCTCTGGGCATCAACCTTGAGCCAGATTCAATTTCTTGCTTTTGGAGACCTCTGCACCCCTCTGCTGAGAGCCTTGTTTTCCTGTATCAGGTGATGGATGGGGCTGAAGTGCAGCTCAGTGGTGGATGTGCGCATTGAATATAGAAGGTCTGGATTCTCTAGATAGTATGCCCACAAAAGACCAACACACTTAAAGATGTCACGGCCATTCAGCACCTGAGAGTGCCCCAGCGCCACCCTGAGGCCCTGAGTGGTACCTTGCAGCGAGGCCTCTGACATAGGAGGGTCCCAGTTTCTTCATCTGGAAAAGGGGAAGCTGGATCTTCCCCACGGACTAGGGAGGACCATTAAAGGAGATGCTTTGGTCTTTCTGTTAGATGTTTGTTTGTTTGTTGTTTTTGGTTTTCGAGACAGGGTTTCTCTGTGTAGCCCTGGCTGTCCTGGAACTCACTCTGTAGACCAGGCTGGCCTGCTTGCCTCCTATGGTCTTTCTTATGGTAAATCTTTTCAACCCTTCTGCAAAACAAGCCAAATGACGTCAACGGAAGGAGCAGAGGCTACTGCAAAACCTGGCAGCAAAACCCTGGGCAGTGAATGCAGACAGCTGAGACAGCCAGACCCTCTGCATCTGTACTCCTCAAGCAGTGTGCTACCAGGTCCAGGGTCTATAGATGGCAGTCTCCTGCTAACTTCCAGTCAATGAAACCGGCTTTATCAGCGACTATACTCCACTGGAAGGGAGCAAGGCAAGGAAGGTGTCAGAAGTCTGACAATTCCTAAGTCACCTTCAGAAGTCACCCAAGTGTCCCAGGGACCCACACGGTCACTCAGAATGTTTGGTTTTGAAAATCAAAAGTATTTTTCTAAAGTATTTATCTATAAATCGTATTTTACTAAAGGAAATATATTTCGCAAATATACAAAGGCAACTTGGGAAAGCAAAACTTGGAGCTTGAATGTTGAAGCCATGTAATTGAGTCACTGTTGAGATTTTTCCCTCAACAAACCCACCCCCATCTGCTTCCTGTCTTCAGGGGTGTCTTCCAAGCTGCTCAGCTACAGAACTCACAGCAAGAGAATGGGGGCCTTTTCCTTGTGGTACTGTGTTTCGATCTTAATGTATTCCTGTTGGTCTTTGACGCCCATTCTGGGGAACCACATCTACCTGGTCAGCCTTGACATTCAAAGGTCTATGCCAGACTTTGTATTTGCTGGTCATCAAAGACGCTCTAATTAAAATGAAGAAAGATTGTTTTAATCTTCATTTGACCGTGATGAGTTTGAGCCATTGAAATGGTCATTGTAGGGTAAAAATGCTTGGTCAAATATCAGTAAATTTCCAACGATTTGACTCATATGCCAGGGCCAGTGGCAAATGCTGGGGGCAGAAATGAGTGCCTGACATATAGGGACATCCAAGAGGAACAGTCAGGTGATCGGTCCATTCTCACACAGGGGACAGCCATTATATTAAAGGCAGAAGAGGCTGCTTGGGGACATGAAATAGAGCTACTCTGATGCATGTGAGGTAGGGGAGGGAAGGAGGGCCAAAGGGACTGAGCCCCTGGGGCTGCTAAGCAGGCAAGTATGGGCACACTAAAGTGCCCGGATTGGGAAAGGAGGACAAGCAAGTGTGGACGAAGCATGGTGTGGGAGGAGAGTGCAGAGGCAGCAGATGGAGAGGGAGCAAGACCCTAGACATGATGGAGAGGAGCTGCTCTTCCCCATGCACACCAGCAGCCACTCAGCGCTCTTAATCTGACAAATGGCAAGATTGGACTGACCATTTAGAAAAAGAATTCCCGTTGCTAGTGTAGACAATTGATTAAGCCCAGTGAGAACTGCAGCAGGAAGACCACTGAGGTGAGAAGATATGGCCTGTGGTGTGCTGGGGACAGAGCTGAACAGATCCACTGGTTTGAGTCTGCGCTCTTCTGCAATGGAATCTCGGGATTCAATAGTTGAGGGAGAAGGAGGCACCTGTCACAAGTGCTGCTAACTCAGGTAGAGGACCCTGGGAAAGCAGACACAGCAGGAAGGCAAGAGCTCACACTTGGACTGCTGGTGCCGTGTGTCTGTCATCCAGGAGGCTTGTGCAGGCAGCAGCTTTGTCTACAGATTTGACGCTTCATGGGGAGGTCCCCATGGGGGTCTGCACCAACCTTGGATGAAGCCACATCACCTCACTTGGCTTTTTGACAGTAGTGCTTGGGCTCTGAACTCAGGTCCTCATCCTTTCTCAGGAAGCACTTTACCAAACAAAATAGCTCCCTGGCCCCAAGACCAAGCTCTAGTGTAAACAGAGACGTTCAGGAATAACAAATCAGGACATAGAGCTCAGAGCAGGCAGGGTGACATTGTCGGGGGTGTGATGCAGAGCCGGGTGCCCCAAACACAACATGCTGAGGGGTTATAAGCTCCGAACTCTCAGGTTTATCTCAGCACCACTAAGGAGAGCTTCAGGGACGTGGCTGAGGTTCTCAACCTCTAACCATCTCCCTGCATCAGAGGGACACATCTGGCGAAGATAATGACAGCAACTCTGGAGGCCCCTCTGGGTCTCGGTACACAAAAACTTAGAAATTATGTGGTTGAGAGCCACAAAGAACTCACTCCTTTTTCTTTTAGCCCAAACGCCCTGAATGACCAAAGCAATAATTTTGCAGTCGACTGACACTCTTATATCTAGTGAAACTCTTCCCAAAGGAAGCATCTATGATGGAAACCTTGGGCAGGCAAGTTAAATGTACAAAACTTGCTTATGAAAATGGAATTGATTCTGTAAGCGGAGAAACAAACTCAGTCATTGTGTTAGTTCAATATTAAAAGCAACCCTAAAGACCCTTGCATCAAAGACCATGGCCCGCTGCAGTTAGATATGGGGATGTCTGCTCATTGCCTGAGCTGTAGCCAAAAGATGTAGGCTAGGACAGTCCCCGTCCCCATATCCTCAGTATGCGCCCTCAGCACCTCTATCAGGGACACTGCAGTGGTCAAATACCTGACAGGAGCGACCAGGGAGAGGAAGAAGAATTGACTCAGGCTGATAATTGGGGGTACCGTCCATGGTGGGGAGCGAGCAGGGAGAGGAAGAAGAATTGACTCAGGCTGATAGTTGGGGGTACCGTCCATGGTGGGGAGCGAGCAGGGAGAGGAGCAGCTCATGGTCTTGACTGTAGGACTGGGAGGTTGCTTGCTCACCTCTCAACCAATCAGGAGACACAGGGGATAGGAAGGGAGGCAAGCTATAAAACTTTAAGGACTGCCTCCTGATCACCCACTTCCTCCAATGAGACTCTACTTCTTTTTGTTCCAGTCTCCCCAAGCAGTATGGACCAAGGACCAAGAATTCGAACACAGTTCACATTCAAACTATGGCAATGCTTCTACCTGAGCACTCAGCCCAGCCCAGTGAATCTGGCCTTCAGTAGCTTATTCTGTTCTTCTGATGCACAGGGTGGTCCCTAAGCACAGAACCATAGTCATATCCTGTTGGTGGATCCTTTCCTCTGCACTGAGCCCCTGCCCATTTGTAATTCCTGAGCATCATTGTTTAAGCCAAAGCTTGATCTTGAGATTGAGGATTACTAACAGCTCAGTTAGTAAAGGGCTTGCTGCATAGGCTTGAAGACCTGAGTTCAGATCCCCACATATACACATGTGAAAAAGCCAAGTGAGGTGGCATACACTTGTAATTTCAATGCTGGGGAGTCAGAGACAGGTGGATCTCTGGGATCCAGCCAGCCTAGTGTAATTGGAGAGTTCCAGGCTAGTGAGAGACCCTTTCTCCAAAACAAGGTGGATGGCACCTGAGGAATGACACCTGAGATTGACTTCTGGCCTCTACAAGCGTGAGTGCACACACACACACACACACACACACACACACACACACACACACACACAAAACCTGCCTCTCAGGTTCTCTCATGGTCAATCTTTCAACACAGAAATGACTTCAGGACACTAACCCTAAAATAATTTTAGGAAAACAAAGATGGCTCAAGATGGCTCAAACATGGCAGAGGAAGGAGGAAGAACACTATCACTCAGAGCCAGGCTGTAGGACAGAGCAGTATAGAAGGGCAAGAGCATCAGGCCCCTGATTTGGGATTCACTGGCTCACATGCATCTCTTCTGATAAGCTGCAAAATCTAAAACTCCTTATTAAATGTCAGATAAATCGGCTGGCCTGAGGCGAAGCCTCTGAACGGATGGCGAGTGCTGCAGTCCGATTCTCTGTAATTGATGGGCTCTGAAAAAGCAGAACCAATCCAGGCTGATTGCAGATGAAATGACTCCAGCCAGCAAAGTTCAAACAAGAAATATGTGAACTTTAAAGTACTTGAACACAAATCAAGACAGTGAGTTTTTATAAAAATCTTTACTAGCTCAAACTGCTGAAGCTCAGAATGACCTTTATTCTTTGGGGTGAGAAGCTGGTGGGGCAGAGAATGCTCTCACCATATATCAGGTCGAGCTATGGGAGAAGAGCAGGGAGGGGAACCTGCCACCATCTCCACTCCAAGCCCTCCCGCACAGTACCTACAGGGACCTAGGAAGCGACAGTTTGGTGGAAACAGAACCCCCTCCTTCCATTGTTCCATTGGACTGGACCTTGTGCTTTTTGCAGGACATTGGATGGGGCTTCCCATATGCTTCTTGGACCATGGACTCGGGACACTGGGCTACAGACCCAGCTTCTCGTCTATGCTCAGACATAGTGGTCCCCAAGCCAATACCAGTTGAACTCAGTAAACAGACATCCATGGGCCTGGTAAACACAGGACTCAGCAGATGTAGATCTATGCCCTGTACCATCCTCCATCATTTCTGAGAGGAAGTATCCTTACATCCTTTTGGCATATAAGGAAATGGAAGGTTCTGGAGGACTATGGGTATAGAAGGATAGAGCTGGGTTTTTTGATGTCATCTGTTGGATTCTGATCCCCTGCACATTCTTCCATCCCAAGTGTGTCCCTTCATGACACCAAGTGGGCACCATGTGCAGTCTTATCCTACATGGGGGTCTTCCTTACTAGATTTCATTGTTACCACCAGGTGAGAGCTAAAGGAGACAGTCTGAGACAACCCCCGGCCGTCTGGCTCCGATGCTCAAGAGTCTGCCCACTGTGCAGTGTAGTGGGTAGCTGCTCCATCTTTGACCTCGAAACACTGCCCCTAGTGTGGCAGCAAGTAACTGCAACACCTGCCTATGACCTGCCCCTGGGGTGTGGCCAGGAGGGACCCCTTAAAGACCTGAGATGCGTACATGTTCACTCTCTTAGCTCCTCATGGTCTTGGAGGCTGGATTTGCAGACCAAGTCAGAGTTCCCCAGAGGACTACACTGGACTGTACCTCATCTCTCCCAGATCTTGTAATTGACCCCTTATTGGTTGTAAGTTACCCCTGAAATAAACCTCCTTTAATGATTAGATAAACTGCATGGAATTGCCTCGTTAATTACAGCAATAGTGCAGGGCTACCTCTGTCTACGGGATGTGAGCATCTGAGGAGAAGCAGGGATATACGAACTAAGGCAGAGTGTTCAGAAATCGATGGGGTTTGTGTTGGGAAGAACTGTGGTAGTGTTGTTATGCTGGACCCTGTGGTACAAAAAAGTTCAAACATAGGATGTAAAGGAGCTATGCACACTGAGCCAGAGATCACTCAATCATCTAATCTTCACCAAGCATTGGCATAGCTCTGGAGAGTCCACTAGGTACTCGGGACAGACATTGCAGTGAACCCATGTTTCAAGTTTGTGGGTTTGGGCATAAACATTAAATCAAGCAGGATAACTTTCTAGCATTGTCTAGCTACTCCATTCTGATCTGTTTGTGGTGGCCAACAGCCATTGGCATCAAAGCCAAAACTATATATCTCAAAGTATGGATTCCAGCCACGCATGGCATAGAGCACGTCTGTAATCCTAGCCTGGTAGACTGAGGCAAGAGGATCTTGAGTTTGGGGCCAGCCTGGCCTACCCACTGGGACCCCATTTCAAAAATTAAAAAGTGGAAAGGTTTAAGCAGGAATTGGGGGATAGAAGAGAGGAGGAAGAATAGGGAAGGATCAGCCAAAGCTAAATGTGTATAAAAATGCCACAAGGAATCCTGCGACTTTGTAAGCTAATTAAAATAACAGAAATCAAATGATAAAATAAGAATGCCATCAAAATCTAGACTTAGATACTACTTGGCTTTCAAATAAGCAGATAATTTCTTCAGTACAAATGCATTCCAAATGATAGAATGAACATACTTATACTAAAATTTTTTATTCACACATCTGAGAGTCAGGTCTAACTAGGCGGCCTGTATTTTTATTTGCAAAACAAATCCCACTTTAAACCTGAGTGATCTTTAACCTTCAACTGTTTTCCAGAAGGGCCTGCAGAAGGGGCCAGGGGAAGGTCACCTGCAGAGCAAGAGAGACACACTGAGGCCAGCAGTCAAGGCTCAGGGACCCTGCCCAAGGCCTTTTCTGGTCCACAAGGCTGCCTTCTGTGAACCCAGTGGAAGGGGGTCTGGATCTAGGGACAAGCTCACAGATGTGTCACATCATTTGGTTTCCCAGTTGCCACAGATGCACTGAAATGAGGTGACCCCTCCAGGCAATGCAGCATCCTTAATCCTGGTGAGAAAAGGAAGAATCCCGATAGTGAAATTTCCCAGTATTCAAAACTACTCTGGCCCTAGAATCAAAGGCCCCTGGCTACAATAGGAAACAGGTAAGCCCCGGGACTCTGCCGGCCCCACCCCCAGCCCATCCTTGTAGCAGGTGTGCAGCACCCCCCATATGGGCAGCATTTGGTGAAATGCTTCAGGGAAAATCAAAAAGTAATATCGCCACAGCTTAAGGGAAATCCCATTTCCTCTGCAGAGCAGGCTCTCCAGAGATGGCGGCCCATGTCAAGGTGCCTTTATCTGAACACATTCTATTTGGGAAGGAGCAGGAAGAGGGCCCAGCCTCCGCAGGTAACTCAATCAGATTCTTTGCCATTCACAGGGATATCTGTTACCATGAGCCTCTGGGGGCAGCAAGGGGATTAGCAGAAGGATCACCTGCCACTTACTGAGTGTCAACCCAGAAAGAAATGGCCTCACGACCAGCCCTGCTTAATCGGCTCCTAGAGGGCTGTTCTCAAAAGGAAGACTGACAGCAGCATTTCCAGGCATGTTTTAAACTGTCCCTCAGATCAGGGACAGGGACTTAGCACAGAGAGACAGCAATGTCAACAGTGGCCACTGGAGGAATTTCTGACAAGTGACTCTTTGTTAACTGACCAGTGTGTGCTGGGCATTGATATGGAGGCTCAGGACCCTCCAGAATAGCCCCAAAACCTGTATCTGAGGGCTAGGGATGGAGCTCAGTGACAGAGCTCTTGTCTAGCATGAAATGCTCTTAATTGCCAGCACTGTAAGATAGATATAGATATATATATGTAATTATATATGTATTTTAAATTAAAAAAGTCCAACTTCCATGGGCATCAATTTGAGGCCAAGACAATCTGCTCATCAAAACTGCACATCCCAGCTTTACATCACATTTGACAACAGGAGAAACCAAGATCAGGCCAGGCCAACTTCTGAACCTGGGCAGTCACACCAGGCCCCTGCTTTCCTCATATATGATATGATGCAGCCTTCATGGGAGCCACGAGGCAGGGTGGCCTAAAGAAAGGACTGATCCCAAGTCATGCACAGCCTACATCAATAGTCAGCAAAATATGGCAAATGCCCAACCCATGCCACTGGCTATTTTGTAAGTGAAGTCTTATTTGGTAACAATCATACGGATCATTTACACGTTGTTTGCAACTGTTTCCAACTATGATGGCGGCATTGACTGTAAAGGTGGAAACCATACAGCTGACAAATATTTGATATCTTCCTTTATAGAAAGAAATGACTTGTCCTTGGCCTGCACTCTTTCTTAGTGGACATCTCACAATGCTGTTTAGACTCCAATCAGCATTGTGGTGGGTGGGGGTAGAGGAGGGTGTTACGTCTTCATGAATTGAAAATCCCAAAACGCCAGAGGCGGAGGTGCTGAAGAGGAAGCCCTCAAACACCAGCAGAGTTCCAGGCAGAGCTGTCTCAACTAGGTTTCTCTTCCACAAACAATCCCAAGTTAATCAAAAGGAACACCGCACCTGCTTCTGTGTTTAGTTTCCTTAGGAGTAGACTGCTAAGGGCCAGTGAAGTCAAGGATCTTGGAGGAAAAGCTACAACTCCCTTAGCTAAACCAGCACATCCCATAACTACATTCTAAACATTTCTTTACACCCACAGGTAAGTGTAGTCTCAGTCCTCATCAAGGAAACTTCTCTTTGCAACAGATGGAGACCATTACAAATAAAACCACAACCAATCAAAATGGAGAGTTGTGGGGCCCAGTCCCAATAAAGACATCTACAACACAACTCCTATACCTAAGGTTCAAGGATCAGTTTGGAAGATGGGGGAGAAAAATTGTAAGAGCCAGAGGAACAAGAAGTTTGCTGTGAGATTGTGTCTCCTAGCAATGTCCAAAAGCCGATACCTGTGATATCTCTTTCAGCATGGCTACCTAAACGTGACCTGAATAGAACATCACCAACAGACATGCTAACATGGAAGGGGGAAACCCTCAATCCTAGACAAAGAACTACAGGCAGCTAAGGAATTTGGAGAGCAGGAAAAATAGTCTTCCCCAGGGAAGAGCACACTGATTGGTTATCCAATGCTGAATGGTCAGCCCTGAAAACATACACATACAAGTAACATTGTAGAGACTCAGCAGGTTGTGTTTATATATTTAGGAACACACACACACACACACACACACACACACACACACACACACACACACACACACACACACACCAATTAAAGTAAAAAGAGACCATGAATTGGAAAGAGAGCAAGAGAGGTGGGGTACATGGGAGGGTTTGGAGGGAAAGAAGAAACTGATGTAGTTATATTATAATCAAAATATTTTTTAACACTTAAGTAGAATACTGGTTAGCCTCAACTCTCAGGTAGCACTCTTGCTGTCAATGAAACAAAGAGAGGCCATTTCTAGCCTTGAATCTGAAACCAGCCACAACTGCACCAGGCTCTCTGGGATCCTCGTTCCCACAGTTTCCCACAGGACTCTTTCCATGCCACTGTCTTAGAACCTCAGCACGAAGACTGCCGCCAGGACTTCTCCCCACACCCATGGTCCTCATTCAGGTGGAACAGCGGAGGTTCCATGAACGCACCTCCTGCCATGCTGCACCCCACCTTCCTGTACACAAACCCCCCAATCTGTCATATTTTCTCCAGCACATCTGTGTCTCTCCCAATTCCTCCACGGAGATGTCTCCCCCTCAACCACCTGCCCTGGATCTCTAGAGCAAGGCTTCCAAACCTCCATGATCGGGCCGGTCAAATTCTACTTCACACCAATGTTACCTGTGGCCAGGGGAGCTTCAGACTTCATAGAGTCATGGCTTCCACTATTCTCCAGTGGGTGTAGGGTAGGTGTGGAAATGGTGAAGACACTGAATTATGGAGACTCTGTCCACAAGATCCTGGGATCACTTCCAACCAACTGCCTATTGACAGGTCAGTGGGTACCCCCAAAGTGACTCTGTCCCTGTGGCTTGGACAGTACAAAAAAAAAAAAAAAAAAAAAAAAAAGGAGTAGACCTTGAGTGGCCAGAGCCAAGAAGAAAAAACCATCAAAGGTGAGGGTGGCTTCACAGTATGTCTGAGTCAAGGTGGTTAGTGGCATGTGGACTGAGACAATGTTAAGTGACTCAGAGGCCCCTCAGCCTGTACTTTGTGGATGATAGCCGCCTTAGCCCAGGAGAAAGGACTGTGACCCTGAATGTCAGCAGGATCAGTAGAATTTGACCGGCCCGATCATGGAGGTTTGGAAGCCTTGCTCTAGAGATCTAGGGCAGATTGAGGGGGAATCTTCACTTTTTTCTAGCCTCTTGGATATGTGACCCTGCAGCTTCCAAGGACCAACTGGGGACAGGAGAGGCACAAAGATGACTTGGCAACTTGTGTGAATGCTGTCCTAGAATCAACTATGCCAGTTAGTTCTGCACGACTATGACAAAATGCCAGAGACAATGAACTTACAAGGAAAAAAAGGTTCATTTTGGCTCCTGGTTTCAGAGGTTTTAATCCATGGTCACTTGGCTCTGCTATTTTGGGCCTGTGGTTGTGTAGGACATGTCAGGGATGCATGACAGAGGAGGCCTGGCTACCTCTTGGCAACCAGGAAGTAGAAAGAAAGACGGAAGGGGACAGAGTCACAACAACTCCTTCAAGGGCACACCTCAGTGACCTCACTTCTTCCTAAAGGTGCCACCACCTCACAAAACAGTGTCAACAGTTAGAGACCAAGACTTAGCATATGAGCCCTTGGGGGATGTTTCAGATCCAAGCCACAGTACCCTGCTACACACACAAACCTTTGGTAGCCATTTTTCTTCCCAGGTCGGAATTTTCAGAGAAAGCTTGTGAGCAGGGGTCACTGGGAAATCCTGACAGGGTTCTGATGCCAAGGACAAGAAGCACATGCAGGAGGCTGAACCTGAGTGAACCCAGGTCTCAGAGTAGTCCAGCCCTTTGAATAGCTTCTTTGAGGTTTGAGACAGCTACCAAGCAGCCCAGTAGCCACAGTGTCCAAAATGTCCCATGTGGTGGGTCAAAGGACTCTAAGCCATGGCCTGGATGGAAATGGCCAAAAGTGATAAGACAGTATTGGCTTCGATAGTTAATGGTGACACTTAGATCGTTAATGCCAGCAGGGCACCTCTGCAGAGGTGATGTCCCTCCGGATCTTGGTTAGTGGCGTGTGGACTGACATGATGCTAAGTGATTCAGAGTCCCCAGTCACTCACCCCTACCACTTAGGCTTCCTTACTTGCCTTTGGCTAGGAAGGATGCCTTGGTGAAAGGAGAGGCTGGTTTGATGGGTTAGCCAAAATATTCCATGGTTATCCCAATTACTAATGTCCATGAGATCTACTGAGGACAGAGCATGTCCAAGAAGCCTTAGGGTCCCCAATCCCAGGGCTCTTGGTAAACGAACCCCTGGCTTCATTTCCATTACCACTGAGAGCATCTCCTTCAGCCCTAGACTCTACCCTTCTTCTCTTCTTCTCTGGATAGGTAACTGTGGGGCTATATGGTGCTGGACACCAGAAAGCCTTTTATTTATCCTTGATGGGAAATCCCATCAAAATATGTGTTGCCTAAGTTAAGGTTGAGCCTGGACCCTGATGTCATAGGTTGCCATCTGCTAGGAGGTGCTGAGTGGGAAAGCCCCGCTGCCCCTATTCTTCCCCCACAGCCTGCCAAGTACCTCACTGATGGTTATGTTTCAGACATGAACATCACCTTAGCGGCAAGCTGTGAATTATATTGATTTCTAACTGGTGGCGCTGGAGTAACCTGGCTTTCCACGAAGTCTAGGTCTCAAGGTACTGAAATCCCTTCTTTCTCAATAGCCTCAGACCCCCAAAGCTCTGATATGTCCTGTGATCAGCATTAAAGCCAGTCACAGTTCAGCTCAGGCAGGCCTGGTGTTCTAAATGGTTCGGTGACTTTTCCAGAGGCCCAAGATGCTGTGCCCAGGAGGCCTAAGGTGCGGCCTCTTCCAAAAGGCACTTTGAAGACTGACTGTTGACAGTGAGAGGATGCTTTCAGCTCTGTCCCATAGCAAGAGTCTCTGGGGGATAGCCTCTGAGTGCCAGTGGTCCCTGCTAGGTATACCAAATCACCATGACCAAGCCTCTCTTGAGTAGGTGTCAATAGCAGATGCCCAAATCTGTCAGATTCACTAGGCCTCAGTACACACAGCCAAGGCCACTGAACAACTCTCTACCTCTCTAGCCCCCATCTCTCTCCCCTTCCCTCCAAGCCAGCCAGCCAGCCAGCATGTAGTTTTCCCTGTTGCCAGGAAGCAGAAAATACCCAACTTCCTTCAATCACTGTTTCTCATTCCTTTCTCTCCCACTGGTCCCTGTGCCAACCTCTGCCTTTAACCGGAACCATCATGGCCTCCTCAAGTCTGCTGAGGAGTCAAACCCTTCCCTCTTGTACCCTCTTCCTCCTCCTCTTCCTCTTCCTTTTCCCTCCTTATTTCTCTCAATTTTTCCTTTTTTTTTTTTTTCTACCTTATACAGGTAATTGTGAGCCGGAGGGAAAGCCCTGGAGTATTCAGTTCCAAACACTGAGCAGCAGTTCTCAGAAGGGCACAAAGGATCGAGGTGAATGTCACATTGAGTAGGCTCCAGCTGCACCTGCTGGCTGCCCCAGCCCCTCCGGTTCATCTGGGGGTCACCAAGCACTTGCAGATTCTCGGATGGCAAGGAACGCTACTATGTTTTCAGTTCACAGTGAGATTAAATCTACAACGTTTGACCCGTCTAATTTATTTTGTGGCTGACAGAGCAAGGAGAGCCCATAAGAAGCCCCGGATTCATTCTTCCCTCAAACAAAACACCATGGTATCTGTAGGAAGCCGTCACAGCTGGATGCTTCGTTCTGGGCCCAGACATGGTAACGGATGTGTAAGAATCATCAGAAAACAGGGTTTGGGCCATGGTCCAGCGGCCCTGGAGTTGGTGTCCAACCCCTTGAACTACAGACTTGAGTTGATCCCCAAGGGCAGTGTGATGGCCTGTTTGGGCTTGTGCGTGGACACGGACCACCAACCTCAACAAATGACCTGAAGTTCATTCCAATGTGGGTGACTCTACTGTTCTTTTTGTCTCCTACTTCCTCTACCTACCTGTGGCCAAGCCACCTCTTCATCTCAGCCAAAGCTATCCAGCCCTCTTTTTCCCCACCTGCTCTATCCTGCCCCTTCCTTCCAGTTTAGAAAGTGCTTGGCAATGGTACTGAGTTTGAGAAATTAAGGGACACTTCATTCTTGTCAACTAAACACTTCCAAGAGACACAAGCTCAGTCCTGAAATCACAGATCAGACCCCAACAAATAGGAACTGGCCAAATGTACAGGCTGGGGCAGGGCCTGGATGCAGACTGTGATCCCTTAGATCTCCTGAAACTTACCTTAGATCTCAGAATAAGGCTTTGGTAGAAGGGAGACCAAAGTGTTGGGTGCTGAGTGGGCAGTGGGGCCACAAAGGGCTGGTAGGAAGACTGGAAGGTGGGACACAGCAGGACCTGGGTCTTTAGGGCAAGAAGGGCTTGTGGGTACCAGGACAGCTGCACCGATGTGTGGAACATTAACATGTTCAAGAAGCTGCAGAGCCCTTCACATGCAGCAGAAAGACTAGCCTGGAGAATGGATGGCCCTCGGAGTTACACAGAGAAGGGCAGTCAAGGAGCCACATCTGCTTTTAAAGGTCACCTGTGAGTCCCTTCAGCAAACGTGATGTGACAAGGGTCATGGTGACAAATGCAATCCAGCATGGTTGGTGGGCCATGTACCCTGACCCCTCCAACAGGAGCTCCTTGCCAGAGGAAGGGAAAGAATAGACGTTGGGTGAGGTGTAAAATGGAAAGGAGACTGGCCTCCAGGGGGTAAGGGACGTGAACCAGTTGGGGATACTCCTCGGTTCCTATGCTATGACGGCTATCATTGGCTGTCAGTTTGGCTGTATCTGGAATGAACTACAATCCAGGAATGGAGGGCACACTTGTGATCTGGATGGAAGATGAAGGCTTTTGATCTTGAGGTGGTATATAGATAGATAGGTAGATAGATGGATGGATGATTGATAGATAGATAGATAGATAGATAGATAGATAGATAGATAGATAGAGATTGATTCATTCCATAAGTTCTTTGACTCTAGAGAACCATGACTAATACATATGAACAGAGGTCAGTGCTGCTCAAGACAAAATAGAAGAAAGGGAGGAGCTTCAATAGAGTCCAGGAAGGGCAGGCAAGTATGTGCCCTTAAAAGAGGAGGGTGACAGAGAGGACAATGAGAACTCCCATCCTTTGCTGAGAACTGGCCAAGGCATTTTATGTTGCTTTATTCAACTCACACGGCAACTAGGTGAGGCAGTATTGCTTTATCTTGCATTTCACAGATGAAGACGCGAAGGTTAAAAGAATTTGCTCTCAGTAACAAAGTAAAAGCATGGGGGTCAGGGAGTGGGCATGGAGGTGTGGCTCATGCCAGCACTCAAGAGCCAGAAACCATGAGATCATAGGCTCAAGGTAAGCCTGGGCTACAGATGAAGAAAGAAACATCAGCTGATTAGTTAATCTTTAGAAAGCAATGGAGGTGAGATCTATATTTATTCCTGATTCTAGACCCTGGGTTCTCAGCTACCACAGGACCCTACAAGTACAAATTCATAGATGCTAATCCAGAGTTGGAAACTGAGATTTGGGGTATCCTTACCCTGTGCATTGGGTCCCTAGGAGCAAGGTGTTTACGAAGGACAGTGGATATAAACCTCTCAGGTACAGAGTCTCCGATTGGCTGAGTCAGACCCTTCTCGGCCCCAGCCTCAGGGTTCCAGGCTCATGCACAGACACTCTGAGAACACTGTGGATAGCATGAGCTACAGCCCACGAAGCGGAGCTCTGCTGAGATACATGTGCCCCCTGAGACTCACACGTGAATCTCAGCCCAGGCTGGGCAGCACCATGTATTAATTATAGCACGTGATTATGACATTCCACTCAGGGGCATTCTGAAAATGAAGGCCACCACATTCTGTCCCCAAGGCCATTCCTCAGGCTCATATTTTTTACCTGAAGCCGTGTCTAAGGTGCGAAATTAAAGGCAGATAAGCCTTCGTGCTGGTTGGCATTCAGCAGTAGGGAGGCCGTGCTATTACTGGCCCATATTTAAAGTGCTGATCTGTGAACTAGAGGACAGAAAAAGAGCACAGAAGTATCCAACCCAGGGATGTCCTTGGAACTGCATGCTCTGAAGAGGGTCTGATCACACACATGCACACACACACATACATGCACAAATGCATACACACACACACACATACACACATACAGACACTGATACACTCACATGTATACATGCATACAAACACGACATGTGCACACACACACACACACACACACACACACACACACACACACACACGAAAACATCCTCACAAAGGACTTACACAGATATTCATTGGATCAATATTCCTAGTTAGTCAAAGAGTAAGAACAACCCAGATGCCCATCAGCTGGTAAGTGGATAATCAGAATGGGGAAGTATCGATAATTCACACTGAATGGTCATTCAGCAACAGACAGGCACAATGTGACAATCTACCAGAATGGGAGTGAACTGTGAAAACACTATGCTCAGTGGAAGAAGCCAGGAACCCAGGCCTGCACATCATGGAATTTCGTTTCTATGGACTATTGAAAATGAAGTCCAGAGAGTCAGAAGAGATTACTCACTGGTTGCCAGGGACTGGAAAGGGGGAAATTCAAAGTGCCCAGCAAAACACAAAGGTTTCTTTTGGGATGACAGATATGTTATAGAATTTTTGAAAATCCCGTAATTGTACACTTTTAAATAATCATGTCTGGGCTGGGCTGGCCCCAACAGATGGCCTCTCACATGCCATTGGTTGAGACTGACCTTACATTTTCAGGCTGTAGGCCTTCTGGATCCTTTTAGATCAGTCAGGATTTGTGCCTGGGCTTTTCCCAGAGGAGAGGGCACCTGAGACAAATTTAGGACTGGGTAAGAAAACAGGACTATGCCTGTTTGGGGGGCCACCTAACAATGCCTGGCAAAGCTGGCATTTGTGAAAATGCCCATAGACCCAATCATCTGCTTGGGTGCATAGGTCAGCTGTGAGCTTCCCACAGAGCAAGAAACTGTTCTGTGAGGTTTGGAAGGACCTCAGACTCTCCTGTGAGCCCTGCAAGAATCCAGCTTCTCCCCATGACCCCACTTCCCCAAAGAGGGAAGAGGGAAAGAAGAGAGTAGGAAGGGAGGGAGAGAAAGAGGGAGGGAAGAGGGGGAAGGGCAGAAGAGAAAGCAGGGCAGTTAGGGGAAGGTAAGCCTTCCTGCCCACCTCTTCTGTGCCTACAGGCATCCCCGACACATCTCCCTACAAGGCAGCTGTCACCCTGCCCACTTTAAAGAGGCAGAGACTGAGGTTATGAATTCTAGTAGCTTCCCTGAAGCTCCATGGAAGTAGAAGGCCATGGAATAAGACCTAGAAGGGCCCCGGGTCATGGATCCAGACCTGTGGCCCCATACCTTTACCCTCCATCGGGTGCACTGACCAAGAGACCAGTGTAGCAAGGGCAGGACCAACACACTGGCCTTCCGAACTGAATGAGTCTAACTAGCTCCAAAAGTAATGGTTTTCTAGAAAAGAGAGTTCAAAATCCTAACTAGAATAGACAGGCCCCCTCCTCCCCCTTCTTAATCAGAAGAAAAGAAAGGAAGATTGCTCATTTTCCCAGTCTTCAAGTTGTGTGCTGACATCCTTTGCTTTGATGGTATGTTTTCTCTGCGCTTGGCTTTGATGTCATTAGAAAGATGAACAGAATGTAGCCACTTACCATGTATTCATTCAAAAGGGCAAACCTGTAGAATTCATCCGGATCCATTTGCCCAAAGCTTCAAGCTCCCAGTTATGTTCCATAGACGTGTGAATAAGAAGAATTAAGGGAAGCGCTTACATTGATGGCCATGGAAACAGCCCAAGCATACACTACACAGGTCATAATGGCTGCCACCTAGAAATGCCCTCAACTTGAATCAACTCACTCACCTTCCTACCAAAAGAGAGCTCTTCCTTTCCCATGGCTTCCCATGTCTCTCTCTTTTCTGCTGATCAAAATCCTTTAGGACCACAGGGTTAGGAGGAATCAATCAACCTTTCTTTTTCATCAGGGATCTCATGTAGCCCAGGCTGCCCTCAAGCTCTGAACTCCCTATGCAACTGAAGATGATGTTGGACCCCTGATCCTCAGGTAAACATCCCCTGGGTGCTGGAATCACAGGCATGTGCCTGCCTTCCAGAACTGTTTCTGAGAGAAGAATCCATAAATCCTTACGAAGTCATGCGAAGTATATTAAAGTGTTTTTCCTAAGTGTATCACATCCACAGCCCTGGATCCCTTAAGTCTCAGCCAGCTTGACCTGCTCTCTGGCCATGGGGAAATCAAGTTAAAAGGCTGTAGATGGATGAATGCAGACATTTTGTCTTCTTCAAAGAAACCTCTAACCTAAGCTAGGACTTTGAAGCCCAGAGCAGGAGCTGTGAAGGCCAAGTTCTGAGCACTGAGATAAGTTATTTCCTTTTGTCACTGGGATCAAAATGCCTGCTATAAAGAACTTAAAAAGTGTATCTTGGCTCCTCATGTTTCCAGAGGTGTCTCCACTCCACAACTCCATGGCCACACTGCCCAGAGCATCTGTCCAGGCAGGACGTTCACAGTGGAGCAAAGCCTCTCAACTCATAGAGGACAGAGAATATGCCCTCTCCAAAGATACACTCGCAGTGACTACCCCCTCCAACCACACCCCACCTCTGAGTGTCCACCAACTCCCAGTGAGGCCTCCATCAAATCATGGATCTGTCAAGGGATGAATCCATCGAAGTTAATCTCCTCAAGATCCAACAGCACCGCTGGCTGGAGCCCACGCCCTCAACACGGAAGCCGTAATGGGGAATGCTTCATTTCCAAACCATAACAATAACAAGGTATAATTTATGTAAATCTGCCTGAGTTCCTGGCAAACAAGCTAGTGGAGGAGACAGGCTATGTGGACGATGGGCAGTTCACGGGTGTGAAATGAACAAAATGGCTCCGTGACAGGCTGGAGATCATAGAGCCTCGGTAAGTTACGAGGAGGTCTGTGGGAGGGAGATACGAGTCTGAGTGTGGGAGGCAGTCCTGTGAGAGCCAGGCAGGGAGAAGAAAAAAACATCCTCACACAAAGACACCGTGAGCTAAGTACCACTTCGCAGCCTTAAAACAGAAAATGTCACCTGCATCATCTCATTCAACATGGCCCAAGGAGGCTTGTGCATATGAGGAAACTAAAGCTCAGAAAGAACTGACCAGATCCAAGTGATACCACTCGCCAATGGTAGAACCAAGACCCAAACTCAAGGGCCCCATGCTGACCTCCTCTTAACAAGCAGTTGAATCGATACTTATTGGTGTGACGGTTAACCAACGATCCCTTTCCTCCATTGATCCAAAAGCTCTTCATTAGGGTGTGACCTCTGTGCTGACCTCTTGCTGACAACCCAAATGAAGCCAGTGCTCATCCAAGAGGAAACCTGGGGCCCATTCTATCCCACCATCTCAGGTTGTCCCTTGGAGAGTGGAAGGGAGTCTTGCCATGTACGTCTTTACCCCTCTAGTGGAGACGCAGCCAGTTGTGGCATCACCCAGAGCAGGACAGCACTGGAAGAACTTGAGAGACACTGCACCTTGGACCTATGCAAACCGTGCCCAAATGACACACCTCGCTTTGCATCCTGCCGTTAAACTGTCACAGTGAGTAATAAATAAAAGTCCCAGTGTGCTGTTTGGCAATTAGCAATTATCTCTCAGCCTCTTTGGTAGCCACACACTTGCTCTATAATTGTGAGATTAAAAAGCTATAATTCACATGGTTGGCTATAAGTGTGTGGATATCTTGCTATGACAAAGCAATTACCCAAGAGTCATTAGCCTCATAAAGTAATCTGCAATTGTATGTAAATAATGATTATGTGACTGACAAATGCTCTATTATTGACCCTTAAAACAAATATCAAGATTTATCTTTTCATGACCATAAAGCATATAGAGGGCCTGTGTTGCACGTCCCAGGCCTCTAGGGTAGGGTTGCTTTCAGTTAAGAGGGCATGGTGTTGGAGATTTGCATGGAACTCTGGAATCTGCAAACTGCACCAAAGTGTTTTTCCTAACTGTCCTATGTAGCCATGGCCTAAAGAAACACAATTCTCCATGTTTTACAAGGGAGGAGTTAGAAGCTCAGAGAGCTTAAGTGACCCTGACGAAGAGACTTCCTTAGCAGTCCTTAAGTGTGAGACAGATCCATCCTTATCCCCACCCACACCTAGCAAAAGCTCCCAGGCTGAGCTGCTAGGCTTAGCAGTCTCTACAGAATGCTGTAACTCCAGCCATGCCAATGACATAGCTAAATCACTCTACAATGTTGATTACACCCCCCCCCCCAAATCAAAATGTACTATACACTTCAACTATGTTTTATTGCCTTGTTCAGTAAAGTTGACCAAAGGTCATAATTCTTTCAGTGTGTCTATACAGAGCCAAATGGCTGTTTGAAAATGTGAAGTCAAGCCTGCTCGAATGAAATGATTCACTGTCTACTATGAGGATGAGATTGCTTACCTCAGTTTGACTAAAAATACTGTCACAAACACAGAGCCATGGTTAAGGAGATCCTGGAGAGTTTGGCCTATGGAAGCAGATTTTGAATCTGAGTTGCTCACGACTGTTTACAGAGTCTTTGGATGGAAGCAAGGTGGGCTCATCCTGCTATGAAGGGTCCTGGAACTGACCACTGAGAGTCTGACTTTTTTCAATTCTTCCTCCTTTTTCTAACAAATGTATGTGGGAGTATGCTGTGAGTCAACTGTGGCCCTGGGGCCTCGATTGTGAGCAAGCTGGACCTTTGGGAATTGGTGTGTGTGAACAAGCTGTGGCCCTGGGACTCCCGGGTGTGAAAAGCTGTGGCCTTGGGGATCTTATCTATGAGCACGCTGCAGCCCTGGACCTTCAGCAGGGACCAGAGAGCTTCACTGTTCTCAGAGTCAGGCATCTGGTCCATCTGAGGAGAGAAGAGCTCTCAAAGGGAGGTAGTGCTATGGTTTAGCCGTGAAATGTCCCCACACGCTCACACGGTGGTTGCTGCCATCACTAGGGGAGGTTGTGCAACCTTTAATATGTAGGTTGCTTGGGGAGGAGGAATATTATGGGATATAGCTGGGCCCATTTCCAATGGGACTACTCTGTTTCCTGGCTCACAAAGGTGCAGGCCAGCCCTGCACACTCCCTCCACCTTGACGCCACCCACTGCCGTGACTTCCCACCATGATGGACGATAATCGCTTTCACCAGGAGCCAAACTAAATCCCTCTTCCCTCAAGTCGCTTCTTGTCATGGTTTTTGACCTCAGGGACAGCAGAAGGAACTAACGCAGGTGATGACCCACTTTAATAGGAGGTTCGAACTTGCTTCAAATCCTAAAGTTCTTCAAGTACAGAGGTGTGCACCTACCGTCCCAGCATGCGGAAGGCTCATGAGTCTCAGTGTGTCTCAGAAATTCAAAACCGAGTTGATGAGACGGTTCAGTTGCCACCAAGCCTGACCACCTGTGTTTGAGCCCCAGAACCCACATCATAGAAGAAAAGGGATGTCTCCCACAGGTTGTGCTCTGACCACCACGTACAAACATACTGTGGCACATGCCCACAAGATAAATAAAGTATAAGTTTAAAACAAATATCATAACAAACAAAATCCCAAAGACACACTAAGTTTTGTTTGCTTTTGAATATTTCCATTTCAGAATTTTTAAAAAGATTTCAAGTTCTATACTTTCTCCATCGAAACCAACACAATACTCTCTCTCTTGCCCCTCCATATCTCTCTCTCTCTCTCTCTCTCTCTCTCTCTCTCTCTCTCTCTCTCTCTCTCACACACACACACACACACACACACACACACACACACACACACGTACAAAGCTCCAGTCAATCTATACGTAAATGGGCCACCACCCTGGGGAAGCCACGTCCCAAGTGGGCCAGCTTCTGAGTGGCGTCTTGGCCACATGAACTTGATCTGGTAGCCACAAAACCATCTCTACTTGGTAACTTCTCTACGTGAATCCTTTCACACATACTGGGGCAGGGGACATACCACCCAGGACACTTCCTAAATGTCTTTTCCTTGGTGTAAAGCAAAGAAAGTCTTCTAGCTTCCTTCTAGGATCCTCCCTGCGAGACCATCCCAGGCCTCTTCTCCACCCCTTCTTCCTCTCCTGAGTTTGTCCCAAGACCCCAAGAACTGAGAGCCTTCTGGGTAACAGAAGGGTCGGGGGCAAGGAGGGGTGGGAGTGCAGAGCAGCCACTACTAGAATGTCTCTACGTCATTCAGTTGTGTCCCTTGTTGGAGCTATTTCTAATCCAGTCATCTGAATTGATCACCAAAGGTAGGTACCCATGAAGACTTTGGGATCTTTCATTCCTGGAGATAATGAGGAGAGAGAGCAAGAGAGCGAGAGCGAGAGCGAGAGCGAGAGCGAGCGAGAGAGAGAGAGAGAGAGAGAGAGAGAGAGAGAGAGAGAGAGAGAGAGAGAGATTGATGGCAGGGCTGACTGGACCATCAAAATATTTGTTTAACATCTGCTTCAGTCAGGCCGTCTGGAGCCAGCCACAATTGGTGGCATTGTTCGCAGGCTAATCTCCCGGACTTGCCCCTTTCTGTACTTTTAATTGACTTGCCCTACAGGTAAATACACGGGGCCTTTCCAGTGCAGACACCCTGTGCACGGGTATTCCTCCACGCCCTGGATTCTTTGTGTGTCAAACGAAAGCTACTCCAGACCCCTGGAGTCCAAAGCAGTTAATTAACGGAAATCAAAGGCGCCTTTGTTGCTTCCCCAAGCCTTCCTCTCTTCTCCAGATGGGGACAGATTCACTGACGATTTAGTTCCATTTCTGAGAATGGTTTCTCAGGTTTCTCTTGTCGGTGACTAGAAAGGGCCAGGTGCCATCAAGGACCCTGCTCCTGGGACTCTGCCAAAGGCCAAATCAAAAAAGACAGACAGACCTCACTTCAGCATCCCTGGACCTGGCCAGCAGAATGAGCCTTTTGGTTGGGGACCAATGCTGCAGAGGCATAACCAGCAGAAAACAGGGTTGGGGTGCAGAGTTAGGGCTTGCTAGATGACCTCATAGGGTGCTGTCCATAGCAGAAACAGGGAACACAGGCTCTGTCACCCATCTGTCAGAGACCCCAAGCCAGTACAGTCTCCAGGCACTGCAGCGAAGTCTTTTCTGCCGACTTCACTAGCAGATTGGTCTGGGGGATGAAGGAAGTGGGATGGGGTGGGGGCCCTTAAGAAACCTAAAAAGGAAGGAAGGAAGCTACTCAAAGATCAGCCATGTCAAAAGGAAGCAGAAAGCATTCGCTCTGTCTTGAGTAACACCCAATCAGTAAGAGGAAAATTAGGGCTGGGATGTGGCTCAACTGGTACAGTGCTTGTCCAGATACACAAAGCTGAACATGGGTGCAGGTCCCAGCACCACATAAAACAAGGCATGATAGTGCATGCCTATGATCCTAACACTTGGGAGTTAGGGAGGGACAGGAGAACCAGAAGTTCAAGGTTGTCTTTGGCTACATAGGGACGTCAAAAGTGGTGCCACAGTACTACTTGGGTTCCCAGCCCTAGAAACAGAAGGCTCCCAATTGGCTATGGCTGTAAAGCCTCTCTCTCTCTCTCTCTCTCTCTCTCTCTCTCTCTCTCTCTCTCTCTCTCTCTCTCTCTCTCACACACACACACACACACACACACACACACACACACACTCACATATACATACTCTCACACAGGACTAGTACTGAGGTACAGAAAGCAGGCAGGCCACAGCTTCTAAGCAACACAAAGAATGTCAAACAACATTGGTGAACTCTATCATCAGAAACCCAGGAGAAGAACCTCACACGGAATATCTAAATGGATGACCCCAAGTCCCTGCCTGGTGGATATTTACCAGGGGAAGAACTGATTCCAGGAGACCAAGGGGGAAGAGAAGGCTAGTCCTTACTTGGCTCAGCACCACTCAGATGGGATTAAACCCAAGCCTCTAAAACATGCAATTTTCCCAAGGAATCACGTGGCTCCTTGCAAAAAAGCTGGAGAGCAGTCTTTGAGGCTTGAAGGAGACAGTTTTAAAAATGAAAGGTGGTTCTGCTTCATACAGTGTGTAATGAGGTGCCAGGGTTTATTTTAATGCCAAGAACCTAGCATAAGCTGAAATAGAAATTCAAGATTTCCCAAAGCAGTGGGTTTTTAAAGGGTGCTCACAGGCTAGGGTCTGAGGCGATGTATGGAGGAGGGTGATGGGTAAGGGGAAACTGAGGATGTGAGCAGTAATAGGCCTCCTCTCTTGTCTCCTGTTGCCAGTCCGTAATGTATTTTATAGCTATAGTATTTGTAAGCCTGTCAATCAATATAGAATGCTTTTAAATGTTTTAAAATTCCACTGCTTAAAAAATGCCTAAAAGTAACAGTTTTGGTGAATCATTTGCATCTGGCAACTTGGTGCAGGTTTTATACTGAGTGTGTGAGAATGAAGAGCTCGGGAGCCGACTAGAAGTTTCAGTGGGGACAGTTCGGACTTTGCACGGCACCCTTGGCCCATGCACCCCCGCAGTCATATACACCCACAGTAACAATAATTTAAAAGAAAGACTAGAAAGAGTTCGTGGCTGTCTGTACCTTTCTGCTTCTAACCTGGCAGGAGCCAGTGGGTATTTTCAGGGATGAGGTGGCTCACTTCTTGCTGAGGGACCAGGTGTCAGTGGGGACTCCTGAGGGGAGCACAAACCATTGTTGCTGGACTTTCCTGCTGGACTGAGTGGAACCTCCCCCACCATGGGGTACCACCTCTGGCAGGGGACACCATTTTGCTGTCACTCTTGTTCCTTGTCCTCCCATGGGTGGTCTGGGACCCCTTAAACCCCTGAGCCCAATATGATGGGAATCTTGACCCTCTTTTTTAGGATTCAGAGTAAATGAGGTATTGCTGTCCCTCCAGGGCCTTTGGGCTGCCTGTGGGTATTGAGAGGGAGCTCAGGGCCTAGGTGTGTCCACCACCACGAGGGCATGTGGACTCTGGCCACTGGGGTCCCCCTAGAGACCAGGAGATAGGAGGTCTGCAGTTTTATCAGTGCTTGTGACATGGGCATGAGCTCTCCTTTGTCAGCTCTGAATCCAGCCACTTGCCATGTGCAAACAGGACTTTCTGAAATACAATTCTCGATGAGCTGGGAATATCAACCAAGAATAAATAAGCAAGGAATGGATTTAAAATGGATTGAATACAGAAGCCAACCAAAGAGGACAGAGAAGCTTCACATAACATTCTTTCAGATTGACTTTGTGAAGAATTTTCAAATCACAGCCAAGGACACCCACTGTCCACTAGAACTGCTGCCCTGCCCTGAGCCACTCGGCCCCACCCCTCTTCTTGACTCCCAGAGGTGACATCTTCCACTCTGTGGAAGACTCAGTGCCAGGCACAAGTCTCTACTCACTAAACCCTGCCTTTGACTTGTCCTCCTCCAACCTGGGTCCCATTGAGGATCTTCCAGTCCCTTTGTATCTGTACCACATTGTCCCTGCTCCCCCTCTTCCCTTCTTCGAAGCCCACCTTCCACCCAACACTGCCCAGCTGTTGTCCCAGCATCCGTTCAGAGTACCATCCCTGGAGACTTTTATCCAGCATCCAGAGGAGCAGGTGCCCAGGAATGCTTCAAGTAATAGTTATCCTGAGGTCACCTTATCCTGCCTGCCCTCTGCATGTCAGCAGCCCTTTTAGGCTGCTAACCATCTGAGGACTGCGGCCAGTCTGCTGGTCCTCATAACATCCCTGGTGCACTTCACAGGTCCTCAGTAAAGACTTATTTGCAAAGCCAGTTCAGCAGTCCAGCTTCTGGCAGGAGAAGAGATACACTCACTGGCCAACACTTGTACCCTCTCCCTCTCAGAGGAACAAGTGCAACTCTCCCTAGCATGGAATTCCCCCCACCCCCAATCCACAGATAGAGGAAAGGTATTATGTGAACTTTCGAGTAAGTCCTGGCCTTATCATATGTTTTTATCTTTGCCTCTGCCTCACATGACTTCCTTGGCTTACAACAGGGTAGTCCAGTGGTCACGTCCCCTCCAGTCTGGCTTCCCTGCCACCTCTAGGGCATAACCACACTGAGCCTATAGCTGAGAGACATCTATCACAGACTTATGGCCCCAGGAACCCCATCTCCATAGCTGTGACGTGATGGCTGTATATTTCACGCCTCTCAGTTTCCCAGCTGGGATTCGGAGATTTAAAGACATGGGGGATGTGTTTTTAAATTTATGAGAGGGCCATTGACTTAATTAATTGTGCCCAAAGAGCACAACCAATTGCAATAAGAATTCTTAAAGGCAAAGGGGACCAGGAGAGGGAGGCCGTGCATGGCTTGCAGCTCTCAGAGCTATTTCTTTATAAGGAGAGCAGTGCTGAGTCTGGCTGGAGGAAATTGTTTCAGAGGGTGAGTGCCCGTGCGAGGATGCACCCAAGAGCACCCTCGACACAGCTGTCTGAGGATCTCCGAGGAACATGATCCTTCACAAAAGACAACTCTCACGTCATGTCACCCACCTGCTCCCCACTGGCTGGCCACTGCCGGCCGCTCCTCAGTCCTCCCACGCTTTAAAGCAGGTTTTTTCCAGAAAGCCACACTAATAAACAGTCATGGGTCAAGGACATCTACAACCTGCATGGTCTGACCTTATAATTTCACAGATGGGGAAACTGAGTCCCAGAGGATTTTCCAGGGGACGCACAATACAGAATGACTCCCAGTCTCCCACTCCTACTCAAGGCTCTTTCTCCTGAGGTACTGTCTTGTAGCTGGAGTGGCCTCTGCTATTCTTGAAGTGACTAATTTCTTATTTTTAAACTTTCACTTTGCATAGGAAAAAGGTTAAGAAATGTGTATTTTTCCTTCTGAATCACATCTGTTTTCTTACATACTTAGGATGACATCAAAATGGCACTGTTGATATCTTAAAGCCTTCTGCAGAGGCAGGGGAATTACCTCAAAATCAAGACCAGCCTTGGCCACACAGTGAGACCCTAATTCTGAAGGACAAATAACCACACACAAAAGCAGTGATCTGGGAACGGTGGCACACACTTGGGAGGTAGAGGCAGGAAGATGAGGGGCTTAAAACTGGCTACAGAGCAAGTTTAAAGTGGCCTGGGACTTATGAGACCTGTCTCAAAAAACAAACAAACAAAAAAAAACAACAGAAGCAGTAAATAAATGAATGAATGAGTGAAATAAATAAATGAAGTAAATAAATAAATAAACGAGAAAGAGGAAGTGGGAGGGAGGAGGAAAGGAAGAAGGTTTGAAGGAGAGGAAGAAAGGGGGAAGAGGAAAGGAGTTGGGAGAGAACTCATTTATGCTGCTGCAGTTTAATCCACTGGAACGTTTGGCGTACAACAAGTTCAGTGTACACTGCGCCTTGGAAGAATGAGCAACCTGAATGCCTGGACCCATCACTCATTCTTTAAAAGGTTTTAACTTTTCATTTTATTTCCATTATTATTAGCCTTTATTTGTTATCAGAATATAAGTTCCACAAGGATAAAGATGTGGCTCTGTTTTAAAATTCGCAGTGTGTCTCCACTCCTGGCATTCAGCAGGGATCTAAGAAATCACATTTGACTGACTAGATGACGTGTGCCTGTGTGGAGTGATTTTCTAGAAGGTTCTAGGACTGGACATGTTGGGCAATAAGGCTTGCCCATTTATTAAGTTATCATTTTGACCAAACTGTTCTTCAGAGGCTTGACATATTGATGCTGTCTGAGGGAACCCACCTTCCTGATGTCATTCCATGGATGTGATCACATTGTCCTTTTCCGGGGCAGACTGATGAATGAATGTACAGGACCTGCAACCAGATGGCTCCAGCAAAAATGACTCTTTTCTGTGTGTCCAAGTTCAAGGCTACCTACTGAAGCAAGCAGCTGCTCTCGAAAGGCCTAGAACAGTGGGCAGGGCTGCCTAGGGTACCCGTGCCAGGCACCTGGAGTACAATTGCCTAACCTGAGAGCCCCAGAGATTCCAGATACACTGGCCCTTCTCTGACTGATCCTTATAGCCAATAAACAGGCCCTACGTGCTGCTGATCTCCAACTCCAAGGCTTCCTGGCTCCACACTTGATATCTACTGCCATACCCACCAGCAAGAAGCAGACTACAGCCGTAGACTTCAGTTATGTCAATGAGACCTTATGTTGTGTGTGTGTGTGTGTGTGTGTGTGTGTGTGTGTGTGTGTGTGTGTGTATGTGATAGAGAAAGCACTATCCAGAAGCTAAATGTGCCCACGTGTTGGGCCTAAAGAGCATCAAACCCCATATCTGTACTGTGATTGCCCTTTCTGAGATTAGAGGGCAGGGTAGATGGGCAAGAAGGATTCTACCTGGAACAGAGACCAACAAGATGACCTCTATCTGGGGCAGAAACCCAGTCGAGATGCTGTTGACTGAGTCTGAGGCAGAGACTTGTACATATCGAGGCCTGTTTGGAGCAGGGGCAGAACCATGCACCCCTCTCCTCCTTTTCCTTCTCCCAACCTCCTCTTCCTCCTCTTCCTCTCACTTTTCTCCATGCTGTCTTTACATAGGTTTTGCATTTCTGACTCAGGGCTGAGATGTCAAGGAATGGTCCATTCCTAGAGACTGGAGACTTTCCTCTTCAGAGAGAGGGCAGAGGGGCTTCCTTGTGCAACCAGAGTCAGAATTAGGGACAGAGGAATGGTGGAACCAGGGTCTGGTTGGATCAGCCTCTACACTCCATCCTTTCTCTCTGGAGCATGGCCAGAAAGGACTTCCCATTACAAGATGGGTTTCAAGGTTCTGAAATTATTTCAGTGACAGTTAATGAGAATATGGAAGAAAGCATGAAAATCTTGAGTGTTTGGGGGGTACCCTGGTCATTCATTCCCACTTAGGCTCCCTCTTAAGGAGATACTTTGCAGCCTTAAGAATAGAGGAAGGATACAAACGCTTGGTACACTGTGCCCTGCTCAGGTGCTACAGCTTCAGGCTCCCTGGAGGGTGAAATGGAAGGCTTCCTGGTTTCTCTTGCCTTCTCTGTTCCTGGAATCAACCTGTCCTTCACTGTGTCTCACATGTTTTATAGAGGAGAAAACTGGGGTCCAAAGAGGTCAAGTGGGAAATCAGGAGAGGACCAGAATGAGCCCCAGAGAGCCACCCTCCTCCCTGCATTCTTTGCAAATTATAAGAAAGCAATAAGGGTTAACCTGAACCACTTAGTTCTGCTTTCCCAGAGACATGCAAACTTCCTGTTCCTTGTCCCATATCTGCACCCCCTACCCCATGAAATCCTGCAGGGTTTTAGGCAAATGGCCTTTAGAAACTAAAAGAGGTGAGTGTTTGTTGTGCATTCAAAGGTTCCAGATGGGTTTTATCTGCTGAGCCTGGCTGGGAGCTGCTATCAGATGACCATGCAAATGACTCCACCTGAAATGTCTGGCAGAGAATGGCCCTGTTTCCAAACACATAGACATTTGCCTGGACATTTCCCTAGATTATTTCCCTTTTCCCTCCAAAGTAGCCAGGGCATGACAGCTTCTCAGCTTAGTGGAGCTCTGACAATGGGCAGAGAGTGGCCTGCACCTAGAAGTTTATGCTTTGTAGCCAGGCTCTAAGATGGGGGACCAGCTCAGGCCCCGGAAGTCCACACTCCAACAGGAGCTCTACCTCCTGCAGGAAAGAAGCAGACAGGCTATGTGCCACTAGCAGGGACCCCAGGGGCGCTGGAGGAAAAAACTCTTGCAGACAGTCTTTGGCTGCAAAATGCTTGATCAGTGTGTCCATAACAAATAGCTCAAAATGTTGACACGGGAGCTGTTAGTTTGATTTCTCTCAAGTTCCAAGATGCCTGGGGGCTACCTTCTGAGCTCCCAAATACCCCAGGTGGACAAGTTGAGGCTCACAGTATATGTAGCACCTAGTCCTCCTGTCCTGGAAGGTCATACCCAAGACTCTCATTTCAGTGGCCATGAGAGTCTCGTTTGGATTCTAGCATGAGCCAACCCCAGAAAGACACCTTTGCAAGCAGAAATAAGATGAAACAATTCTTATGTGACTCAATTGTCCTACTTTGGGACCAGAGAAAAAGCCTCGCACATAGGTATTCACCACAGCTCCAAATGGGAAGAGACACAAGTGTCCCTGAACGTGACAATGGATAAGTTGGCCGTATTCAAGCAGGGAGCCCTACTCAGCTAAAGAGGAGGAGTCTGATAGCTAAAACCCAGATGTACTTTCCAGTGCCGTGATGCTGAGAGCAGCCAGGGTACAGGTCAGGGGCGTACTACAGGGATGATGAGGGGAGACAGCTAGCCAGGTGGTGGGAAGCGTTCACACGGTTGCGCAGGTGGGCAAGCAAATGCATGTACGTGACAGGTTTGATCACATTGAACCTTGGAACCAGCAAGTGGTAGGGCAGGTAACTTAGAACTTGGCAATGGTGACTTCTGAAAGACAGATGACAGGGCAGGTGGGGTCGTTCGTGTTGAATTAGAAAACAGCCTCCCTAGGAGGCCTCGCTGTCTACATAAAAAGAGGCATTGAAAACATGGATGAGCAAAGACACTCCTGTGCACAAAGAAGCCTCCCTCTGCCTGGCCTGTGATCAGCCCTCATTCCTATCTGGGGGTGAGAGCAGAGACTTCGAAATCTGCTTCTCAGGCTCAGTTCCACTGCTAATCAGCTGGACAACCTTGGGAAAGAATGCCAAATTTCTTTATCTAGGATACAGTGATAGAAACGGTATTTCTCAGGCTGGCAAGCGGGATGGATGACTCAGCTTGGTGGGTAAAACAGGTGCATGTAAGCCTGGCAGTGCGAGTTCAATCCCCGGGACCCAAATAAAAGTAGAGGAGAGAATCAGCTCTACGAGGTTGTCCTCTGAGTACCACCCACGCCACACACACACACACACACACACACACACACACACACACACACACACACACACACACACACACACACACACACACACACACACACACACACACACTAGTGGTATGTACATGCCTTCTCCAAACATACAACAACAACAACAACAACAACAACATCATAATAATAATAATAATAATAATAATAATAAGAAGAAGAAGAAGAAGAAGAAGAAGAAGAAGAAGAAGAAGAAGTGGTATTTCCCAGGGTGGAAGCCATCTAGTGTCCTTCAACAGATGAACAGATGAACAAAACATGGCTATTTGGCCATAGAAAGGACTCAAGTTCTGAGACATGCTACAGCCTGGATGGACCTTGGTGACACTGTGCTAAAGGAAAGAAACCAGAGGCAAACCTTATGACTGTCTGTATCTAGAATAAAGGAATCCAGAAGACGAGAAAGCAGACTGGGGCTATGAGGGGCTTGGGAAGGACAGAGAAACGTGTAATGGGGACAGTTTACTGGAGTGTGAGGAGCATGTTTTGGAACCAGGTAGAAATGATGGTGCACTAAATGCCACCAAATTGTTCATTTTAAACTGGCTAATGTGGGCTGCGGGTGTGGACTGGGGGGGGGGGGGGAATGGATCAGTCAGTAAGATGCCAATTGCCCAAGTATGAGGGCCCACATCTGGATCCCTAAGCACCCACGTAAGTAAGGTGAGTGTGGTGGTTAGCTCAGTGTTAGAGTAGGGACCAGACACAGGAGAAGCCACAGAGCTCACTGCCAGTCAGTCTAGCTAATGGATGAGAGTCAAGTTCAGCGACAGAGGCTATCTCAAAAGATAAAGTGGGGCGTGACAGTAGAAGACACCCAATATATCAACCCCTGGCCTCCACTTGCACACATGCATGTGCACATTAATTAGGAACAGAATTAATTTCAAACCAGTTTGTAAAATGCACACAGTCTCTCCTCCCTCATGCAAGAATCAAGGTTGGAGGGTAGGTTGGGCCTTGTAGGAACTGTCCACCACACACTCTGACGGAACTAGAATCACCCACGGAACTTGTCTTCCAGAGCCTCTGGACTCCTGTGTCCTGGGGACTGCATCTTCTGGATAAGGTGATAGCAGGTCCTGGAGCAAAAGAGACAACAGGCTATCCTGCCAACTAGGGTTGGCCTCCTGACCTGCCTTGACTGCCCCTGGACAGCATCTCTCCCTTGATTCAGCTCAGACTGGAAGATGAGCCACTTAGGGAAGTGACATCCCTTGTGTCATGGGCCCAGCCCTGGCTCCAAGTGCTGACATTTGATCTTTGTCCTGTGACCCTGGCTATGACCCATGCCTAATCCTGTGGCCATGCAGCTCAGATCTATCAGAAAGCGGCTTTCCCAAGGAGGCCCAAACAAGCCTTCACCCCCAGCAGCTTTTGCCTTTTGAGGTGGCCTGCAGGGCCTGGGAGACAGAGCACAGGCTTGACCCTCAGTGTTTGTTAAGGGGCTCAAGTGGTGGTAGGTAGAGCCAGGTTAGGATCTTAGTGTGTTAAAGAGGTGGATGCCCCGCCCGGTTAGATCTTTGAGAAAGGTGCCCAGAGCCTACATCTGCATTTCCCTTAAGTCTTGCACTTGAACCCTATTTGCAAGGGGTCCTCCAACCTGCCTGCTGTGTCCCTCTGGATTAGAAGCTGTGTCCCCAGCCCTAAGGCCCAGGACTCTCGGTGTTAAGGGAATTGAACCACTGGCCTGTCCCAGTGGCTGAGCAGGCTTCTCTGTGAGCCATCCTTGTCATTCTGAGCCAACACACAGCTTCCCCAGGATCTCTGACACTAGGGATCTGGGTCCCAGGCCAAAGAAACATGGGGGTATCACTTGCTTATGAAAGATTAGAAAAGCTAAGCACCCCCCCCCCCAGATCAGTACAGAGCAGCACCTCTCAGAGGTCCCACAGAGAGTGCTGTCCAGCTTGAGTCTCCTGAATTGGTGGGACTTGGAAAGCACCTCAAATCTGCATTTTCATCAAGTATTCAGATGGTGCTGATATGAGGGACCAGATTTTAAGAGCCGGTGTGTTCAAAGAGTGAGGGGCATGGAGCAGAAACAGCCATCAGATCCAGGAATATCCTTGAGGGCGAAATAAATGGTCTCTGAGGGAGCGCACAGGAAAAAAAAAAGGTGAGAGCCAGAAAGGGGATGTGTCCAACATGAGCAGATGGGGTATCAAAGCAGAGAAGAGCTCAAGGTCACAGACAGGCCCAAGGGGACCAGTGTGAGAGAGCAGCCAGTGAGACTCGGAGTAGAGGGCAGCTAACAGGGAGAAGGAGGAAGAAGAAGGGAACAGAGTCAGGGTGCCCACTCTGAGGAAGAAAGACGTCTGCAGCCGGGCATTGTGGCTTCCTTGAAGTCCCAACATTTGAAAGAAACAGGAGAATCTTGCATTCAAGGGTTAGCTCATGCTACGAAGCAAGACTCTGTGTCAACTTTTCTAAAAGAAAGGGAAGGGGAGGTGAATAAAAGGAGGGGAGAGGAGAGAGAGGAAGAGAGGTGTAGTAGTTAGAGTTTCTATTGCCGCGATGAAACATTATAGCCAAAAAGCAAGTTGGGGAGGAAAGACCCTGTCACTGTTCATCATCAAAGGAAGTCAGGACAGGAACTCAAGATAGGGACCTAGAGGCAGAAGATGATGCAGAAGCCATGGAGGGGTGCTGCTTACTAGCTTGCTCCCCGTGGCTTTCTCAGCCTGCTTTCTTACAGAGCCCAGGACGACCAGCCCAGGGATGGCACCATCCACCACGGGCTGGACCCTTCCTATCAATTGCTAAGAAACTGTCCTACAGGCTTGCCTGCAGCCTGGTCTTTAGAGGCATTTTCTCAGTTAAGGCTCCCTCCTCACTGATGACTCTAGTTTGTGTCAAGTTGACAAGAGGGGAGGGGAGGGGATGAGAGGAGATAGGGGAGGGGAGGGGAGGGGATGAGAGGAGATAGGGGAGGGGAGGGGAGGGGAGGGAGACCTTGCTCCATCTTAGTCATGTTTCTGATCTGTGTGGCCCCTGTATGACATGAGTGCTCTGGCTTGACCTCCAGAAGATCCAGACAACGGTGTAATTCACAGAAGAGGGTTCTCGAGCTGAATGAAGAATGGTGCAATCTTTTCAGGGTACACTGGCATCAGAGGCAGTCCCACCCTACCCAGTAATCCCAATCTCACACCAAGGCCTCTCAGTGATGACTCCACCTCCTGGTCACGTCCTTGAGAAGGGACCTAACCTCAGGCCCATTCCCTCCTCTATTAAATGAGGCTATTGCTGTTCAGAGTATGAAATCAGCTCCTACAGCTAAACTGCTCCACATATGGGGCCACCCCACACCCCACTTTCCACAGTTACTAACAGGCTTTGATTAAGGATAAACACGGGGGCCGAAAACTGTAACATGGTGGTTTTCTAGGTTAGTGCTTTCAGGGTTGAGGGATGTAGAGTGGAGATGCTATGTAGGATTTTCCTTCAGAGTAGACCCAGGCACAGCCCCAGGGCAGGATGTGGATGCTACAGGAGGCTTGGGTGAAGACGAAGAAGGTAGACTGAGAGGGGCAGAGAGCTGGGCTAAGTCCCCATCACTGAGAATCAGTCAAGGACGCTGGTCAGCTCAGGAGGTACAACTTTCCCTGCAGACTCCCAGGCACCAGAGAGCCTAAGAGGTCACTGGCCTGATATCCAGGAGCCAGATGTTATCTGGGTTGGCCAGTGAAACCCGAGCCTGGATACCCGCTGGCCCCTCTCACTATAGATGACATCCTGCACCAGACACCAGGGAGCTGTCCCTGGACTGGGATACTAAAGCTGCAGGCTGTGGAGTGTGATGATCATCAATTCCCTTACCCTCTCCTACTTTCTGCCTCCTGGCCCAATATATGGCCAGGTTCCGGACACAGAAATGAAGTGGGCTAGTATAACGATTCAGGTTGCCATGGACTGTTGGCAGGAATGTATGTTAGAGACCCAAGGACAAGACAGTAAAGTTTAGTCCCAGCAAAGCTGCCCACCTGATTCGGCACAGTCAAGGGTGTTCCCCTCCAGCCTTCTGCATGCCTTCTCTAGTTCATAGCTAATGGTCTTGAGACATCTGCTCAGTTGCTGCCTCCTCTAGGAAGCCTCCCTTGACCTCTTTGAAGAAGCCAAGTGTCCTGCTAGTTTGTGGTTGGTCCTATATGCTTACCTCTGCAATGGCCTTATTAACACCCAACTTTCCACCCCTGTGTAAGGACTGACACAGGGGCGTAGCTGCCGTGGCATGGCTCTACGGTAGACACAGTGATGCCGGATGCCCCAGAGAGTAAATAAAATCAATCCACTCCACACTCAGCGTGGACAATGAGGACCAAAACCACATACACCACATGAACAGCACCTGCACCTCCCACGGTCTTCATCAAGCTGATTTGGTTTTACCTGTTGCCAGGTAAGTACCTTGGCTGATCATTAAAAAGAATGCCCCCAGAGTTAAACTGTTCAGAGAGTTTGTACCCTAAGACACTCCAAATCCCTCATCTCAAAAATCCTCACCTCACTGCTTCCACCAAGCCCAGACGGCTGTAGCTCAATTCTTGTCTGATCCTAACCCAGCTTTCCATTTCTCCCACATTGAAGGACCCCCTCCTCAAAGCAAACTTCAGTGCTCAATGAATCAAGCTTTGTCCCCACTTCAAGACATCTGAGACACTCTGCTGAGGTGGCGCTCTCCCTTCCAGGGAGCCAGAGGGCAACAGGGGCTCTCAGTAAGTATCTGTGGGTGGGGAGCAGATGGACGGACAGATGAGTGGATGGATGGCTATATGGATGGGGGTAGGGGGGCTAATAGTTATCTATACAGATAAATAAATGGGTGGGCGAAGAGATGGATGGATGGATGCAGATATGGATGGGTAATGCGGGTGGTAGTACAGAAGAGAAAATACGGGAGAACCCATCCTGGTATCACTAAAAACAGGATGTCCATCTGATCAGAGAGTGGGTATCCCGTTTGCCAGGAAGCCCCATTGAAGCAATAAAAGGGAAATCCTTAAATAGTAGATCAAGAGGAATTCTTGTTTGAAATTTGCAACTCAAAAGCATAGTTTGAAAACAGCCTTGGAGAGAAGAGTTGCCCACCCAGCCGGGTAGGACGCATGTAGATCAGTATCAAATTAAATCTCCCTATTGAGCCTTCTCTGTGGTGGTACAATGTGATGCTGGGGGGTGGGGGTGGGTGGTACTGTCCCATCTTCCTCTTGGCGACTTCCTTTTCAGCCTAAATTATACAGAAGCAAATAATTATCAGGGCCTTCTGTTTACCCTCCTTAGAAGATTTAATTTATCCCAATAAACATGGTGAGGCGGTCGGTCCTTTTTAAATTTGAAATGACATATAATTTACTTCTCACAAATGCACTGGGCCCAGGAGAAAGGCCATTCATCAGGCGATCTGAATCCCAGGCCGCTTACCCAAAGGGTCTTTTGTCTCTTTGTTTTCCACTGCACACAGCACGTGGAGAGGAGATTTAGGCAATATTTCCAAACACTGTGAGCTCCACAGTGATTGTCCTCAGCAAACCTGGCCATAATGTGGAAATCACAATAGTCATTTATCTGCTCATCCCCCTCCCCTGTGCCCCAGCCCAAGTATCATGTGGTCAAGGAGGCATTTAATAAGACTCAATTCAAAACCCTAGATTTAAATAATATTAACGTGGTGACCCGGGCCCAGCCAAACCCAGGATATCCAAGGTAAGCCTGCGTGCTGTCCTTGATGTCTGGTGCTCAGCTGAGGGTGTTCGGATGACTGGAAGGTTACTTTATCTACTCTGGCCCTGGCATAAAAACATCACCACCTGTCTCAGTGTGACCAACCTGCTGCTGGGGTGTGGAACCTTGTCAGCCTGGTTTGTGATTCTCTCTCTTTTTCTCACCCTTTATCCCTCCCCCTTTCTTCTCCCCCCCTCCCCCTTCCCTCCTTTCCTCTTTCCTTCCCTCCCATCTTCCTTTTCTTGGTTGTTCTTTCTCCCCACCTACCTTTCTTTCTTTCTTTCTCAACTGCAGAGGGCCCCAGTCCTCTCTGCAGCAGACCTAACTCCGTTCGGACCTCTGCACCTTCATCCTTATCCGTGCTCTGATGTTACATGGGCATATCCAAACTTCTGCTGCATGCCTCACCCCTTCCAGCTTTGCTCGGGGTGCATGAGTGGCTGAGTTGTAGCATTCCCAGCCACTCAGATACCCCAACCCCAAGGTGCAGCCCCAGCCCCCAGCCCCACAAATTGTATACCTACTAGTTTGCAGACCCAGGTGTTTCTCACATCTCAGTATTTCCCAGGTCTGTCCTCTCTCATGTCCACTGGGGGCCACTCCCTAGGACAGGCATCCTCTCGTGTCTCTACAAAGCCTGCTGGCTGGTTGTCATTCTTTTTCAAGACAGGAGACATAAATGGTAATTTTCAACTCGCATGCCTGGAATATCCGGATTTCAGCCTTGGCAAGTAGAAAGTGGCACCTGTTAATGGCTTACAACTTCCTGTCATCATCAGGGCCAAGTTCAAGTGGGCCATGGCTTTCCTTGCCATCCCCTTCAAAGGCATCCAGACAAAACAGCTCTCCAAGTGTGTCATACTCACAGACTCAAAGTCAAGAACATCAAAGCCAGAGTCTGTGAGCTCCCCAACAGCTAGGGAGCCTGCTGTGGGATATCTTTCTGTATGATGGGAATATGTGTGGCTCCCATCGGATAATAAATAAAGCTATTTTGGCCTATGGCAAGAAAGCTTACAGCCAGGTGGGAAATCCAAGCAGAGATTCAGGGAGAAGAAGTGGGGGGGAGCAGGAGAGACACCAGCCGATGCCAAAGGAGCAACAAGATGCCAGCAGACTGGTAACACCATAGCCACGTGGCAACATATTGATGAATAGGAATGGATTGAGTTAAGTTGAAAGAGCTAGATAGTATATGCTAAAGCCATAGGCCATAGAGTTTGTAATTAATATAAGCCTCTGAGTGATTGTTTTATAAGCGGCTGTGGGACCATGGGTGGGAGAGATTCGTCCCGACTTCAGGGCTGGGCAGGACCCGAAAAACTTCTGGCTACAGGAGCCTACATGGGACTGACCTAAGATCTCTGCATATGGGTGACAGTTGTATAGCTTGGTCTGTTTGTAGGGCCCCTAGAAGTGGGGTCAGGACCTGTCCCCGGCTCATGAGCTGGCTTTCTGGAAACTATTCCCCATGCTGGGATGCCTTGCTTAGCCTTGGTGCAGGGGGGAGGAGCTTGGTCCTGCCTCAACTTAATATCCCATGCTTTTTTGACTCCCATGGGAGGCCTGCCCCTTTCTGAACTGAGGAGGAGTAGATGGGGGGGGGTGTAGACGGGAGATGGGAGGGAAGAAACAGGAAGAGAGGAGGGAGGGGAAGCTGTGGTTGGTATGTAAAATAAATGAAAAAATTAATATAAATAAATAAATAAACAAACAAATATCAAAGCCACGGTCCTGGGTTTCTGAGGCCGCCATCTTAGCGTTCTCAGGTCAGGCTATACCTGGAGAAGGCTCGGGCCACGTTTATCTCACATGACCTTCTCTCCCAATCAGGCCTTGAATTTGCACACGGAAGAACAAGTTGAAAGCCGTGACTCTTCAGATCACAAGACACGACTGTCTCTGCCTCTATGCCAAATTCTGCTGCCCTTCTAAGAACTCAAGCAGGAGAAAAGAAACATGGGACGGAATTCATGGGGTCTGGGTTCCCATTGCTGGCTTTCTTATTTCTCAGCTTGGTTCACTTTAAAATAGTAGTGGAGATGTCACCTAAAATTTCTGTGAGAGTTAAATCATACACTCCCCTGCCCACCTTGTCATGCCTACCTCATCTCACTCCTACCTTCCCTACAGAATCTTATCTTCACATCCCGGCTTCTAGAACCCTGCCTGCCTCCTCTCCCCTAGGAAAGATCCAGAAAGCCCCACAATGGCCCCCTTCTAGACGTTTTTTCTTTCCCTTCCTTTTACTCACTCATTCAATTTTTTCTTCTGTTTCTTTTTGTTTATTTTAATATTTATTTAATTTTTAAATATGTGTGTGTGCCTTTGTCTATGTGTGGATATGTGCATAAGAGTGCAGAATCTATTAAGTCCAGAGTTGGAGTTCATGAAGCTGGAGTTGCAGGCAGTTGTGAGCCATCTGACATGGTGCTAGGAACAGCACTTCAGTTCTTTGCAAGAGCAGCAAGCACTTTTAACTGCGGAGTCATTTATCCAGTGCACACACACAGACCCATTTTGTTTACTGAGACATGGTCTCACTATGTAGCCCAGGCTGGCCTTGAATTTTAAATCCTCCTATTTCAACCTTTGAATATTGGAATTACAGGTGTGTATCACCATGACTGGAGACTTTTTTTTTAAATTCAGGCCTTGATTGCCTATGTGTTCCTCTGCCTGTTCCATAAGCTTTACAAGTACAGGGACTGGGTCTTGCTTATCAGTGTATCCTGGGCCTCTGGTACATGTCACGCTTGGGAACATTTGTCTGGCCAGCTGACTAATACCAACCTCTTTCGGGAGTCAGAAACTTTATCTTATGCTGTGGGGTGTCTTTCTGTATGCTGTGAATATGTGTGGCTCCCACTGGATAATAAATAAAGCTACATTGTCCTATGGCAGAGCAGGATAAGGCTAGGTGGTGCATTCAAACTGAAGACGAGATGAAGAATGGTGGAGTCGGGAGAGACACAAGCCCACTGCCCAAGGAGCAACAAGATGTCAGCAGACTGGTAATGCCATGGCCATATGGCAACATATAGATTAATAGAAATGGACTGAGTTAAGTTATAAGAGCTAGCTAGCAAGAAACTTGAGCCATAGGCCATACAGTTTGTAATTAATACAAGCCTCTGAGTAATTATTTTATAAGCAGCTGTGGGACCACGGGTGGGCGAGATTCATCCCATCAGCATGGCCAGGTGGGACACAGAGAAACTTCCATCTGCATTTGGTGCCCAAACATAATGGCAAGCATTTCCACCTAAAACCTGAGAGAACTTACTAAAACAGAGCTAAGAGCAGCTTCTCAGTATGTCTCATGGGGCCATGGTACAGAGATGATGCTGTACAGAGACGCTGTGGCATTGGAACTTGAGCACAGCATGGCAGATTCCCACCGCAGTGTACGGAGGCATCTCCAAGCCACTCAGTGCACTCTATGGTGGATTTGGATTTAGCTTTTGCTGGAACAAAAAAAAAATGTTTCTGGGCTACACGCTGCTTGATGGAGGCATAAACCCACTGCTTCCCAGAGTTGGTGGTGAACATGGCTCCCAGAGCTGGTGGTAAATGCACCTCTGCCATGTTGGGAAGCTGAGGTGGGTGGAGCCAGCAGCCAGGGCTGCCACTTTGGTCCTAGCCACACCGCAGTTTAAATCAATGGTCAAAAAACGATTACAGATACACACTCATATGGAAAAAACTTCTAAACAGTTTACAATATTTGTAAAAATATACGTATTTTTTGGAAGAGAGAGGAAAAGGAATATAGGCAGTTACATAAAGAAACATGTTTTAAAAATTAAAGTCTTTAAAGAGACAATAAGAATAATATGAAAGTTAAGCCATGTAAGGATGAGAATTGCACAAAGAATCTGGATACTGCATATTATTATGTTGTTTTGGGGATTTTTAACTGGAGAGAGATACTTGATAGTAAAGACTGCTAAGTTAAACCAATACATATATTTTAAAGGTATCTTGACTTCAATATTTGCATCTAAGGATACATTGCTTTGGAAAAGAGGTTCTGCTTTTGTTTCCACAGAAGTTCAGAACCTGTGGATTATTTCCAGGCTAGTATGGTTTGATCAACCAAGACCCCGTGAAAGGTCTCTGATGACAGCCATGGCCCAGATGATCCAACATCCAAAACAGTTTCAAAGCAACTGACTGAGACAATCCAGCCTCACAGACCACTACAGTCAAGATTTAACTATAATTCTTAACTTTCTCAGGATCCCCATGAGATTGCCAATGCCCCCAATCAGCCTAAAGTAATATGGGAAGCAATGCCCAAATTCCCAACATATTGTTTATGAATGTTTGTTTTTATTTAAAGTGGGTTGAATATAAATGCAATCTTTTTCATAAAAGAAAAGGGAATACAGACATGATAGGATGAAAGGGTAGGTTATTGAATCTACTTTTATTTTTATTTATTTGATTGTTTGTTTGTTTCGAGACAGAGTTTCTCTGTGTAGCTTTGGTGCCTGTCCTGGATCTCGCTTTGTAGACCAGGCTGGCCTCAAACTCACAGAGATCCACCTGGCTCTGCCTCCCAAGTGCTGGGATTAAAGGCATGTGCCACCATCGTCTGACTGAATCTACTTTTAAAGAGCAACAACTTGTTTGAAATGTCTTACATTGCTATAAATTTTAGTTTATTGATACAAGTTAATTTTGTTATACTTTATATATATTTCTACTCTTGTTTAAAATATTATGTTTATGCAACTCATTTGAAATTGTTATATGTAATTAAGAAATACAGATTAATAAATTAGTCATCTATGATAATCCAACTTATAGTCATGTTAGTTAGGTTTTCTAGATATACAGAGATATATTTCAGATAGATAGGTAGTCTTCAAACACTTCAAAGATCTACAGAATATGGCATTTAAAATGTTTTAAGAACTTAGACTTTTCTGGACAGTGAGACACATCTGCTCCTGGCAGTACCAATTGCTTCAAAGAGCATGATGGACATCAAAGAAACTCATTATGGAGTTTGCTTTTTTTGTGGCAAAAGTTAGCCACTGGGGAAAAATGTGCCCTTCCCTCCACTGCTTGCCAGGATGCTGTATAAACTGGACATGCAGGACCCATAGGAAGGTGACCACTGAACTTTGCAAGGCAAGATGGTCCTTTAGGTTCCTGCTTCACAAAAGAAACTGCCAGACATTCTACAGGACACAGGGAGAAGCGACTGATGAACTTTGCCAGAATGGACGGAACAGTCCTTAAAATTTCCTGCTTCACTGAAAGCTAGGCCAGAGACTCTAGGCCTGTAGGCTGAAGATAGATGCCCCAATGTTACAGAGGAACTTTGGATGACTGTCCAGGAAGCCGGATGTCTCTGTTATTTCTAGAATTACGGAAGCTGCTTGCAATGCACTTCCTGTTTACTCAGGTAATATTATATCCTTCTGGGGTCTTTGATAGAGTTGAAGAGTAGATAGTTATAATTTTCCTTAGTCATGATAAAAGACAAATTAGATATGAAATTTTAGACTCACAAAAGTAGGATAGAGGACAAAATATTTTCTTTAATTTTGCCAAGTATAAATAAACTAGATATTGTAACTATAATTCTTGTTTGATAACTATTTTGCTATATATAATTTTACTGTTTTAAAATTAAAACCTTCCTTTTGATTAGACAGAAAAGGGGAAGTGCTGTGGGATGTCTTTCTGTATGCTGTGAATATGCGTGGCTCCTATTGGATAATAAATAAAGCTGCATTGGCCTATGGCAGGGCAGGATAAAGTTAGGCAGTACATTCAAACTGAAGGTGAGAGGAAGAAGGGTGGAGTCAGGGGAGACACCAGTCTGCCGCCCAAGGAGCAACAAGATGTCAGCAGACTGGTAACACCTCGGCCATGTGGCAACATACAGATGAATAGAAATGAGTTAAGAGCTAGCTAGCAAGAAGCTTGAGCCATAGGCCATACAGTTTGTAATTAATATAAGCCTCTGAGTAATTATTTTATAACCCAGACCACAGGTGGGAGATTCATCTGGACCTTGAAGCTGGGCAGGACTGGAGAAATATCCAGCTATAATCTTAGTAGACAGTAACTATCTTCCACTATCTGTCTGTCTATCTATCTATCTATCTATCTATCTATCTATCTATCTATCTATCTATCTATCTGTCTATCCATCCATCCATCCATCCATCCATCCATACACCCATCCACCCACCCACCCATCCATCCATCCATCCAACCATCCATCCATCCATCCATCCATCCATCTATCTATCTATCTATCTATCTATCTATCTATCTATCTATCTATCTATCTATCCATCTAATCTTTGTATCCATCTCTATATCTCTGCTTATCAGAAATTCCAGCTGATTTTTATTTTGTGCTATGATGTCTTTCCTATGCTTATTTCTTTAATGTCCCACCTGCACAAATTGCTGTAGTCTTAAACACAGATATGAACACTGGCTCAGGCAAGTCACAGCTGCTGACGCCTTCCCTAGCCTCAGGTATGGGACAATCTCCATGGGCTATTCCTGGAGCTCCTGGAGCATTCTGGTTAGCTTCTTGCAATGCAGTGCAGAATGCCTCCTCGGTCTCAGCATGTGAGAAATGAGATGGGGCTGATAGGACACCCCAGATTCAGCAGCTGTGTGGTCAGCACACTACCAAACATACCTTCTTTGCTTTTGAGTTATGAGTGCCCATTTGCCCATGTCCACCTGAAGGCCAGAATGAGTTCCTCCCAGTAGATGGTCACTGAGGATTTAGAACCTCACTTGGCCCACCGGTCCCTCCTCCAAAGAGCCTAGTAACATAAATACTACAGGGAAGAGGCCAAGATATGAGGCGGTGAGGTGACCTACTCAGGGTGACTATGATGGTTAATAATGACTGTCAACTTGACAGGATCTAGAATCAGCTAGGAGATGAGTCTTGAGGTGTGCCTATGAGAGAGTTCTGCATTAGGTTCCTTGAGATGAGAGGACCCGCCCTAACTGCTAGACCAGTTCAAAAGGAGAAAGGGACTGAGTAGCAGCATTCATTACTCTCTGCTTCCAGGCTGTAGATTTGGGGTGACCTGCTGTCCTCAAGCCTCTGCTCTTTCTCCACCATAATAGAATATTCTTTCCCTCTCTCCCTCCTTCCTTCCCTCCTCCTATCCCCCCTCCTTTCTTCCAGTTGCTTTTGTCTGGCATTTTGTCACAACAGTGAGAAATTCACCATTGTGGTGTGCTGATGGGATGAGCAGGAGCCTGGTACCCCACTGCCCCCAGCAGCTGCTTCTCATTCCTAACCACACCCACACATGTGAGGCCACCTCAAACCACTGCCCTTGGACCCCATGTAGCTTGAGTAGCTTCTTTGGGTCTGTGTGAAAACAAAGATATTAAAGGGCCTGACTCAGGAACCCATTACCCTAACCCACCCTGACTGCATTGCACTCTTTGCGCACACCGTGGCCTCTTAGACACAGAAAGAGTTGGAACCTCTGTCTCACCTGATAGCAGTTCCCTTACATGAAAAAACGTCTCAGACACACCCAATTTCCTCCTAGTGAAATCAACTTGAATACTCCAAGATGGAGGGACCTCACTACCCACAGAGCAATCCCTGCCATGGTAAGCATCACTTTGCAAACTCTCTCTATTGCAGGTGTCATACATGGTCTGCACCCCATGCCTACAACGGCCTCTAAAATTAATGGGCTTCTGTGGTTTCTTCTCAACATTAAAAGGTCAGGAGAGGGTTAGGCAGCCAACAAGAAGTTAAAATCCAAGCCCTCACACTGCAGATTTAGATGGCATGTTTTAATAAGGGTCTGATTTATGATGACATGCATGCCTCCTGGTGACAGTGGCTTTCTTCCTGCCAGCTTCTCGGATGGATTGCAACCCCCCTTTTATGTTTTTCTGCATACTGGCCTGCTTCCAGGAAAAGGCCACTTCCCCAAATAAATAACAGCAAATCGCAAATAAAACAACACCAGCGTCCTTCCTATCCTGGAGTTACAGATGAATTACTAGGAGTAAAATTCATGACCTAGAGCTTCTGAGCAAGGGAGCCAGGGAGTGAGTGTGGGGACCTCCACATTGTCTGAATCCCCGCCATGTGCCTCCAAGGGAAGGGTTGAGTTTCTCTTCTCCCAGAGCAGAGAATCAACAGAGAAATAATGCCGGCATGCAGCGAAGGAAAGGAGGTGAATAAATACGCCCTTCATGAGCTGGATTCAAACATTTATTTTACATGAAAAGGGGCTAATGACATTTAATAGGATAGAGGAAATCAAAAACTCATAGCCAGCAGCCACTCTTTTAAACCAGAGTTGGCGCACAACCCCCCAAGGGCTGTTTGCACCAATTCTCCAATAAATCACACACTGACTTTTAGAAAAGACAGATATTTAATTCGCGCATTAGAACCACAGGGCCATAACCACAGGCTGTAGCCCGGGCGTCCCACCCTCTTCCTCCACAGACCCTTAAACCATAGGCTATAAAAGGAGACATTAATTGGGTTATTAAGCATGAAGCACCAAGTGGGCTGCAGGATGAGGGCTGCTGGCTGACCTTTTGGGGTGGGATCAAAGTTCATGGGTCAGAGGAGAGGTTGCATTTGGAAGCCACTGCTTCCTCTTCTCCTTTGGTAGTTAAATGACCATTAACTATTTAAACTGTGGCTCTGTCTAGAGCTTTAAGCACTCTGCTGAGGTGCTGGAGTATCGAGAGCGGCTAATGGCACACCCCTCCCCATTGTCCAGGTCCAGGTCAGGTCAGCTGTCTGCTTTGGGTCTTGGAGGGCAGGTGGCAGAGGACACAGAACCGTGTGGAAGCTGGCCTCCAGGTGGCACTGTAGCCGCTCATCTCTGAGTGAAGCATTCTCTCTCTCTCTCTCTCTCTCTCTCTCTCTCTCTCTCTCTCTGACACACACACACACACACACACACACACACACACACACACACACACACACACTTCCCACCCCACCCCTCCAAACACACACTCCAGTTACCCGGTCACTCCACCCAGTTGGGCATAGAAATAGCAATGAGGCTTCCAGTGAACCCCGGAACGTGGAAAGGAACACTAGCAGCTTCCTAGAAGCAGAGGGAAGCAGGGAAGGCATCTAACACATTTCCCAGATCGCTAACATTGAGTTTCTAGTGGAAGTAGCTACTGGCTACACTCCCTAGGGGTTGGGAGGGTGGTGTCTGAGATGGAGGCACGCAGTCCTGTACACCCTGACGGGAGACATGGGGCTTCCAAAGGGAGTGCAGAGTAGAGAGCCGAAGGACAGGGCTGAGCTGACCTAGGAATACTGAAAAGGGGTACTGAAGGACAACCATGGGACACACCCCTACTCGCCCTCTGGCATAAGTAAGGCACTGTAGGATGTCACAGGCTTGGGTATGTGATGCATGGGCAAGGGACAAAGGCAAAATAAGATCTGAATCTAGCACAAGGCAGAGACATGGGGCTTTCTAGGAGGGGCACGGAGAAAACCCTGCCCCCCACTGCACACTCTGAACCTTTTTAGACACACACTCCATAAAGCTTGCCATTGAGTAGACACTAGTACAGGACAGCCCAATCCTGGGAAGTGTGTCAACTTGGGCACTAGGGAAGGAAGAAGTGTACGTGTTCATAGTCATGGTAAGGCCATCTCTTCTGCCCTCTTTGTGTTGAAAGATGTTGGCTGATGCCAAAGCCTCAGGAGGGAAAAATCGGAAGGGGCCTTGGTATTCACCCAATCCTGGCCTGGGAACAGGAATGGGGTGTGAAATGGGGTTCCCTCAGCCCACTATGGCACCTTCCTGTGATGTACAGAACCTATCCTGTGCCCATGTTCTGTTTGCTGCCAACCTGTGGCCCCTATCTTTGTTTCTGTTTGCTGTGTTTTGTTTTGTTTTACAGTTATAGTACTGGGAGTTGAACACAGAACCTTACTCATGTTAGGCAAGCGCTCTACCACTGAGCCACATCCCCAGCCCTTTCTTCACTTTTCAGTGTGAGACAGGATCTCGATAAATTGCCAAGGCTGGCCTTGAACTTGCAATCCTCCTACCTCAGCCTCCCAAGTACCTGTGATTAAAGGTTTGTGCCACTGGGTGTGGCTGCTCCCTCACCTTTGTATCCTCAACCTTCAATACAAAATCTAGAGGACCATGTGGGCAGTATTTACCCAAAGTGACAGCCCTGTCCCCACCTACCAGCACCAGCTTGTAAACAGAGGAATCTCTCCCCCGCACCTGCTTCTGAATAACCACTCAGAGGCTTAAATTAATCATAAACATTTGACCAATGGTTCAAGCGTATTACTAGCTAGGGCTTACATCTTAAATTAACCCATTTCTATTAATCTATGTATTGCCATGTGGCTGCGGCGTTACTGGTCTGCTGGTAAGTTGCTCCTTGGGCAGCTAGCTGGCATCTCTCAGACTCTGCCCTTATTCTTTTGTATCTCTGCTTTGATTTCCCACCTGACACTATCCTGCCTTGCCATAGGCCAAAGAAGCTTTATTTATCAACCAATGAGAGCAACACATATTCACAGCAAACAGAAAAGACATCCCACAGTGCCAGCTACTGATGCTCCATGGACATCAGCTGCAGGAATCACTACATGCTAGTAACAGCTTGCTGGCACACCCAAGCTAGCCATGAGGATCCATGTCCTGGTGGCTAGCTTAGCCTCTACAGAGTCAGGCTGCTATGGCCCAGAGTTGAGGCGGCAAAGAGAAGGTAGCCTTCCACTATGGCCTCTGCCACCTTGTGAAGAAAGGTCAACTGAAAGTTCTCCTAAGCTGGCATCCTGATGCAAGAGGTGATACAGGGTCCCCAACTCTGGGGGAGACTACTTGCCCCAGGACATAAATGAGACCCAGAAAGAAGTTTTGAAAAATCCTCAATGCCCCACACTTCTGAGGGCCTCTCTGTGGCCAGGCTGAGTCAGGCAGGTTGCCATGTCTCTGCATACTTCAAACAGTAGTCCCTACCCATGAGGTGGCAAGAAACCAAGGCCACTGTCACTGAGGTCCAAAAAGTGCTATTAATGGAGTGCCCCTCACCCATTATGCAGAGAGCTGCAATTTTCATGTGAAGGCTGCCAGCCGAATCACTGCTCCCATTAAAACAAAAGCCTCACTCCTAGAGGCAATTTAACACGTACATGCTTCCAAGGATTCTGACTGGCTGCTCCTGCTGTTGAAACACACACACACACACACACACACACATACAAATTTTTTTTCATGGAACCCAACGTACTATTTGCCCTCAGGCCTAGCAGAGAAAAACACATCTTGATGAACTACACTCTCTTGGCAAAGTTACCTCCAAAGTCAGCAAAGGCATGCCAGGAAGCATGCTAAAAGTCAACCATTCAGAAATCACCATGTTCATCCACTCACCAGATTGTTCTTTCTACCAACGGAGACTGAGTGACATCTATAGGGCTGGACATGGGCCCTAAAACAGTATAGCCAACTCACTTGGTGCGGGGCATGTCCATTAGGGCTTTCCAAGAACCCCCAGGGTAGTAAAAGACACAAAGGCATCGACAGAAACAGAGCATTAGTGGGAAGTCCACAGCACAGAGAACCACTGCGCAGGACTGCTCTGAAGAACAGAGGCACAGAAGTCTCCCTGCAGGGCTGACATGACAGCCCAGTGAGCATGCCTGGAAAACCTGGAGACCTGCATAAGGTCCTCCGAACCCACACAGAGGGGGAAGGAAAGAACCAACTCCACAACATTGTCTTTTGATCTCTATATGTGACCCCATACAATAATAGTAAATTTTTAAAAATGCGTTTATACTTAAGAAACACAACAGCAACAGTAGCAGCAGCAACAACAACCAGAAACCATTCAGAACCCCTGGGATCCATTGGTACCAAACACAGCGTTCAGAGCTGTCGCCATGACCACACTTGGATGGAGTGAATACTCCATAGTCTATGCAGTCTCCAAAGCCAAACTCGAAAGAGTTCAGCCCACCACAAAGAGAAAAGTTTGTCTACACCCTCTGAACACTGGGGACCCCTTGGAGGTTAGAAAACCCACCTGCTCTATCCATGCTTCTTTTAGCTGCTTGTTTTGAGCCCCTCTGGACAGTTTGCTTGAGTTGCTCTCGTTGTGAAAACTGTCAGTCTCCCAATAAAGGAAGGAAAAACTAGAATCTTCTAAGTCTCCACTAGGCCCAAAGCCTGTTTGGCTAGGCATGTCTGCTCAAAAACAGACAAGGATGCTGACCCATCCATGCAATGCCACCTAGGACCAGCCACCCTGAACTTGAACTCCTGCATTTGCAAGATAAAGGGAATTTAAATAATTGAAAGGAGGAAAGTAGGAAAGAAAGGAAGGGGGAAAAGGATAGGTAGAAAGAGAGAGGGAGGGAAGGAGGGAGGGGGAGGGAGGGAAGGAGGGAGGGGGGAGGGAGGAAGGGAGGGGAGAAGAAAAAGATGAAAAGAAGAAAAGAGAGCGAAGAGCCAGGATCACATTGTCCGCAGACTAGCTCACTTCCTGACACATAGTAGGCCTTTTAATAAGGCTTTTTTTTTGTTGTTTACATGAAGTAGATGAAGTCAATAGATGTGAATAAGGTTAATCTCAACCTGCTGTAAAATTCCTTTTCGTCACAGTGCAGATCGCAGACTCATGGATGAGCCGGTATTATTCCAGGAGAACAAGTAATTGCTGATGGCAAGCTGGCAGGTGATGGAGGAATGTCAGGAGCCAAAGCTGCCAGCTTTGGGTTCTGAAGCAGCTGTGTCCTTAATTACGTCGCTTGATTTATACTCTATTAAATCTGTATATAAGTAACCCATTTCTCTGGAAGCATTTAAACCTCTTCTATTCCACCAAACACACTGCTTTTATTTCAAATAAATGTAGCCAGCTCTTTGGGGAACATATGGTATATTTCTCTCTTATTAATAATTCAGTTCAAATGAGCAAAAATTAGTTGGTGCAGTTACGGCTGATTTTGTCCTGAAAAGATCTGCATTAATTTTAGACGTTTTGTAAATTGGGCTATTAAATAAAAGCATTATATGTGAATTACCCTTTAAATTTTAAGCAACTTGGTAGTTTAATGGTATTTTCTAGTCAGATTCATTTTCAATCTTTAAAAAATTATAGTCATTATGGTAAGACAAATTTTTGAAACCTGCTCCTTCTATCCAATTACATATTGTGCTAATAAGTAAACTAGAAAACTTTTATGTCCTCATTTCAGTGGGCAGCCCTGCCTCACCCCATCTTTTGTGGGCATCTGTCTTCTGGAATGATGGAATCCAGAGGGAGGTTGATCCTGACCGAGCAGGTTCACCAACGAAGGACCAGGCTCCAAGGTGAGAGAGAGGTGGACAGGAAGAAGGGGATTTGTCATCATGTTCTTGAGTTTGTCTCCAAGAACTCTCTGTTGATTGAATCTCCACACTCAGGGTTCAGAGGTCAGGGAGGAAGGAGATGACAAGGCTCCAGCTTAGTGGTGCCGCCAGAAAGACCAACCAAGAGAAATGGACCAGACTTCCTGGAGGACACACAGATCTGTGTGTCTCTGGGATAGGATCCAGGTTAATGATAATGCTGGGAGGGATACAGAGCTAGCTTGGCTCCTTGCAACATTTGGTGTTGATTAGTCAGCCATGTGACCTTGAACTTGACCCTACCCTGGGCTTCAGTTCCTCTGTATGCCACATGGAGATATAATCTGCAGTGCGACCTTGGTTGTAGAGATCAAATGGGAAAATGAATGCCTACTGCCTACCACTTATTTACTACAGCACATGGTTTGTGTTGGTATTTTAGTAAGTGGCCATTGTTAAGACACAAAGAGCTGCATAGACAGGCCATAAGGTTTCTTCTGAAGTTAAAGAGCCAAACTTCACCAAGGTGATGGCTTCATCAGTAGAAAACAGGGTTGCTCAAGAGAATGCTCTTGTGCCAAGATGACTGCCCAAAGCAGGTGAACCAGGGTTTCCTCTCTCTCTGGCGAGCAGAGGGCACTAGTTGAAATTCAAAGAAAAATTATGAAAGATGCAAAAGGAAATAGGAATGTGCTGTGCTATAACCTGCAGAATTCTGGCCCCCAGGACATTGCTTTTGTGCAGGCCTTAAAGGAAGTGGGTACATCAAGAATGGCAGCAGGGTTGGCTCTGGTCATTTCTGTAGTCATCAGGTGGTCAGAAAGTTTCCAGGAGAGCTGTCCAGTGCTGAAACCTGGGCAGCAATGACACTGTCTACCACTACTGTCAGAGGAGGACCCTAGAGGTGACAGGCCAGTGAGTGGCTTCAGAATGAAAGGACTCTCCGTGAGTAGACTGAAAGCAGGCATTCAGGAGCAGGTGATTGGTCCCTTAGACACAGCAAGAATTAATGTGCCATTGGTAATCCAGTCATGTAGTTGGTGATGAGAATTATGACAAGAGATAAATAACACGACGATGAAAATAAGCATCACTGATCTGTCTCCTAAGACAAGAGAAAGGCAGAGAGATGGGGAAGTGAGCTGGAAGAATCCAAAGTCCTCGTGCTTGGATAGAGCAACCCATTAAAAAAAAAAAGGCTTATTCTGTCATGAGTGGGAGATGAGCATCCGTGCCTTCCACACTCTAAGTCTTCCAAGACAACTTGAGTCTGAGATCATAGTGCCAGAGAATCAAGTCACCTGAGTCCTGTGAGGAGGTTAAGGATGTCATAGCAAGAGTAGAGGACTGTTGTCATTTAAGACACACAAAGAGCTAACTAGGGTCTAATAAATCTAGTCTTTGTACATGTGTGCTTAGCACAGCTTGTGCTAGGGCGATGTTAGATCAACCCCCAAATCTCAGTGGTTTAATTCAGTGAGAATGTTTTTCTAGTTCAGCTGAAGTTTCATGGGGTATTTGGAAGCAGGGGATTTTTTTCTCTTTAACAGATGGGTCAGGAGAGGCACGGATCTTGCAGAGGAGGTTTTGATGGACCCAACCTGGAAAGAAGGCATAGACCAATAATGTTCAACTTGCGGGTCATGACCCCTTTGGGGTCAAATGATCCTTTCACAGAGGTCATCTAAGACTATTGGAAAATACAGGTATTTACATTACAATTCATAATAGCAGCAAAATTACAGTTATAAAGTAGCAACAAAAATAATTTTATGGTTGGGAGATCACCACAACATGAGGAACTATATTAAAGGGTTGCAACATTAGGAAGATTGAGAACCACCGACATAAACATGATTTTCCAGTGAAAACTCTATCATAGGTCCACACCAAAGAAGACTAGGAGACATAGTCCAACACCGTGCCACAGAAGAGGAGAGAAAGGACAGTTTTGAGTGTAAGCAGTCTTTGCTAAGTGCTTAAATACCCCAAGAATACAACTTTTAAAACACTACAAACCACCAGTAAATAGTTTGCAACCATTTTTTATTATTATTTTTTATTCCTAATTCCTCCCTCAGCTTGGTTGTGAGTTGACTCCTTTCTTCCTTGAAATCATCCAGTCATGACCCTCACACCTCTGAAGCCTGAAAGAGACTCAGACTCAATCAGTTCTGCTATAAACCTGATAAAAAGAAAGTGCTCCCAAAGGCAAGGGCAGATGCTTTAGCAGGAATGCCCAACCTCTCTCCATCACCTATCCCACTCTTCATCTGTGTCCTTCATCCACCCTAGAAATGGAGGGATTTACCCAGCTTGCCCCAAATCTTTATGTGGTTGTCCAAACTGGATAGAATCTGCCAGTTTCCAAAGTCTGATTGATTACTCCAACCAAAATAGTCATTGACTAAAAAAAAAAAAAAAGAATTCTGTTGCCTTCTGTTGAGAAGGACCCCACACAGCTTCCAGACTGGGTCAGGAGGGCTCAGACACACAGTCACCAGAGCTTCAACTGGGTCCGGCCACCAACTGCTCGCCACGCAAACAGATGACATGGGCAGCTACGTCTCTGACCTCTCCATTTCTCACGCAGTGGGAGTGACCTCATAATTTCTCCATCATGGCTTCTTGGGGTCTGCTTAGATGAAGACACATTACCATGTGCTAAGCAAGGAACAGCTGGTGGGGAGTGGGGGCCAAAGCCTGGGTGATCATGGCTAATCATTATTAGCCTGTGGTGAGAGACTTATCAATAAATTATACAAAAATAGCCACTAGCCAGGATAGCTTATGCCAGGCCCATTTCATTCATATTTCAGATGGAAGACCCAGTGAACAATTCCAACTACAAGGTGCCACTCGCAAACCTGGTGAGGAAGGCCAGAGACTCTAAAGAGCACAATTCACATCCTATGAAAGAGCACCCAAACCTATAGGGCAATGGAGATTTTTTTCCCCCTTCTCCTTAGCTGAAGTTATTATCACAACTGCCGGGGAATTTGTGAGATTGGGAGACAAGGATCATAACGATTCTTTGGAGACCCGTCAATCACTGCAAACTGCTACCAGAATCGAAATTACATCTGCATTTGAATTAGCAGCATTACTCGCCAATTTAGATCAGAGTGAACATTTTTCCATTGAAGATGGAATTAAATTAGAAAATGAGTGAGTCTTTAATTTCCAGATTATAAATCACTGAAAATAATTCAACTCCTGTACCTTAAGGCCAATTACATTATCCTAAGCGACATTTTATCTCCCAACCTTCGGAGTGATTTGGTGACGGGAGCCTTCACACAAATCAGTCTTGCTATAGTAGTAAGAAATATATCTGCCTGCAGAGTCACACACATAAAACACCAGCAACCGTTTTAATGCCGAAGCTTATTTTACATGAAATTTGATTGTCTGTTTGATGGTGTATTTTTGTGTTCTAATGAACTGATGCATCAGCTGGATGTGAGGTGTGAATTACACTCAATTGACTTGGTCCTGGTTGGGGCATCTTCATCCCTTCTCATCTTTTCCTCTCTCCCTTGGCTTGACAAAAGGTAAAGTTGCTGGGCGTGGTTTCATGTCCGAGCGTTCTGCCCCTCATCTTTCTCTACTCGTGACACTTCCTTCTCTTGGTTCCATTACTTCTGTCTTGGGCCCTGGTCTGAGATCAGCGTCTGTTACTGTCTGTGGATGGAACTCCTCTAAGCTCTGTCACTCATACCTGTCCTTGCAGTGAAGGGCTTGGTGCAGAGCAGGTATTTGGTATCTGGTGTATAAAGATGGAAGGACTGAGTGGCATTAGATCAGCCTGTATTAGTCTAGGTTCTCTAAAGGAAATATATGCTATAATGTATATACCATATATATAACCATGTATATCATGTGTAATAATGTATATACTTTATATGTAACCATATATGTGGTTATATAGATATAGAGAGAGATATAGATAGATAGATTTATTCTATCAATTCTGTTCCTTTGGAGTACCCAGATTAATATATGGTATGTATGTATATATGTGTGTGTATTCATAATATATATATATATATGTGTGTGTGTGTGTGTGAGTGTATTCCAGTCTACAGCCTATAAACCACTCTACTAATAAATACCATATGTACATATATATGCATATACATACATATATACATATACATATATATATAATGTATACACATAGTCTGGGTAGTCCAACAATGGCTGTCTCCTGGTGGAGATAAGGCCAAGGATCCCATGGTTGTTTGGTTCATGAGACTGAATGACTTCAGTAGTCCCAATCCGGTGCTGAAGTCTCAGGGAATTCCTAGAGAGCAGCTGGTCTTCAGTCTGTGTCTGAATCCCAGAGATGTAGGCTCTAATAGCAGCAGGGGAATGCCTCAGCAACAGAATAGATGAACTTGCCAGCAAGAGTGAGGACAAGCAGGCAAAATATAAAAGCTCCCTTCTTCTATGTCCTTTTATGTGGGTTACCACCAGAAGGTATGGCCCAGATTTAGTGTGGGTCTTCCCACCTCAAATTATCTGAACAAGAAAATCCCTCACAGGCATGCCCAGCTGCTTGGGTTTTAATTGATTCCAGATGTAGTTAAGTTGGCAATCACGATTAGCTAGCACATATCCCACCTGGCGCTGTAATCAAACAGCATCAATGGCAGGGAGGGGGTGGCAAACAGATCAGAGGCAAGAAGGACACAGAAGTCACTGACACTCATGCCTGGTCCATGGTCACACGTACACTGGGGGCTTCCCTGGATGCCTCCATTGCTGCAAAAGACGCTCATGTTGTCCACAGTATACCTTCATAGGCAGGACGGCTCTCACAGCTTGGCATCACTAAGCATGACTTGTCACTTGTTGACCACCATGCCCTCCCCCACGCAGTCCCCGAGACGCTGGTGCCTTGTGTTTGAGGAATAACGAAGGAGTGTGAGGGAAGGATGGCAAGACCATGAAGACATTGATGATCATCACACACTTTCCCACAGAATCCGAATGCAACCTGGCTTCCTCCTCACTACTGTCATCCCAGTCATCCTCAAGGAAAGGAACCAGGAGAGCAGAATCATGCCGGATCTGTACTTAGCTACAAGGGAATAGGATGGTGGGAGAGGGGCATTGAGAAGATGGGAGTGTGAGGTTGGAAAGGGGAGAGGCCTGTTGGCTCATTGCCTGGAACATTTCCCAGCTCTGAGACCTCAAATAAAAACATCCCACTAGTTACCAGCTCTCTCCTTGGTAGAGCCACATAGTGACATCTTTAGGGGAGGTTCCCCCATACACCAGCTGCACGCAGCTCTCTGGCCCCCACATCTGTGAGACTCTCATTACCAAGAGCTCCAGGTCCAGTGCTGTTAGACCCCCAAGCACAGAGATCCCAAGGCTTCTGTCCCAGCAACATGTTAGACCAGGGAATTTTCTGAAATAAGAGTCCAGGATCCCAGACTGTGTTGTCAAAGGCTCCAATGGAGTTGCTTAATGATGGAGGGTTGGGGCGCAGTATGTGAAGAGCTGTTGACCTATGTTCATCAGGCAGTGAGGGCTTCTGCAAGTTGTGCCAACACCACTGGGGTTCTTCCCCAGATCCAAGAAATACAGTGAAGCTGTGACCTCAGGAGTCAGAAAACCACACCCTCTCTACTCCCCACAAAGACATGAGGCCTTTGGGTCTTCACCAAGAACATTCCCACACCAGCACTCTGCAGTATCAGGAGGGAGGAGGTGCAGGCAGCACCCCCTTTAGGCTGAGCTGAGAGCAGGTGGCCAAGAGCAGGGCTGGGTGACACCGCTCTCCCCACCCCATGTGCCACTCCACCTCAACCTCCTGTATACAAATGCAGACTCATGATCATGTGCACGCATGTGCATACATGGGTAGGCCTATAGGCACACATACCTGGCCCTTGCTCTCTTCCAGTCAGTGAGCTCACCTTGTCCTGGGAGTCACATCTTTCCTTCCTGGTGTCCTTTACTATAACCTGATGAGAAGTTCACCTTCCCTGTCCCCTTGCCCCAGCCTCACATCACATGAATGTTAGGAAACTGGGTGACTGTGAGAAACAACCTGTCTTGTCCAGTGACCTTGAAGCGTCGGGAGTGAAGATTTTCCACCTCTTTTGGAGACACCAGATGATACATAGAAATGCTTAAACTGCTTGTGCCTCACAGTCCCTGGCCCTGGAGAAGAACCTGCCCTCTCAAGGGCACTGTCTCCCTGGCTGTCTCTATAGACCCTCTTCTACCTCTCCTTTGCCTCCCTCATTCCTTCCTATCCCATCTTCTTCCTTCCTTCCTCCCTCCATCCTTCTCTCTTCTCCCTGTGTCTCTCTCTCTGTCTCTGGGTCTTCCCTCCTCCTCCCCTCTCTCCCTCTCTCCTTCCCTGCTCTCTCTGTCTCCATTTGTCCTTCCAGGACTTCCCCTCTCTCTCCATCCATCTCCCACCTTCTCTCTCCTCTCTGACCCAGTCCCCTTTGGGGCTCTGAATTATATCCCAGTAATATCTTGGGTCTTCAACTAAGCAGGACTTGCCCAGACATCCTGGCCTATTTCTGACCTGACCCCTCTCCCTCCTGGAGTTGACCAGCACCTTCAACATTCAGGTACCAACCCTGCTGGGACCCTAAGCCACAGAAAACTCATCTAGCTAGTTGTTCTGTGGCCACCCTGCCCGCCCTGCCTGGCGTCCTACAAGCAGTGCGGCTCCCTGGGTAGGATGCACCTTTTGTGAGGCCGACCATGTCCGCTTGCCTCCCTGTAGAAACACTTCTCCCACTCGCTGCAGGGGCAGCCCAGCTCACAGCTTACACTTGCTCATGGCTGCAGGGGTGAGGAGGTGCCTCCAACAGAAAGACTATCCTGAGGAGGGGTATGGTAGGCTGTGCTCAGAAAACAGCAAGAATGCTCTCTCCAGTAAAATTCGGAAAGACCACATCCACTAAAGACCTCCAGTTGGTGCCTGGGGGCCACGCCTAGCCCAATCAGGAGAAGAAGGTGCTATGGGCCTCAGATTCTAAGAGCCACGGACTTGGAGTCTGCACTGTGGCCAGTGCGTGCCTGCCTGTAACTCTGGTCTCCCATCCAACCCCATGATTTGCCCAGGGTCACTCAGTCAGTGGCGGGGTTAGTACTAAATCCAGGACGGCTGCCTGTGGTACATGTCTCACAGGAGCCACAAGGCTCCAGGAGCTCCTCCTAGCCCAGCCCCAGGAATCAAGCACCATCTGACATGCAGGGCCACCATGTTGCTCCTACAGCTGCACTCCAGACACTGTAGTCTGACTATTGCTACTCTCTGATTCTCGCACTTCCCAACATGACTGTGGGCTTCCAGACTAAACCAAGAGGGTACACTCTTGCTCAGTGTGCACAGCCTCCATTCTAGAGTAAAACAGAAGGCTTCAAGGACCCCTAAAGAATCTCACAGGCAACAGAAGCCAACATCTGAGGATCATACTGCCAGGTTATCAGGGCCCTCAAGAAACTGGTACATGGGCCAGTGAGATGTCTCAACTGTCTCACTGGTGGGTGAAGGTGACGGTGGGTGACGAAGGTGCCTGCTGCCAAGCCTCCCAACCTAAGTTCAATCCCTGGGACCCACATGGTAAAAGGAGAGAACCAATTTCCACGAGTTGTCCTCCAACTTCCATAAGCACTCCATAGCACAAGTGTGACCACACACACACACACACACACACACACACACACACACACACACATGTGCACACACACAAACTAAAAAAAGAAATAAGTAAATAAATAAGTAAATGTGATTTTAAATTAAGAAAAGGGAAAGAAATGGGTACAAGTCAGTTGAGCACTAGAAAAGGTAACAAGAGGCAATTGACATCTGGTATGACAGGTTCCATGGACAATTATTCCCACCGGCTTTGAGATTGTTTGACCCATGTCAACTTGACACAAGCTAGAGTCATCAGAGGAAGGAGTCTCAGTTGAGGAAAGACCTCGTTGAGATCCAGCTGGAAGGCATTTTCTCATTTAGTGGTCAATGGGGGAGGGCCCAGCCCATGTTGGGTGGTGCTATCCCTGAGCTAGTGGTCCTGGGTTCTGTAAGAAGGTGGGCTGAGCAAGCCAGGGGAAGCCATCCAGTAAGCAGCACCTCTCCATGTCCTCTGCATCAGCTCCTGCCTCCTCTGGGATCCCGCCTTGTTTGAGTTCCTGCCCTGACTTCCTTCAGTGATGAACAGCAATGCTGAAGGGTAAGCCAAATAGACCCTTTCCTCCCCAACTTGCTTTTTGGTCATGGTGTTTTATTGCAGCAGCAGAAACTGTAACTAAGACAACTCCTGTTGCCTATGTTTCCTTGGTGGCCCCTGTGCTCTGAGAGACATGTGGGAAAAGTCACCTGGGACTCGTTCTTTCAAGGTATAGAAGCAGGCATGGTGTGGGTGGCAGGCTGCTCTGATTCTGGGCTCCCCTCTGAGGCCCTTGCACCTCACAGCTCACTGGCTGTAGGCTCTGAGTCAGGGTGAAACACACTTTTCCTGGCCCCAGAGCTTCATGCTATGGCCAAGTCCCAGCTGCAGACAATTGTGGGGCCTGTGACACAGGAAGCCCTCCCTGTCCCTACAAACACTTCCCCTCCCCCACCCCATCCTCTGTCACAGACATTAAATATTTATGAGTTCTTAAAAAAAAGAAAAGAGAAGAAAAAGAAAAAAACCCCACAGAGCTCAGATAATGCAAGTTGTCTACCAGGCAGGGAGATTGCTAGCCGATAAGCAGTGTTTAGAGTCACCATGATACGCTTCATATTGTGATCTGATTGGGGACCATATTAAAACTCGCTGAGGCTATTATACCTAATTTTTGTTTCAATTCAGGCAATATTGCCACTGCTTACTGTGATTTCTATTTATTTTTTCCTATTGTTCGTGTTTTATTGGGGTTGTGTCCGTTTTATCAAGCGGATCTCCCCTGAAAGGGAGGTCACACTGTGTTTGGACCTCAGGGATTTTTTTTTTTTTTTGGTGTTTTTCTTTTAAAGGGGTTTCTGCTTGGTCTGAATTCACTCAAATCCCCTCCATGCTAATATAATTCTTTCTTTACTCTTGTCCAATTATAATATTTCTGCCAGCACAAAACCTGACAGCTTGATATTTAAAAGCTGTATAAACTCTCATCATCCAGTTTTATGTTCCCGTTTTTTCTATGATACCATTGGATTTGGGTGAGTGCTACATAAAATGTGTGCATTGAAGGGTTTCAAATCAAGTTATCTCCTTCATCTATAAAAATTGAATTTTAAAGGTTATTTTAATTATAAGTTTAAACCCAGGCACTAGTAATGATAGGGGCCGCTCCTGCCCAAGCGTTCCTTCACCTTCCTGGGGTTGGGGCCAAGCTGGGAAATTCTGTTATTTCCTGAATGAAATGCAATTTTGTAAAACAGGATATTATTTTTTAAAGTATGATACACTTTGCATAACTCTCTCTTCCTGGTATGGCTCAGGGAGGTGGGGAAAGACAATGTACCTCAAGCCTTGCAGGACCCTTTCTGCAGAGAATACGGGGAAGAGATTGTCTCCATTTCCCAGCACCTCGAAGCCATATTTAAGTATCTGGCTGGCTGGGGTACCAGCAAGAATGCCACTTTACCAAAGAGTAGAAAGAGTGAAAAATAACAAATGAGTAAAATCCTAATTTCAAGCCTTTTCTTTTCTTTTTCTTTCTTTCTTTTCTTTTCTTTTTTTTTTTTTTTTTTTTTGAGATTGCAATCTAAACTCCTTTGGTTTAAGGGGGTGGGGGAAATCAGTGTTCTGTGGGCTCCTGCACCACAAGTTTCTAAACCTGTTATTGAAGCCATGATTGAAATCTGACAAAAACAGGCCATGCTTTATAATAATGTCCCGCAGCCAAAGTATGGCACCAATAACTAAACAATACTTTATCACCTTCTCCACTTTCAACAGCTCCCATTAATATTGAGATCAGAGTGCTGGGCCCTCTATTCCCCAGCTGACTGCCTTAGTGACAGCACTGGCTAAGGCAGTGACATTGAAAAATATTTGCCATGACATGGCCACAAATCACAGCCAGACAAGTTTAAAACTCAATATTCACTCAACTTGCATCTGCTATTTTCTTGTTCCAATTTCTAAAACACAATTATTACGTGTTCTCTTCTCCAAAACAGCACAACATAAATGAGTGTGTGCTAAGCACAGAGTTCAGCGGGGGAGATAAAAAAAATTAACTCCTTAGGAATGGCCAGTAGTAGGGTCACTTCAGAAGCCAGGAAGTAGCGCTGTGGAGGCAGCTGAGAATCCAGACACTGCACTGGGGACAGTGCCTGCTGCCTGGACTGTCTGGGACAATCACAGCAGCCCAGACTCAGCTTGCAATTATTTGTGGTCCAGGGTTTACTCGACAGCCTAATTTTACACGTATCGATTTTGATTTCCAGCTTTCTCGAGATGCTGAAGCAGATGTTAGTTCACTTGGCAACTGCCCCTCGTTCACCGAGGCTGTGGTCAACGTTAACAGAACGTGTCCCACCCACCTGAGTCCTGTGGTGCATGGCTAACCTCGTGCCAGCCAGCCACACCTGAGCCCTAACTAGACTCAGGTACCCTTCAAAAATAGAGAATGGTGCCATGCACACCAGCCCCTTCGGGGAAACATCTGCTTGAGGCCTGGCCTCCACAAGGTTAGGAGCACAGTAGTTCTTCTCTGAGAGTGCCACTGACAGGGACTATTGTCCAGGCACAGAACATGGAGACTCCCTGTGGTTCTCAGGTCTGGAATAGTAGCTGGCACTCAGCAATGCCTAATGGGGAGTGAGGATGTAGGACATCAGGTGATGACAGGGAGAGCCAGTGAGGCAGTGAGGTCCTGGTTCTGCTGTGAAATCACCACAGGGCCTTAACCGAGTACCTGTTCTTTCTGAATCCTTGGATCTCTTTGGTTAGTTTAGGGTGATTCAGGGCCACCTCCAGAACTTAAGTCCTATTTTGTGAGACAATCAATACTGTGGACACAGATCTGACATGTTAAATAAGTTCATTATAGTGACCTGCTGGTTCTGGACGGTATGGCAACAGTCTTCTGAGCCCGAGCAATGGGAATGTACCCATTATACCCTAGGGTCTTCTGCATGACTTTTCTTTTAAACAAAAAGATGACCCATTGGCTATGGATATTAGACTTGTAAGACACTAAATTCAAATGAGATGAAGATTTGGGAGTTGCCCATTGTATTAAATAACCCACAAGTCATTGGTGATGTCTTACAAAACTGTTTAAGAGCGCATCATCACAGAGAATGCAACATAAGGTTTGTATCTTCAATTCACATTGGACAAGGTTACCAGATCAGCATGAGAAACCCAAAGGTAGTCCTCTTGTCACCTTGCGTTTATCTGCATGATCTCAGGGACAGGAGCATTCACGGCATGGCCTTCTCAGCCCTGCTCCATGAGAAGCACAGTCTGCCATAGTTATCTAATCTTGGTCTCCCTATAGACTATTGTGAAAGTCTTTTGGACCACATGACCCTGTTGGGAGGAGCCACAGCCAGAGCCTCATTAATAAGAATAAAGAGTTGAATACCAGCCAGAGCCTAATGCATGATGGGAGGAGACATTTGAGGGAGGAAGAGGGTATGTTTTTTGCATATGCCAAGCATATGAATTTCTGCAGGCAGAAGGGAGGCTGTAGTAAACTATGTTTCCGAAGCTGGGATATGTTCCCTCCGAAATGACCTTGTGCAAGTATTTGCCATTCTCTCCTGACCATCTTCTTGGATCTGGGTAGGTCTTCTAAACAAAGCATGATGGAGGGTGCTATGAGACTTTGGAGAGGTCATAACATGTCTTTGTGGTGTCTCCTTTGCTGGTTGGTTGGTTCCCTCTTGGAGCCCAGCCGCCATACCTCAAGTCAGCAGCTCAGAACTCCTAGCCATGGGAGGGAGGCCACTCTGGACATCGGCCTTCCTAACCCACACTGGCCTTCCTAACCCACACCACACAAAGTAGAAGGTTTGCCTGGTCAACCAGGTGAAGGCTTTGTGGCGGAAGTGCTCCACCCTGTTTCTCTGGCTGGGGTTCATCCAACCTAAACAGACAGAGCCCTAGAGGTTTAGCTAAGGAAGGACAAGCAGAAAGAGAAACCAGACTCTCTGTGCTTGGCTCCAGCAATGTGGGAAGGGGTCACTTGGTGCCAGGTAATATCAAAGGAGTGAGCTAATTCAACTCTCTGAGAGGGAGACCCCTCTTGGGGAGCCTGCACATGGATCCCTAGTCATCAACTTTTGAGCCACTTAGCCTCTAGGAGCCCTTTGGTTACAAGCACAAGTTGAAGGCCAAGCGGGCTGTGGGGAATTCCCTAGGAGAGACTTCAGTGGAACTCAGACCCACATCAGGGCCAACCTCCTGCTTCAACTCAACATTTCCCTGGAGGCCCTCCTTTTTCCAGTTTACTGCAACATACCCTGTTCATCTACCAGGATAGAAACATACACACACACACACACACACACACACACACACACACACACACACACACACACGCATATACATTCACATACCTTCAGAATAGCAGATGTGTAATTCCTGATCTCAGAATTCCATTTCTGCCACCCAGGAGCCCAGAGAGGTACCTGCTGGGTAAACTACTGTGTCTGGAATTGCCCACCTGGGGCCACAGGAGCCACCTGGGAAGTGCCTGTGCTGGAGGTGACCATACATCTCCTAAAGAACTAGAGGGACTCAGAGACAGACTCCTCTTCCTAACCCAGCTCAGGGGGAAGCACTCAGAATCTCTGATCACCTGAGAAGGAGGCCGACAACTCATTTCAGAAGGGAGCTTGAGCACAATTGTCTCGATTATGGAAAGAACTCTCTCATGTGAGACAGGCCTTTATGAATAAACTAAATACGGCCAGTATTAAAGGCAATGGTGCAAATGATTGACTAGCTTGCTGTTCCCACCCTCCCAGCGGCCTTATGCCAAGATGAGGGCTGGATAACAAGATCTCCGCATGTTTAAGGAAAAAAAAAAGCTCGATTTTCTTCCTGCTGCCGCTATTGGGAGCATACAATTTAAGTCACTTCCCAAAGGTGACTGGTCTCTGGATGGGCCTAAGCCACAGATTGCAAAATCAGGAAGGCCCACAATTTGGGGACCCCATTCTTTCTGCAATTAGGTATCCTTTTGCTATGGTCTACATATAAGCCCTCTCCTTACCCAGAGGGTCAGTGGTGTGTCCATTTGTATGACAGTGTGACCGTGGGATAAGGAGAGCTGGGTACTCAGGAGTCACTGGGGGACTTGGGGATCTATGCACCCACAGAGCAATGCAAGACAGGAGTTTGGAAAGTTTCCACTCATCCTGTTCACCTGCAAAGGCTACTGCATGACTCCTCATCAACCACCCATAGAGAAACCCCAAGGACCATCCAAACCTGCAGCAGGAAGTCACAGAGGTAAACTGGGCATCACACTTAGCATTGTCCTGGTCACTCCCTAGCTGAAAGAAACTGGCTCTCATAAGATGCCTGATCTGGGCCCACCAAGGCTACCAGAGTTGCCTATCCAGCATCCCAGCTCCACCTCTGGAATAGAGCCTGGCTCCTGGGACTGAGCCAATGTGACCTGACCCAAAAGCAGGCCCTTCCCAGAGATATGAGGTCCCCCCTGTAGTCCCCTCCTTCCTGCTCCAGGGAAGAGGGGAGGCAGAGTCAGCAACTCTCAGAAGCAATCTGTATCTGTTATTTTTCTCATTGTTGTAACAAAATACTTGAAAAGGGCAACTTACGGATGGAAAGTTTTCTCCTGGCTCACAGTGGGAGGGTGCAGTCCGTCACAGCAGAGACGGCAAGGCGGCAGGAGCGTGAGGAAGCTGGTCACACTGCGTCCACAGTCAGGAAGAAGAGAGGGATGAATGCTGCTGCTCAGCACCCCTTCTCCTTTTCATGTCATCCAGGACTCTAGCCAACGGGGTTCTGCTGCCCAGGAGCTGAAGCAGAGGCCACGAAGGATACTGCTCACTGGCTTGCTCCCTAGGGCTTGTTCAGCCTGCTTTCTTACAACACCCAAGCCCGCCTTCCCAGGGACAGCACTCCTGGGCCCTCACCCATCGGTAATCCATCAAGAAAATGCCCTACAGACTCGCTTATGGGCCGTCTAAGGGAGGCATCTTCTCACTTGAGGTTTCCACTTCGGAGGTGATTTTAAAAAACAAGAGCACTGTGAAGTGCTTGCCTGGGGCTCCTAAGAACTCAGTTACTGTGGGCTGCTGTCGTCCCTCTGCTCTTCAGTCCCTCTACTCCATCTGTGTTCATCTCACCAGTGGGAACCATGAGCCTACTATGTGAGACATAATAATGATCCTGTCTGAAGACCCTTGTGCCCCCTTGTACCACAGCACACGCTGGGCACATGGTGAGCACTCAGGAATTACTAGGTGGGGGTGGTCATCAACAGCTACAGTTGACTTCTCATCCAGTCTTACACATGAAATGTGCTTGACTTCATAACCCCAGTAAAGGTCAGGGGTGGCAGTAGCCCAAGAGCAGAACTGTCACACTGGAAAAGGCTCAGTCCCGCGGCCATGGTAACACAATCTGCCGGCCTCATACAACTGTTGCCCGTGGCGATGTCTCCTAGTGTACCCCCCTCTTTGCTGGACTCTGCAGGCTCTGCAAGCACCCCAAGGTGCCTCGTGCTCTCCCTTCCTGCTCCCAGTTCCCACCTGACCGAGCGTCTCCCTTCTCTGTGGCCTTCTCACAGAGAAGGTTTGTCTTCTCCTCTTCACTCTGTCAAGCAGGTGCTGTGAAACTTCTCCCTCGAGATGAGACAGCTTATGGCCTGAGGATCCACAGAGCCAGAGACGTCTGTGTGTCCTGCCTCTGTAGCACGCCAGACCCACAGGCCCTGGCACATGTGTACATGGGCTCCAAAGTAGGCAAACAAAAAAGACTTTGAAAACTCCCAAACCCAAAACAACCCCAAAAAGTTGACTTTCATCCAACCACCACATTTTAATAAGAAGGCAAAAAAAAAAAAAAGAATGGGGAAGGATTCTAAAATTGGATTCACAAAAACTGAGCTACTATTAATCCAAAGCCACAAAACCATCAAAACAAGAATGAAAAAGGAGCTGGGCAGTGGTGGCGCACGCCTTTAGTCCCAGCCCTTGGGAGGCAGAAGCAAGTGGATCTCTGTGAGTTCAAGGCCAGCCTGGTCTACAAGGCAAATTCCAGGACAGCCAGAGCTACACAGAGAAACCCTATCTTGAAAAAAGAAAAAAATAAATAAGTAAAATAAAAAGAATAAAAAAGGAAAGGCTGAATAATTTTAAAATTATACCATTTAGTATGTATGTGCCAAACATTGTTTGTTCTAAGTACTGTGTGTTCTAAGTGTGTGTGCGCACACACACACACACACACACACACACACACACACACACACAGAGCGAGATCTCCACCACTGACCTTCCTCAGCAGGCCCCATATAGTAACTCAGTGACTCCCCCTAGCAAAGCTGCATCTTATCTGGTATTTTGTCCTCATTCTGGTAATGAAGAAGAACGCATAGCACAAGGGAGCCTAGTCCTCAGTCAAGGTCAAAAAGACAGGAAACGGGGGGGGGGGGGGGGGGGGGGGGGGGGGGGGGGGGGGCGGGGGGGGCTGGGGCTGGGGCTGAGTTTATCGTCCTGTGGAGTCCTCAGCAAGGCCTGGCTCCAAGCCCCCGTACACCGTGCTGCCCCAGACTAGCCTGGCTCAGAGCTGCCTGATGACAGAGAGGTCTTCCTGGAGCCAGAGCAGGTGCTCAGTCTGTATTCAAGGAATATTATAGAGGCAATTCAGGCATTCCCCGTGAAGGGGAAGGTTTGAACGAATTGACTTTTATGGTCTCTTTCAACCCAGAGATTCCAGGATCCTAAGAAGGATGGTGTCTGATTTCTCTGACATATTGTATCTAAATTCACTTTTTCCTTCAGTGCATCCAATATGCTTGGGTTTACATGAGTGAGTTCATATAACTGGCTAATACATTCAGGAGAGGAAAAAAAGTAAAAAAAGGAAATTGATTCTCCCAGACGAATACCTACAGATACCAAAATGGACCAGATAGCATCTAAATTCCAAATGCACCAAGACCCCAGAGGTCAAGCCAGGATACCCCAAGAGGTCATCAACCCAAACACCAGGGGCACTTCTGATAGCTCACGATACAAGCCAGAAACCCTCCGAGGGGCTTCGGAAACCAACTTTCCTGAACAGAACAAATCTACCCTGGCCACGTATTGGTTCCA